>NC_073640.1:48189772-48492803 GCF_029407905.1 Bubalus kerabau
ACTTCTTGTCACAGCCTGTTGCTGAAGTGGCAGGAACCACCACCTGGACATCCCAGCCACCCCAAAAGTGCTTCTCCAAGAGAATTCTAAACCTTAGGCCTTCAGTCACCAGGTTAGCCTGGAATCTCTGTGAAGGGGTACTGCCCTGGCTGGGCTTCCAAAGCTCTCAGGCCTTCTTTTAAAAATAACACACCGGTGGACGTTTTAACTCCCTCCTGGTGCCTCGGACCCTCCTTCGAGAATCAGGAGCCTGCACGCGGTAGCTGTGCAAAGACGGCGCAGGCGGCAGCCTCCCCCTGGTTTGGCGAAGGTTCCGCAGCAGACTACTGGGGAACCGCCGGAGAACCATTTTTACTCTCCGCGTGTTCGCCGAACAAAGAGCCAAAAAATATATTTTTACACATTGTTATATTCGGAGAAGGCAATGGCACCCCACTCCAGTACTCTTGCCTGGAAAATCCCATGGATGGAGGAGCCTGGTAGGCTGCAGTCCATGGGGTTGCTAAGAGTCGGACACGACTGAACGACTTCATTTTGACTTTTCACTTTCATGCATTGGAGAAGGAAATGGCAACCCACTCCAGTACTCTTGCCTGGAAAATCCCATGGATGGAGGAGCCTGGTAGGCTGCAGTCCATGGGGTTGCTAAGAGTCGGACACGACTGAACGACTTCACTTTCAATTTTCACTTTCATGCATTGAAGAAGGAAATGACAACCCACTCCAGTACTCTTGCCTGGAGAATCCCAGGGATGGGGGAGCCTGGTGGGCTGCCATCTATGGGGTCGCACAGAGTCGGACACGACTGAAGTGACTTAACATAGCATAGCATACATTGTTATATTAGCCTTGCTCATACTTTCTTGTCTGCAAGTATCTGAATTAACCCAAATCCTTTATGAAAAAATGAAAACTCTTCTTCCCTTGATCAGACACTAAAACAATCTACTGATCCACCTTTTCCCTCTCTAGAGCGATATCACCTGGAGCTGCCCCTTCTTCTGGATTTCATTCTGGACCGATGACTTTACAAATCCAGTGTAGTGGTTGTCCTGGAATTTCCCTCCAGTTCATTTTGGGAATTCAGATGTCTTCTCCTTTCTTGGTCTGTTCTTTCATGTTCGTGAGGTACACTGTCTTATATGTCCCTGAGAGAAGATGCAAGGAAGGACAATAATTGGTTCTTACATATTTGGATTGCGACCTTCCTAGGGTTGGAATTCTAAATTTGCTTTAGAAATTTGAAGATGCTTTTCTGTTATGTTCTAGCTTATAGTGGTGCCGTTGGAAATGCTTATGTTTTGAATGAAAACAATTTGGAACCATGAAGTGTAGGGTCCCTGATCTTAACCATTACATCATGCTGGCTCTCCAGCTTCCTTCTTGGAGGATGTTTACCTGAATGCAGGTATTCTGTAAATGAAAGAGGTGGGGCAGAGGGTTAGAGATTTCAGTGATTTCATGTAGAAATTTCACATCAGTTATCTCTTTTCAGATCTACAGCTGTACTTACCCACTGCAGTGCCCAGTGTCTTTGTAGCCCAGAGCTCTTTAGAATTATGTAGGAAAAATGGACTCTGCTTTATTTGTTAGATATGGCTTTCTCTGCCCATAGTAACTATGTCTTTCTGTGCTTTCTCTTCTCTGAAAATGTGTTCTATTTCATCATCGGGTGATAACCCCATATTTTTCCCTTTGTCCATATGGGGTCATAGTTTTAAATTCCCTTACTATCTTTTTCACGGAATATTGCGAGGAAGAGGAAAATTTATTTTTCACATTTTATTTTCCACTTCAAAGCAATCAGACAGTTCAGGAATAGAATGTTTTGTAAGCCTGTATTGCAGCCACACAGCTGTGCACCATATCATACCATTGTGCAGTCTCCCTGGATTTGATGATCAGCCTAAATCCTGCCTTGACTTGTCCTCCCTGGCCATTGGCAGGATCTTTGTATCTCTTCTTTTTTTAAAATTTAATTTTGTTTTCTTCTATTGGAAGATAATTGATTTACAGTGTTGCAGTGGTCTCTGCTGTACATCAAGGTGAATCAGTCATAATTATATATATATATATAAATAAATATATATACACATATACATACATATATATCATCTCCATCTCGAATCTCTCCTCCTGAACTCCAACCCTCTAGATTGTCACAGAGAGCTAGGTTGGGCCCTCTGTGCTATATAGCAGCTTCTTGCTAGTTGTCTATTATACACATGAGAAAATATTGAATGCTTCACAAATTTGGATGTCATTCTTGTGCAGGGGCCATGCTATCCTCTCTGTGTTGTTGCAGTTTTAGTATATGCGCTGCTGAAGCAAGCACCGTCACCGTCTCCCTTGTCTTTAAATCTATTTATTTATTTATGCTCAGCTCCGCTGGGGGTTAGTTGTGGTACACAGGATCTTTGTAGTGGCAGCATGTGGGATCTTTTGTTGCAGTGCTCAGTCTTCTCTTTAGTTGTGGCACATGAGTTTTAGTTACATTATGATATGTGGCATCTTAATTTCCCAACCAGAGATCCAACCAGTGTCTCCTGCATTGGAAGATGGATTCTTCACCACTGGACCACCAGGGAAGGCTCATCAGGGTTGCTCTTAGTTCTGGGCTTCCTCAGAAATCTTTTAGGGCTTTGCTTTAATATTTTCCCTTGAACAGCTAGGCCAAAATCATTTTGGTATTTCTCTGATTTATTTTATTCCTTCTTTGCCTCTCCTGAAAGAATGTAGGATGGGCTGTTTCCTCATGGATTGAGTGTGGAAGATGCTCCTGAATCTGGGCCAGTCCTGTGTGTCTGCTCAGAGCTGCCTTTGTGGTGGAGGCAGTGGTGATGTCCTGCTATCTGGGCTTGCCTTTGCCCTGCTATCATCAGCAGGGCCTCTTCACCTGGCTGTGTTGTGTTGACCATGCTAGTTTCTGTGCCCCAGCTGCCCAGATACAGCGGGTTGTGTGCAGTTTTGCAGGTTTTACAAGTGGGGCATATTTGTCTATCCAAAGTAGTGAGTTTACAGTTACCTCAGTAATTGGGGAATGAACATGATAAATCCATGTGTGTGTTTTCTATGCTTTCTTTCAGAGTGTAAGCTGTGTTTCTGTCAACACTTTTGTCTTTTGAGCGCTCCTCAGGATCTTCTGAGTCCTGAGCTTTCTGGGGTTACCCCCTTGGGGCATGTAAAAGAACATTTTCCCATTCCATGTGGACCCCTTCAGAAGCCTGTGTTTGAAGCCCCAGCTGGGTATCCTGTGTTCTGATTCCATGAGCATGGCCAGCTTAAGGATGATTATAAATGTATTATACCTTTGGAATAGTAGTCAGTGTTATACATTATTTTGTAAGAAGAAATTGTGAAGAAACTTCTTGGTTACGATGGTAACACTAAAGCAGTGCATTTATCCATGAGCTCTTCATTGCATTAATGACTTCTGCTATTGCTGGATCTAGGGCCTTTCCTTTGGGGCTTGGCTCTGTCCTGTTATTTCTGTCTTGGCAGCCAAAGCTTGCTTCCATCTCTTTATGACTTTCTGGCTAGCAGAATCAGGTAGTTTTTCTCTGGAGGCATCTGGCTGAATTTTCTCTGGGTTACCTGTGGTGAAATAAGGTTTGCTGAGGGCCAGAAGTGAGTTGGGACACAAGGCATGACCACAGTCAGACCCTTAGCCAAATAGGATTCACATCCAGTAACTGCTTTTGGCAAAGAGGCACCAAGTACTGAGCTGCAGTGTCAGCTGACATCCATGGAGCCTCTTCTCATCATGGCTCCTGCTATCTGGGGGCCACTTTTCTGAAGGTCACCCCACGAAGGGCTCAGGTGACTGAAGATGTGTCTCAGAGGTTCCTGGGCAGGAAGGTGAACACCACAAGGCCCAGGCTGCACATGCTGCCTTTTTGTCTATGGTGGCAGGACTTCCGTGTGGTGAGACCCCTGCCCATGGATCCCATGCCTCCTGTCCTTCAGAAGACACTGCCCCCAGTGCCCTCCCCAACTCTGTGAGGAGAGGAGCCAGGGCCTGGAGTGCTGAGTAACACAGGTGGCTGCTATGGATCCAGCCCAATGCCCTTCCAAGGGTGCCACAGGATCCTCTGAGATGTCCCCAGACTGTGGGGACATTTAGTGACATCAGGGTGAAGAGCTGGTCAGATTCAATGGAGGAATGCAGCACATGTAGCCCTTTTCTTATGCAAGCTGTTTATAAAATAAAATTTTAATTTGGGATAAATTTTGATTTATTGAAAAGTTACAAATATTTCTCAAAACTGAGAAACAATATTAGATGATTATGAATAACTAAACCTCACACTATATTTGGTTTTAACCAGGTTGTCCATTAATGTCACTTTGGGTTCCAGGATCTAATCCACAACCTATACACGCTGCACTCACTGTCATGTGTCCTTCAAGTCCTCTGCTCTGTGGAGTTATTCATTCTCTCCTGGTCTGTTATGGCCTTGGCAGTCCTGAGGAGCACTGGCCAGGGATGGTAGAAGGCCCTCCAAGCTGAATATGGCTGCTGTTGTTCTCATAATGTAGAGTGGGTTTAAGACTTTTGGTCTTGAGGAAAACACCACAGAGGTGAATCACCCTTCCTGCCCATTACCTCAGGGTACACGTGACAGCAGAGAGTCTTACACTGGGAATATGAGCCTTGATTAGTTGATTATGTTTGTCCAGTTTCTGCACTGTTTTCTCCTTCCCCTCCTCTTCTCTTTGGAAATAAGTTACTAAGGCTAGCCCACAATCAGGTGATCATGGCAGTAATTTCCCCCTCCTTGCAGGGATAATCTATCTGTGTTATTCAGGATGTTTCTTTAAGGAATGGGTGTTTCTTCTCCCACATTTGTTTATTTAGTCATTTATTTATATGAGTATGGACTCATACATATTACTTTATACTTTTGGTTATCATCTAATTCTCTGTTATTTATTTTGTCTTGAAACTGTTTCGAATTTGGCAATTGGGAGCTTTCTTAAACTTCCTCCTAGAGTTTTCAAGGTCCATCTTATCTTGTTTGTGCCAACAAACTGTTTTCCTAGTGTAGAAGGTTGACTTTGGCTCTTGAGAGAGTTTTCACACACAGAGTGGCACCTCTGGTGGACCCAGCCCTCTGGGCCTTAGACCTCCTATCTCCAGTGTCCTCTAGAGCTGTAGACCTCAGAGTCTCTGACGCAGGAGGCAAACACCACAACTTCACAACTTCTCTCTGAGTTTCTGGATAGAATACAGTCCAAACACTTCTTGAGAATAGGTTAACTTATGGAGGAGGGTGGGACAACCAAGAAAAATGCCAAGACTGGAGACACTGGGTGTCAAGAATGTACCAGGAACTTGCTTCCTTAAGGGTTTGAAAAAAGCAGGTGGTGTGATCCATTGTTACAGAATTAGCAGCACCTGAGAAAATCCACATGGCTTCAATTCCTGAGAGTTCCCAGGTCGGAATGATTTGGAGTCCAAGGCTGCTGTCCACTAGTGCCCGGGGTCCAGTCTGGAGACTGCAGATGTTAAGATATTTGGGGGCTACAGGAATGCCCAGTGCTGCATTCTTATCTCCAGGACTTAAACTTGGGGGAAAAGGAAGGATTCTAGATGACCTTTTTTCTACCTGGTAGTGGTATAGACCTGTCCTTGGCCCTCCTGTGATTCTATCTGCTCAGTCTGGGAGAGTGCTGACCTTGGAGCCAGGATAAGTTGGGGGAAGGATTACCAGGGAAACAGGAGTCCCAGTTGGGGCTGGGACAACAGAGCACTTGGCTCCAAATGGAGTCACTTAGAAATGTCAACTCCACTTGATTTTTGGAAAAGATACTACCACAAGTTCTCCAGTAGCTCTGCTCTCAGAGTAGGAAGGGCTTCCCATAGTAAACACATGAAGGGCTGAGAGAACCACCTGTGCAGACAGGCCTGTGGAGCTCCCGGGAGGGATGTGGGCTGGGGTCAGGGAGCTAGTGGTTCATGAAGTGGCAGAAACCCTGCTCTGAGCAGAGCACTCAGTCTGCTGCCTCCATGAAGGGAGCACTGCTTGTGCTGGCCTTGATGGTAACTAGAGAGCTCACCTTCAAGATGTGTGAGGGTTTGAAGGAGGTCCAGTTGGCCCTCCTGATCCTTGCCCCATGCTGTCTCACTGCATCCTTCCCAGTCCTGTCCAAGCTGCTTCGAGGGGCAGATTCATAGGGCAGGTGGCAGATCAGTGCCCAGGAGTCCTGTAGAAACTCCTGAGGCTTTCAGTCTTTGAATGGAGTGGGTGGTGTGGAGTTGGAAGGGTCATTAGCTGTGCACACCTTGAGGGATAGTTTGAGGGATAGGGTGTAGTGGTGCTCATTGGAAAGGAGGAAGCAGGCTGATATGCCTGGGGATGGTGGTCAAGGGCAGAGGGGTCTCCAGGTCTCACCCTTCTTGCTACTCTCCCTACTGGGAGTGCTTCATAGGGAAGGTTTTCTGTCTGGGATATAAGCAGTCCTGGGAGAGGGTGAGTCTCTGTGGGAGGTGAGTTTGGAAGCTTTGGATGTGTGAATTCCTATCAAGCAGTGGGAAACAGGAACCTTCTGACCTGGTGATTCTTTTGACAAGGTGTTTTCTGTCTCTGCCTTTAGCAGAAGCCTGCCTTGTGTTTAATGGAGTGTTTATTTAGCACAATGTCCTTTGGAAACAGGACACTGTTGGACCTATTCCTGGATATGGTCAGTGTTACTGATTCAGTAAAAGCTGCCATAGGAAAAATCTAGGATTGCTACAGTGAGGTGGGACTTATTTTCAAGTTTTTGGTTCTGAAATTCTTGGTAATTATTACTTTCCTGACCCCCACTCTGCCCTGCCCACTCACATGCATGGTGCAGTATGCCACATGGTAATAGATCATGCAGTCATGGGATATGTGACAGACAAGAGCTATAAACAAAGAAGCACATAAACCTTTGCTCCACCCTGCAGCACCTGTAATATGCAAGTGCAGTCCGCCTGCACATCCAGCCTCTTCTGCTACCGAATATACCAGTATCATGCTAGTCAGCTTGCACACATTAGGGGACTGGCATCAGTGCAGTAGGCCAAGTGTGCTGACCTATGTGATTGCTTTTTTAGTGAGAGGAGCTAGCATTGGAGGAGTAGAATTTTCATCTTTGGCAGGAAAGGCAGCATTTCCTAGCTCCCACACCTCTAGGAGTCACGTCAGTTCTATTTAAGGAATATGGAAAAAAGCCCCTGTTTTTAGAGTCTCTTCTCAGGAAAGGACTCCCTGGCTTTGTAAGATTTATGGCCTGTGGTCATATCACCTCCTTTTTATCACACTTTAATGCCATTGCTCTGGGTCAGAGCTCCATTTCCACTGACATGGTCTCAGTGCCTACAAGCCAGAAATTCCCTTGAGGTGTTTTGGTGCCTGAGGCTCCTGAGGAGGCTTCTAGCTACCTGTGGCTGCTCACCAGAGCTAGCATGTATCTCCCAAAGAACTTTTCCCTCTAGTTCCTTCATCCTACCAAGTTTTGCGTGGTTCTGTATATTCTTTCCCAGTGGTTCAGATACTCCTGTCTGCTCTCAGCTGGTGCATCTGCAAGCACTTCTGTGTCTGAAGGTGTATTCCTGGTGTATCTGTGGAGAGAGATGTACTCCACGTCCACATACTCCTCCGCCATCTTGTTCTCCAAATATGTTTAATTTTTATTTTGCTTGTATTTTGATTTTTTGTATTTGCTTGTACACTTAACTTGTATTTTGCAATATGTTCAAATCACTTATATAGATAATTATGTTTTGTAGATTTTTAGGATTTTTCTGTATATTATAATTTGCTCTGTATATTTAATATTTTCTGTGAATGAAGAGAGTTTGATTTCTTGCCTTCCAACTGTACTTTGTTTTCATTTTTTCTTGCTGTTTTTCAGTTGTGAGAGTTTCCAGTCCAATGTTGAACAGAAATAGAAAATCAGGCCTCTTTGCTTATTCTTTTTTTTAATATAAATTTATTTATTTTAATTGGAGGCTAATTACTTTACAATATTGTAGTGGTTTTGCCATACATTGACATGAATCTGCCACAGATGTACATGTGTTCCCCATCCTGAACCCCCCTCCCACCTCCCTCCCAATCCCATCCCTCTGGGTCATCCCAGTGCACCAGCCCCGAGCACCCTGTCTCATGCATCAAACCTGGACTGGCAATTCGTTTCACATATGATAATATACATGTTTCAATGCCATTCTCCCAAATCATCCCACCCTCGCCCTCTCCCAGAGTCCAAAAGACTGTTCTATACATCTGTGTCTCTTTTGCTGTCTCGCATATAGGGTTATCGTTACCATCTTTCTAAATTCTATATATATGTGTTAGTATCTTTGCTTATTATTAATCTTGGGGGAAAAATTTGGTCTTTGTTCATTAAATGCCATGTTAGCTGAAGTCTTCCTTGTTATTTTTGATGCCTTTTATTAGATTGAGGAAGTTTTCTTTTATTACTGTTGTACTGAAAGGCTTAATGATGTTGATTTTTAATTAATATATTTATTTTAACTGGAGGATAATTACTTTACAATATTGTAGTTTTTTTGAGATACATCAACATGAATCAGCCATAGGTATACATGTGTCCCCCCAACCCTGAACCCCTTTCCCTCCCCCTTCCCCATCCTATCTCTCTAGGTTGTCCCAGAGAACCAGCTTTGTGTGCCTCGCTTCATGCATCAAACTTGCAGTGGTCATCTGTTTTACATATGGTAATGTGTATATTTTGATGCTGTTCTCTCCCCTTCTCCCACTGGGTCCAAAAGTCTGTTCTTTGTGTTTGTATCTCCTTTGCTGCCCTGCACGTAGGATTGTTGGTACCATCTTTCTAAATTCCATATATATGCATTACGTCTCTGGGGTTGCACAGAGTCGGACATGACTGAAGCGACTAGCAGCAGCAGCATACAGTATTTGTCTCTTTCTGACTTACTTCACTCTGTATAATAGGCTTCAGGTTTATCCATCTCATTAGAACTGATTTAAATGTGTTCCTTTTTATAGCTGAGTAATATTCCATTTTGTTTATGTGCCATAAGTTCCTTATCCATTCATCTGCCCATCAGTTTCTTTTCTGCATGTTTTGATGTTTTTTATACACTTTTACCTCCACCTTTTCAGTGTATGTTTCTTTTTTATTCTTTTGCTTCATTGGTCAGTACTGCCACTTCCAGAAAATTCATGAAAGTGGGCATCTTAGCATTTGTCTCAATTTTAGAGGGAAGGCATTCAATATTTCACCATTAATTTTTATGTCAATTGTAGGGTGTGTGGGCTTCAGTAGTTGTGGTGCATGGGCCATTAGTTGTGGCTTGTGGGCTCTGGAGTTTGGGATCAGTAGTTGTGGCACATGAGCTTAGTTGTCCATGGCATGTGGAGTCCTCCTGGACCAGGGATCCCACCTGTGTCCCCTGCATTATTATGTCAGTTGTAGGTGGTTTTGTAGGTGCAGCTCATAATGTCGAAGAACTTTCTTTTTATCTTAGTTTATGGATATGTTTTATTATGAATATTTTGACTATGTCAAACATATTTTCAGCTTCAATTGAGATGATCATAAGACTCTTCTCCCTTATTCTGTTAATATGGTGGGTTACACTGGTTGACTTTGAATGTTAAATGAATCATGTATTCCCTGGATAAATAGTACTCTGTCTTTATGTGCCACTTTTATATGTTGCTGGATTTGAATTCCTAATGTTGTGTTAATTTTTTGTGAGTATATTTTTATAAAAGGTATGAGTTTCTACTTTTCTTGTAATATCTTTTTCCTGAAAATATGATGAAGATAATATTGGCCTCAACAGATGAGTTAGGAAGGTTTGTTTGTCATTCATTTTTTAAAGCATTTATAGAGGATTGTTTTTATTTCTTTAATATTTTATGACATTCACCACTATAAATCTATGGGCCTAGAATGTTTTATTTGTGATGGTTTAATTAAAATTTATCTTTCCTTTTGCATTTAGTCACTTTTTATAATTTTTATCTTTAAGAAAGTTGTCCATTTCATCTAAGCCATCCAATTAATTGGCATAATTTGTTCATAATATATTCTCCTTATTTTTATGTATGTGGAATCAATAAAGACATCTCTTCTTTACTTTATTGTAATTTGTGTCTTATTTCTTTTCTTGGAAAGTGATACAGGTTTCTCAACTGTTTTGATTTTTTAAAGATCCTAATTTTGATGGTTCATACTCTTTTTTTGGACTGTACTGGGTCTTCATCACAGACCATGGGCTTTCTCTCTTTGTGGTGAGCTGCGGCTGCTGTCTATTTCTAGAGGATTGACCCTGATCCTCGACTCTGGGCATCCCAGGCTTGGGGAGGGCAGGAGGGCAGCTTTTGGAAACAGCTTCCTGTTAGGGCATGTGAGGCATAAATGTCCCTTTGGGGTCCAGGGAACAAGGAGAAATGTGGGGTTTAGGTGGAATAGAGAAGGGTTTCAGGCAGTAAGGGAAAGAACTGATGTTTGGAGAAGAGAAGGACTCAATGCTAATGGATTGCAGCAGATTCAGGTTCGTGTGCTGGAGAGGCTGGAGTCAGGGAGGCCAGCGCTGAGGGCCTAACTCCAAAGCAGGTGGCACCACAGAGTCAGGAGGGCCTGGAGGGTCCCAGGCCTTTGACCAGGCAGAACTGAGCAGTCAGGGCCAGCTCAAGAGCTCCAGGGCTGGAGTGAGTTTTCCTGCAGGATCCTTTCTCACACTGTGGATGTCGGCCACATCCTCTCTACCTCCTCATTCATGAGGATCTTTTTGTTCCCAGGGAAGGGCCAGGGTGGAGAGGATATGATCCCCACACTTCCCAGTGCCCTGAGCAGGCCCCTGACACCCCCACCCCCACACAGGCCCCACAGGCACATTCACACACAGCCTGATCCACCAGAGCACTGAGAAGCATCCTGCTTATCCTCGGCTGTCAAACTCTTATCAGTACAGCTCTTTAGGGTATCGGCAATTTCCAGTACATCAGAGGTTTTGTTATACTTTTCAACGTGTTCAACATAGGCCTCATGGCTTCCTGATATGAACGGGTTGATGCTGTCCCTCAAGGCTGGGCAGATGTTATCACACTCTGAAACAGAACGATAAGGGGAAACTCCCTGAGAGACACTCATCAGAACACCCTATTCCCTTCCTGCTCCCGACATGCTCAGTGCTGCCCTGGGAAGGTGTCAGAACCCTTGGGGAGCCCAGGTTGCAGCCACTCACTTCCGCCCCCAGTGAGGAGCAAGGCAGCGCAGAGCAGCAGGAGAGCTCCAGCCCGCATCATGGTGCCGGTGGCAGGTGCTCCCTGCTCACCCGGAGCCCTTTTATGCCTGTGCTTGTCCTCACCACAGGGGACTGTGTCACATGCTTCCTTTTTTCAGGAGATATGCCAGGCCACAGTGTGAAGGTGCCTGGGACTGCACAGAAGAAGCTGTGTGTGTTGGCAAGATGCTAGTCCTTGAGTCCACAGAAGGCACTGGCTCAGCCTCCTCCCCACTGGAGGGCTCTGTGGGAGGGGCAGCTGACTCAGGAAGCTTAACAACTGAAAATCCCCAGTTGCACCAAAAAGTGAAAAAGTGCTCCCAGATCAGGCCTCCTGAATACTGGCCTGTGACAGGCTGTCAGAACAACTGTGACCTTGAAGACCAGCTGGTGTGGACTTTATGGGTGTTCAGGAAGTTCAGTGCTTAGTGAATGGTCTCACAGGGAGTAAGTTCCAGGCAGGACAAAGCACAAGCCCTGAGCCCCTGGTCAGGGTCTCTGGTGGCTCCTGCCCTGCTGTTATCACTGTGTCCTTGATCTTGGTCAGTGGCCTTTGTTTGGCCACTTCCAGCAATCCCTGTCTGGAGCCCTGAAATGTCATCTATTGCTGGCCTAGAAATTTCTATTTTTTTCTTTATCAAGAACTGCCAACTGGTGACTTTGATAGCACCTCATTCTACACAGAAATATTTTCTGCAATCTCTTTTAAAAATATTTATTTGTTTATTATTTGCCTGTGTTGAGTCTTAGTTGTGTCGCATAGGATCTTCCTTTTGTCATGTGAGGTCTTTCGTTGTGGTGCATGGATTCTCTAGTTGTGTGGTGTGGGCTCAGTAGTTATGACCTGCAGACTGAGTTGCTCTGCTGCATGTGGGATCTTAGTTCCCTGACCAGGGACTGAACCCATGTCCCTTGTGTCGCAAGGTGGATTCTTAACCCCTGGACCACCAGCGCAGTCCCTCTTTCTTTTTTCTTTTAATTTTTTTCTTTTGTATTGGAGTATAACCAATTAACAATGTTATGATAGTTTCAGGTCAACAACAAAGGCACTTAGCCATAAATATATATATATGTATACACACACATATGTACATGCATCCATTCTTTCCAAAATTCCCCTCCCATCTGCTGCTGCTGCTGCTAAGTTGCTTCAGTTGTGTCCGACTCTGTGCGACCCCAGAGACGGCAGCCCACCCGGCTCCCCTGTCCCTGGGATTCTCCAGACAAGAACACTGGAGTGGGTTGCCGTTTCCTTCTCCAGTGCATGAAAGGAAAAGTGAAAGTGAAGTCACTCAGTCATGTCTGACTCTTAGCGACCCCATGGACTGTAGCCTACCAGGCTCCTTCGTCCATGGGATTTTCCGGGCGAGAGTACTGGACTGGGTTGCCATTGCCTTCTTCAACTAGGCTGCCACATAACATTAAGTAGAGTTTCTTGTGCTATACAGTTGGTCCTTGTTGATAATCTATTTTAAATTTAACAGTGTGCATCTGTCCATCTGAAACTGCTTGACTATCCTTGCCTCCTATCCAACCCAGGCAAGCAAAGTTTCATTCTCTTAAGTCTGTGAGTTTGTTTCTGTTTTGTAAATTAATTCCTTTGTATCATGTCTTTTCTGATTCCCTGTATAACAGATGTTATGAGGTATTTCTGCTGTCTGACTTACTTCACTCAGTATGACAATCTCTATGTCCATCCATTTTCTGCAGTCTCTTTCTACTCTTCAGTGTCTCTGTTCTGTTTCCAGCATCACCTCTCCAGAGGAAAAGCCAAGCCCTTTCTAGCCGCAATCTGTAGGCCAGTTGCACAACCAGCCCCGCACTGCTGCTGCCTCTGTGGACTTATCCCTGCCTTTCCTCCCTCAGTGCCTCCTGTCTGCTTCTTGACTAGATCAAGTTTGCTTATGCTGCAGGTGGTGCCCTCCTCCAGTAGTTGCATGATTCATTCCCTCATCTTCAAGGTGATACTTAAAAATACTTGAAGGTGTCTTAAAGTATCACAGGGCACAGATTTCCCCGTATCTTGAGCCCTTATTTCAAAGCATACTGCCCTCTGCTCCTTCCCCCATGGCCCTCTGTCTTCTCCCCCACTTCCTTTTCCCCCAGAGCACTTCTTCCCATGGGGTCACTGTCTTTCACTCCCTCTTAGGAGATGAAGAGCTACAGGAGAGCGAGAGCTGTGCTGTGTGCTGCTGCATCCCCAGGACTAGGTGAGGGCCCAGCATTCGGTAGATGTTGCACAGTGTTTGTTAGAATAATGGCAGGAATATTCCATTTCCCTGGAATTGATAAACAAGAATATTTTAACTTCTTTTTGCTATATATGTGCTTATGAATATTGCCTGGAATTAAGTGAATAAGGTAAAGGTTTAAAATATTGGATAATTCAGAAGCAAAGAGTTTTTACTGGAGGAACCTGGCTGGCCTTTCTCTGAGTCACCTGTGGCATATTAAGGTTTGCTGAAGGCCAGAGCTGAGTTGGAACACAGATGTGATCATATTTAGAACTCTGTGCCAAATAGGATTCATATCTGGTAACTGCTCTTGGCAAAGAGGCACCAGGTACTGAGCTGTAGTGAGAACTGGCCTAGTGGAGCTGCTCCTAGCCATGGCTCCTGCTGCCTGGGGGCCATCTCTCTGAAGGTCACCCCACAAGGCCTCAGGTGGCTGCAGATGTGCCTCAGAGGTTCCTGGGAAGTAAGGTGAATACCACATTGTCCAGGCTACACATGCTGGCTCTTTGTCTGCGGGAGCAGGACCTCTAAGTGGTGGGACCGCTTCCCATGGATCCCATGTCTCCTGTTCTTCTGAAGATGCTGCCCCCAATGCCCTCTGCAGCTGTGTGAGGAGAGGAGCCAGGGCTTGGAGTGCTGAGTACCAGTGCACTTCCAAGGGTGCCACTGGTTCCTCTGAAATGTCCCCGAATCATGGGGACATTTGGTGACATCAGGGAGAAGAGCTGGGCAAGGTCATTGGTGGAATGCAGGAGATGTAGCCCTTTCCTTATGTGGGTTTTTCTTTTAATGTATTTTTAGTTGTAATAGAATTAGTTTACAATATTGTGTTAACTTCTGTGATAGAACAACATGACTTAACCATTGGTATACATGTGTCCTCTCTCTCTTGAATGCCCCCAACCCCATCCCACATTTCTAGTTTGTCACACAGTACCTCATTGATCTATGTCAAGTTTTTTTTATAAAATTTTAATTTGGAATAATTTTAGATGTATAGAATAGTTGCAAATATTTGTCAACACTGAAAAACAACATCTGAACATTTGGTTCAGTTCAGTTCTGTTGCTCAACTGGAATTCCATCACCTCTACTAGCTTTGTTCATAGTGATGCTTCCTAAGGCCGACTTGACTTTGCATTCGAGGATGTCTGGCTCTAGTCCAGTGATCACACCATCATGGTTATGTGGGTTGTGAAGATCTTTTTTGTATAGTTCTTCTATGTATTCTTGCCACCTCTTCTTAATATCTTCTGCTTCTGTTAGGTCTATACCATTTCTGTCCTTTATTGTGCCCATCTTTGCATGAATTTTTCCCTTGGTATCTAATTTTCTCGAAGAGATCTCTAGTATTTCCTGTTCTGTTGTTTTCCTCTATTTCTTTGCATTGATCACTGAGGAAGGCTTTCTTATCTCTCCTTGCTATTCTTTGGAACTCTGCATTCAGATGCTTATATCTTTCCTTTTCTCCTTTGCCTTTAGTAGTAATTTGAACATTACTACTAACTTAACCTCACACTTTATTTGGATTTCACCAGGTTGTCCATTAATGTCTCTTGCATTCCAGGATCCAGTCCACAACCTACACTCATTGCATTCATTGTCCTGTGTCCCCAGTGTCCTCTGCTCTGTGGATTACTCATTCTCTCCTGGTCTGTCATGGCTTTGGCAGTCTTGAGGAAGACTGGCCAGGGATTGTCGAAGGCCCCCGGGCTGTTTGTCTGCTGCTATTCTCTTAATGTCGAGTGAGCTTCAGGCTTTGTATTTTGAGGAAGACACCACAGAGGTGAAGCGCCCTTCCTGTCCCCTTACATCAGGGAACAAGTGACAACAGTATGTCTTAGCAGTGGGTATGTCACTGACTGAATCGACATGAGTTTGAACAAGCTTCTGGAGATGGTGAAGGGCAAGCCTGGCATGCTGCAGTCCATGGTGTCACAAAGAG
The DNA here is from genome assembly GCF_029407905.1 of Bubalus kerabau. Classification (NCBI taxonomy): domain Eukaryota; kingdom Metazoa; phylum Chordata; class Mammalia; order Artiodactyla; family Bovidae; genus Bubalus; species Bubalus kerabau. The sequence continues at coordinate 48,205,206 of NC_073640.1, forward strand.
TCGGACACAACTGAGCAACTGAACAACAACGTCAGTCTTAAGTACTTGATCATGTTGTGTTTGCCAGGTTTCTGCACTGTTTTTCTCTTCCCCTCCTCTTTTCTTTGGCAACGAGTTACTAAGTCTAGCCCATACTCAGAATGAAAGTGAAAGTGAAAGTTGCTCAGTCGTATCCGACTTTTGGAACCCTTGGACTGTACAGTCCATGGAATTCTCTAGGTCAGAATATTGGAGTGGGTAGCCTTTCCCTTCTCCAGGGGATCAGGGATTGAACCCAGATCTCCTGCATTGCAGGCAGATTCTTTACCAGCTGAGCCACAAAGGAAGCTCAAGAATACTGGAGTGGGTAGCCTATCCCTTCTCCAGTGGATCTTCCCGACCCAGGAATCGAACTAGGGTCTCCTGCATTGCAGGCGGATTCTTTACCAACTGAGCTATCAGGGAAGCTCACAGGGGTCAGGGCAGTAAACTCCTCCTCCTGGAGGGGATAATCTACATGTGTTATTTGGGGTATTTCTGTAAGGAGTGGTTGTCTCTTCTCTCATATTATTTTTGTTTAAGTTTTCTGTGTTTTATTTTGCCATGTTGGCTCTATGTTGTGTTGGCTTTCTTTGCAGAGAATGTTCTCTCTAGTTGGTGTTTGAGGGTTTTATTTGCCCCAGATCATGTGGGATCTTATTTCCCTGATCAATGATTGAATTTGTGTCCACTGTTTTGGAAGGTGGATTCTTAACCACTAGACCACTAGGGAAGTCTGTATTTATTTGATCATTTATTTATATCAATATGGACTCACATGGATTAGTTTACACTTTGGGTTATCTTATCATCTAGTGCTCTGTTATTCATTTTGTATGTCAAATTGTTTCCAGTTTGACCAGTGGGATCTTCTTAGGCTTTCTCCTTTGAATTAAAGGCCCATCTTATCTTGTTTGTGCCAACAAACTGCTTTCCTAGTGTGGAAGGTTGAGTTTAGCTCTTGAGTGAGTTTTCACACATCACATACCATCTCTGGTGGACCCAGCATCCTAGGCCTTAGAACTCCCATCAACAGTGGACAGTAGGCCTGTGGACCTTGAGTCTCTGAAGCAGGAGACAAAACCCACAACCCCACAGCTGCTCATTGATGTTTCTGGATAGACTGTGCAGTGCAAGCCCCTCTTAAGGCTGGTTCACTGATGGAGGAGGATGAAACTAACAGACAGGGCAAGGCTGGAGCCCATGGGAGTCAGTATATGCCTAGGAACTTGCTCCCGTGTGGGCCTGAGGAGCTCTGGTGGCATGATTGAAAGTACAGCATTATAGCCTGCTGAGAAAACCCACGTGGCCTTAAGTCCTGTGAGTTCTTTGCTGGGATGATTTGAAGTCCAAGACTCATGTCCACCAGTCCTCAGGGCCCCGACTAGAGAATGCAGTCATTAAGATATTTGGGGGTCGCAGTAAGGTCCAGTGCTCAATTCTTATCTCCATGACTTAAACTTGGGGGGAAAGGAAGGATTCTGGATGACCTTTCTTCTACCTGATAGGGGTGTAGACCTGTCCTTGGCCTTCCTGTGAGTCCATCTGCTCAGTTTGGGAGAGTGCTGCCCTCAGAGCCAGGATAGTTTTGGGGGAAGGATGACCCAGAAAACAGATGAGGGTTGGGGCCCAGAAAACAGAGCATTTGGCTCCAAATGGAGTTACTTAGAAATGTCAGTTCGACTTGGTCTTTGGCAAAAATACACCCATATGTTCTCCAGGGGCTCTGCTCTCAGAGTAGGAAGGTCTTCCACTGTAAACACCCCAAGCAGCCTAGGGAGCCACCTGTGCCAGGAGCCTGGCCACAGATCTGTGGAACTCTAGGGAGCGCCATGAGCTGAGCTCAGGGAGCTAGTTGTTTATAAAGTGACAGAAACCCTGCGCTGAGCAGATCACTCCAGCTACTGCCACAATGAAGGGAGCGCTGCTTGTGCTGGCCTTGCTGGTGACCAGAGAGCTGGCCTTTGAGACGTGTGAGGGTAGGAAGGAGGGTCCAGATGACCCTCGTGATCCTTGCCCCATGTTGTTTCACTGTATCCTTCCCTGTCCTGTCCAAGCTGCTTCGAGGGGCAGATTCAGAGGGCAGCTGGCAGATCAGTGCCCAGGAGTCCTGCACAAACTCCTTGAGGCTTTCAGTCTTTGAATGGAGCAGGTTGTGTAGAGCTGGAAGGGTCATTAGCTGTGCACACCCTGGGATGTTATTGTGGATACTTGTGTTCATTGGAAAGAGGGAAGCAGGCTGTTATGCCTGGAGCAGTGGTCAAGGGCAGAGGGGTCTCCAGGCAAAGCCCCTCATGCTACTCCCTCTGCTGGGATTGCCTCATAGGGAAGTGCCGGGGTCCAGCCCTGGTTGATCCAGGGTATTCGAAGCGGGGACGGCGTCGGCGAGGATCAGGATACAATAGCTTCAATTAGATATTAATTAAAGATATAAAAAGTAATAGAATAAGGATAGCTCAGTAGGAAAATTCAGTGGAGAAAAGAGGCTGAGTAGCTTGGTTTATGCGGGAGACCAATAAAACTTCAAGACAAGAAGTTTGCACCACTTACAGAGGCTGCAGGCGTCCTTCCGTTCTCCCAAAGGAGAGGAGACACTGAGGCCTTCCTGGTCGGATCTTAGAAGCCCAGGCATAATTAGTAAGCATGGCGGGTTCCACGCTCCAGATGGAGACTCAGCCAGAGTGAGAGAGAGAGTGACATGGGGAGACCAGTATTTCGAAAAACTGATCCCAATTCTTTATTTTCCATGGTCTACTTTTATACACTGAGATGTTATGCAAAAGTCACGCGGGGTCAGCAGTCCTGACTTTTATCAAAGTCAGGTGCTTCATACAAATGTATACAGAGGTCTTAGGGGTGTTACATCATCTTCTGGCCAGGGGGCCTGCTGACAATTCATGACCCTCTCCTTGTGACAGCGGTCAGTCAACCAGGACACTTATTTCTCCAGGGTGATTATTCTTAAAACAGATGCCACCCAGATAAAGTTACATTCCTATAGGGTGAGGGTGTAGTGGGTTTTAGTTAAGGAAAGAATTTACTTAGCCTAAGGTCTAACATGATTAATATCAAAGGTTAATACTTATTTCTTCTATATATTCATTAATGTGTGTAGGGGCAGGGGATATGGAGACTTAGCAACAAACATTAGCTCAACAAATGAAAAACCCTTCACCAATACAATTTCTAATCAGCCCATTATGCTTATGGTTTTCTAACTTTTCTAAGGAACCTGTTTTTAGAAGGTTTAAAGCATCTCGTGCCTCTCACGGTTGGGAGGCTGTAAGCAATCACATGTGGCCGGACAAGCCTGTCAGGCAGGCTAGAGAACCTTCAGAGGAGTTTGTAGGTTAAAACACTCTTGTCACGCCCAGGAGTTTTTATTAACTGGAGCTCTAGGTTAACTCCTTCTCCGAAAGAGGTGGTGGGGGACAGCCCCCGTAAAGTCAGAGGTGTAGGTGAGAGCACAAAGTAGTAAAGTAGGCAGGCTCTGGTTATGGGGGTAGATGCTCGAGGATTTCCAGGGGGACTCCTGAGGCTCGATCCCGCCTTTGCGTATGTCGAGCCTCCTTCCTCATGACCTTTGCCATGGGCGGAGTGCCTCACGCCGGCCCCCAACAGGGAAGGATTTCTGTCTGGGATGTAAGCAGTCCTGGGAGAGGGCGTGTCTCTGTGGGCGGTGAATCTGGAAGCTTTGCACGTGTGAGTTCCTATCAAGTGGTGGGAAAACCTCCTACTCTGGTTAACCTTTGATGTGGTTTTTCTGTCTTGCCTTCAGTGGAAGCCTGCCCTGTTTTTTATGAAATGCAGATCATGGTGAACTTTGTACTACCAAGGGCAGCATTAAATGAAACCTTTGATATTCGGTCAATGCTACAGATGAGGAAAAAGCAGCCTTTGGAAAAATCCAGGATTGCTTCATTGAAGTAGGACATCAGAACAGGGTTAATCATCTGAAATTTAAGGTAATTTGCCTTTTACCCACACCCACTCTGAGAACTCACATGCAGCATTGTGCAATATGCCACATGGTAATATATCATGCAGTCATGGGATATGTGACAGAGAAGAGCTCTAAACAAAGAAGCATATAAACCTTTGCTCCAACCTGCAGTACCTGTAATATGCAAGCTCAGTCCACCTCTACTTCCAGCCTCTGGTTACAGAATATGTCCATGTCATGTCCATTAACTCACACAGAATAGAGAACTCATATCAATGCAATATGCCAAATGTATTGTCATGTGATTTTTTCCCTCCATGAGAGGAACTAGCATTGAAGGAGTAGCATTTTAATCTTTGGCAGGAAATGCAGCATTCAGCTCACCTAACTGTAGGATTCATGTCAGTTCTACTTTAGGAATACTGAAAAGGAGCCCCTGCCTTTAGAGTCTCTTTTCAGCATGGGACTCCCTGGCTTTGTAAGGTTTCTGGCCTGTGGTCACATCACCTCCTCTTGTTCCCACTCTGGCTCAGAGCCCCATTTCCACCGACATGGCCTCAAATTCTGCCTACAAGCCAGAATTTCCACTGTGGTATTTTGATGCGTGAGGTACCTTTTAGGTACCTGCAGCTGCTCACCTGGGCTAGAAATGTATCTCTCAAAGAACCATCTTTTTTGTTTTTGTTGTTTTTCTTGATACAATATTGGAGATCTTAAATAGTCTGTCTTAGCACATTTTCCCTAAATTGTTGATTGTTCAAAATCAGCGGATTTCCAAGAACCAAAGTTTCTAGTACTAACAGAAGCACACAGGGCACCAGGGCTAGTTTACGACACCTGCATGCACATTCTGTGCACCCAGCACACCTGGCAGAAGAGGCTCAGGTGCAGAATATGTGACCCAAACCCAGACTCTAGCACCTTGCTCCTCTGTCAGGACCAGTCCCAACTGTGCCCTTCTGACGCTTCATCTCCTCTCCTCCCTGGTATGGCCGGTGGCTCTATTTCCCTCCTGATACCTGTGCCTGGGCTGTTAGGGAACCATCCTCCTCCTGCTGCCTAATGGCAGCCCCCCTCTCCAGTGGTGGGTCTGTGGGCAGAGGTTCTTGCTGGAGATGGGGGTGAATCCCTGAGGGTGAGGTGTGAGGTGATCCTGGGGAGACAGGATAGCCTGGCTGTGGGCTCAGATCCTGTCCCTCCTGCTATGTCCTTCCAGATTCTTGTGATCTTCAGTAAGGATTGCATTGGCTATAGAGTATCCACGTTGGTGAATGTTATTAGAGGATTCATTTCCAGTCTGCCCTCTTTAGTGAGCTAATCTTAGCCAGGAATGCCTGGTCTGTGCTCAAGCTTCCTGCCCTGTTCTCCTCAACTGAAGCTGGAAGCCAGACATCTGTTCCACCTGGTATGGTCTCTATTAGGCTGACTCTAATAAAATAACTGCATCATGCTCAGTGTGCCCAGTGTCTGTGTGCTCTGGGGAGGATGTGAGGCAGGAAGTTTTGCGTGATGGTGAGGAGAAGTGACACATATGGTCATTGAGAGCATGGGGTCCAGATAAGACAAGGGGAAAACTAGTTCCTGTCCCTGGCAAGCTGTGGGAACTTGGGAAAGTTTGTTGTAATCTTCTTAAGTCATCTGCTAAGGGGGATTGTGTGTCAAGATTAAGCCAATAACTTATAGGTAACTCTGGACTTCACCAACCTGGCAGGATAAAATTGTTTGTGGACACAGATAACTTATCTCCCACTCTGGCCTTTCCCACAGTGGCAGAGCGTCTATGCCTTTAAATGTCCCTCTGGTTATTGACAGGTGATGACCTGAGCAGGCTCATCACAGGTCCTGTCTTCTCCCAGTGGCATTCACCATTTTCTGCTTCTTAAGTGGATGACTTCTGAGGATCCTGACGTTGCTTCAGGGACACTGAGTACCACTGCTGTTCTTGGTCCTGCCAGAGGGACCAGGACCTCCATGATGTCTTAGACCAGGAGGAAGGGAGTGAACAGTAGAAGCTACCCCAGTGGGAATGTTGTTTCTGTGAAAACAGCTCATGCTGTGAAGTGTGAACTGCATGATGTGCCACTTGAGCATGTGTCTGGAACCCTCCAGCTTACTTGTAAAGGCGTAAAATGGGTTGTTGCATTACCATAGGAGGCTTGTGAAGCTACACGGAAGGGACTAGGTTATATTCCCTTTTCTTAGGTTCTCGGACCATGTCAAACTACAGTCAGCATGACCCATGGAAAAAGTGGCAGAACTGGTAAAATCTACCTTCTGGTCAGGAAAGTGTAATATGATCACATACTAAAGGCTGAACTTGGGACTTGGAGTTAAGTGGGCAGGACCTTGAGTCCTGGCCCGTCTTTGACCTTCTGGCTTAAGGATTTAAATTCATCCATTTGCTATCTCTACATCTAGGTTTTAAGTCTACCATGTTCTGCATGCTCTACCAAACTTAGTGTTAAGTGTTCAGGTCATATTAAAGAGGTCTCAACTTTTGTTCGAAAGTACAAATAAAACTGGATAGATTCACAGGGAGGCCTGGCGTGCTGCAATTCATGGGATCGCAAAGAGTCGGACACGACTGAGCGACTGAACTGAACTGAACTGAACTGAAGGGCTAAATCATATGTTTGTATGAGATGAATTGACATTTTAAAAATGTCAAGTATTCCCAAATCCATCCAAATAAATCTTTTTTTTCTTAAATGAGAAAATAATTGTTTTACAGTATGTGTTGGTTTCAGCCATACAGCAATGTTAATCAGCCATAAATATACATATGTCTCTTCCTTCCTGAAACTCTGTCCACTCCCTGAATAAATAAATCTTTATTCTAATGAGGATTGACTTAAAGTTTACCCTCCCCTCAAACTAAATTCTTAAGATCCACCAAGAAAATTGAAATAAAGAGGAACTATAAGGAGGATCATTGTCACCAGGGATTACAACAGAAGTATTAGACTCCACAGAAGGTCGAGTTTTAGTGGAGGAATAAATACATGGTCATTGTGACAGAAGAGAAAAGCCATAGATAAAGTCAAAGATAGTTTAAAATATAACAATAACAGTTCATTGAATCATGAAAAAGGAGTAGATTTTTTAAAAAATAGCATTGAGAAAAATGACCAAACATTAAGAGTCTGGATGGATCGGCCAAGCCTTTTCCTAATTAAAAGCTGCTTGCTCCTTGGAAGAAAGGTTATGACCAACCTAGATAGCATATTGAAAAGCAGAGATATTACTTTGCCAACAAAGGCCCATCTAGTCAAGGCTATGGTTTTTCCAGTGGTCATGTATGGATGCGAGAGTTGGACTGTGAAGAAAGTTGAGCACCAAAGAACTGATGCTTTTGAACTGTGGTGTTGGAGAAGACTCTTGAGAGTCCCTTGGACTGCAAGGAGATCCAACCAGTCCATTCTAAAGGAGATCAGCTCTGGGTGTTCTTTGGAAGGAATGATGCTAAAGCTGAAACTCCAGTACTTTGGCCACCTCATGTGAAGAGCTGACTCATTGGAAAAGACTCTGATGCTGGGAGGGACTGGGGGCAGGAGGGAAAGGGAACAACAGAGGATGAGATGGCTGGATGGCATCACCTACTCGATGGACGTGAGTTTGAGTGAACTCCAGGAGATGGTGATGGACAGGGAGGCCTGGCGTGCTGCAATTCATGGGGTCACAAAGAGTCAGACATGACTGAGCAACTGAACTGAACTGAATCATTTAATTGCTATAGTTCTAATGTTTAATTATTCATTTGTCTCAACTCATTTCTCCTCCGTCTCTCCACACTCTTTCAGTTTGACTGTCATGACATCATAGTTTCTTGTTTTTCTCTGGCTTTACTGGAAGAGCCTTCTCAGGCCTTTCTGGTTGATTGCTATGCCAAGGACCATTCTCTCTGTATGTCTTTCCTTCTGTATATATGTTCAAGGTTAGTGATATTATCCATCTTCATTTTAACTTCATTTATAACTTTCAGATTTAAATCTCCAGCCCCAGTACTAAAACATTGAAAAGGACCGAATTGAGCCTCACTTAATATTTGTTTAATTAATGTTTTTTTAAAGTTATAAAATTATCATGAATTTAAATAAATGAAGAAGCTATTCAAAGGAAATTTTTGACAAAATAGTAATGTTGTTTTTCTTTATGAATAGCAGTTAATTTGGGACTTCCCTGATGGTCAGGTGTTTCAGACTCCAAGCTTCCACTATAGGGGAGCACATAGTCAATGCCTGGTGGGGAAAATAAGATCCTGCATGCCATGTGGCCAAAATGAAGAAACAAATAGCAGTTAGTTTAATGTAATCCCAATAAAATAACAACAGGATTTTTTTTTTTAAGTGTTTCATATGAGAGTCTTTGTTTGTCTTTGCGTGTCATTTATTTATTTATTTTTTGGTCTCATTGTGTGTCATGCAGAATCGGAGTATTAAGTACTGGATCACCAGAGAAGTCCCAGGATTTTTTTAGAAAGGTATTTTATTTTTATAAAATTGATCTTACAGTTGTCATATGATCTAGAAATCCTTTTTCTAGGTTTATACTCAAAAGAAATGAAAATTTGCATTCACATTAAAACCTGCCTACCAATGTTTATAACAGCTTTGTTCAGATAAGTCTATCAAAACTGGGAAACTACCTATGTGTCCCTCAAGTACTGAAGGTAAAACAAAGTATGTTACACTTCTACAATTGAATTCTACTTTAGCAATGAAAATGAAAGAACCATTGGCACATGCAGCAACATGGGTGATTCTCAAGCATATTATGATGAGTGAAAGAATTGGAACTTAAAGACTACAATCATATAGTTGATTTATATGCTGTTTATTGCATCATATTTGGAAAACTAAGCAAGAATAGCTGTGAAAAATATGTTAAGTAATTAGGGGCAGGAAACCCAGGAGATGCTGAAACACGCACACTTGTATCATGGGCAGATAAATCAGCTATTAAAGGAATGCCAGAAATAGATCTAAATCATTTTATGATAAAGGTAATTTCCCAATCAGGAAATCTGCTCGACTTCATAGATGAAATGGTGCTGAATAAACTAATTGAACATTTGTGGAAATAAAAATGTTGCCTCTGTGTCTCACAGCTGCCTTCAGTAGTAATTGCAGATAAGTTAAAGGTTTACACAAAGACTGGGATAGAAAATATCATAAAATTCTTAGAAAATAATTATGAGAGAATCTGTTTTAACTTCAGGGTAAAGAAGGCCTTTCTAAAGATGAAAGAAAACCAGAGTGATCATTTTGACTGCATAAAAAATAAAATATTACTGCATGGCAAAATGCACCACATACACTTTTTTTAGGATATCACTTAAATGTTATTTCATTGAGTCTTCACTCATTCTGTTTGAATTCCAACACATCTCTTCCTCCCCCCGTCCTCTGCATTTCCTGTCTCTTTCCCTCAGTTTCTCTTTTAATGTGCTATATATTTACCAAGCTTTTCCTTTGTTTTTCTACCACTATCATATGTAAATTGCTGCTACTGCTAAGTCACTTCAGTCGTGTCCGACTCTGTGCAACCCCATAGACGGCAGCCCACCAGGCTCCCCCATCCCTGGGATTCTCCAGGCAAGAATACTGGAGTGGGTTGCCATTTCCTTCTCCAATGCATGAAAGTGAAAAATCAAAGTGAAGTCGCTCAGTCGTGTCCGACCCTCAGCGACCCCATGGACTGCAGCCTACCAGGCTCCTCCGTCCATGGGATTTTCCAGGCAAGAGTACTGGAGTGGGGTGCCATTACCTTCTCCACATATGTAAGTTAGATAGATGAAATTTTAGTCATTAAAGAAATATTCTATATTTGGAAATTACTTGTCTTTTATCCCGTCTCCCCCAAGCCCCACAGATACTCTTTGTTTGTTTGCTTGTTTATTTATTTTTGTCTGCAGTGGGTCTTCACTGTTGCGTGTGAGCTTTCTCTGCTGTGGCAAGCAGAGACTACTCTTTGTTGTGTTACAGGGGCTTCTCATTGTGGGGGCTTCTCTTGTTGCAGAGCACAGACTCTAGGCACAAGGACTTCAGTGGTTGCAGCATGTGAGCTCTGTCATTGTGGCTTGTGGGCCCTAAAACATGCAGGCTTCAATAGTTGTAGCATGCAGGCTTGGTAGTTGTGGCATCTGGGCTTAGTTCTTCCAAGACATGTGGAATCTTCCCAGACCAGGGATCCATCACATGTCCCTTGCATTGGCAGGTAGTTTCTTAACCACTGTACTACCAGGGAAATTTACCAGAGACACTCTTAATCCATATTCCATAATGTTCTTTGTGTACTTCAGTGTGGCATTTATATTAAAAGCAATGCCTTTCCCAAATTGAAGTCAATGGAATATCCTAAGCTATTAAGACAAAAAACAATGTTACTGTGTTCTGGGCAGGAAATGGGCTTACCCTTCCACCTGGAACAACTAAAACTCGATAAAATATAGCAAAGAATGATATTTAAAAATTGAACTTCAGGTAGCACAGGGGAGTGGTCTCTGGGGAAGGGGAAATGAAGGTGTGCTCTATGATTGTCCCACTTTACTACCTGGACAGAGTACCCAGATGGCACAGCGGGAGGTAGGAGTTCGAGAAGGGAAAAGAGCAGTCTCTCCGAGTTCATGAGAAAGAGTTGGGAGTCCCAGGTAGCCAGTGTGGTTACATTTGCAGGGCAGAATACTGGAGAGGAAAGAGTTGCACAGAAATAGGACTCCAGGGTTCTGCAAAAAAGTCCCCATCAAGTCTTCGCTATATACTGCCCCATGTATGCATGTAAGAAAACTGCCCAAAGTGAGGAAATAATGATCTGAAAGGAACAGAGGAAACGATCTCTGAAATTTACACAGATCTGGAAATGGTTTGTATTTCTAACAGCCTTAGAGGAATATGTGGTTATTTGTGGGAAGTCAAGTAGTTTATTCAGAAAGGTACCTTAGCAGTGGTTATAAAATTTGCCTTTTCGTATGGATACTTTTGTATCATTTTGTTGTTATTGTTTAGTCATTAACTCTTTGTGACCCTATGGATTTCAGCCTGCCAGGCTTTCCTTTCCATGGGATTTTCCAGGCAAGAATACTGGAGTCGTTCCCATTTCCTTCTACAGGGGATCTTCCTGACCCACGGATCAAACCCATATCTCCTGCATTACAGGTAGATTTCCTTACCACTGAGCCACATTATGCCATCTTAATAATGCTTAAAAGAAGCTTCAAATGAATCAACTTATTTCCAAATAAAAGAAACGAAGCTCAGGAATATCTATAGAACTACAGAGGTATAAATTAGGTATAAATTTTTTACACCTAAAAATTTATATTTTAGAATATCTGACATTCAAAAACTATCAGCCATGCAAAGCAGCAGAAAAATATGAACTGTTATCAGAAGTAATCAGTATAAACAAAGATAGCAATATAAACAGTTGAGGAATAGAATCAATATAAACTGAAGAACTCAATATAAAAAAAAACAATATAAAACCCAGAAAATACATACATGATACAGTTGATAGACAAAATGTTAATGTTAGTAAAACTGTTATCAGAAGTAATCAGTATAAACAAAGATAGCAATATAAACAGTTGAGGAATAGAATCAATATAAACTGAAGAAATCAATATAAAAAAAAACAATATAAAACCCAGAAAATACATACATGATACAGTTGATAGACAAAATGTTAATGTTAGTAAAATGATAGACAAAAAGTTAATGTTAGTTAGTAATGATAGTAAAAATGTTAATGTTAGTTAATGTTAGTTAGTAATGTTAGTAAAAACTATTCCAAATGTTTAAGGAGGGAGAGGACCACTTAGACATGTAAGCTGGAATCATAGATATATTTAGAAAACCCAAATTAAACTTGAATAGTTAAAAAATATGTTCCACTGGCTGGAATTAACAATGACTAGGCACTGTTAAAGAAAACTTTGGTGAGTTTGAAGTAGACAATGACTGAAACTAAAAATGAAAATGAAATGAAATGAAAACAGATAAATGATCAAAAGCAGATCAGTGAGCTATGAGACAACCTGGGGGAGGGGTAATACATAATTAATGGAATCTCTTAAGGAATAATGAGGAACCATTAATTAATGGTTATTAACCATTAACTAACAATGGGATCCAGACTCTTCCCATATTTGATGAAAATCATGAACCTGTAGTTATATAACACTTAGTTAATTTTAAGCACAAGAAACACGAAGAAAACTGTACTAAGCACATTGTAATCAGATTTCTTAAATGTGATAAAGAGGAAATCTTCAAAGTAGTAAGAGGAACAGAGGAATAAGGATAAGAATGACAGCACACTGCTCTTGGGAAACAATGCAGTTTAGTGAAGTAATGAAGGTATTAAAAGAAAAAATATTGTGAATCTCTAATTCTCCGGCTGATGAAACGATCTTTAAGAAATAAAGGAAAAAGAAACTTTTTCACATATATAAAAGCTTAAAGGATTCATCACCAGCATACCTGCACTATAGGAATGCCTGCAGGTGGGACAGATGTGGTACAAGATGGAAATCTAAAACTGTACTAGGGGAAAGGAGTGCAAGGAGAATTGTCAATTGTAGAATATGTATCCATACCTCTCTATATCTGTATCTTAGAGAGAATTTTATACTGTTGTAGCCACGTGTTCTGGGAAACAAACTCACTCAGAAGGACAATGCAGATAGTGGAGTGCAGTTTATTACACCGGCAGACCCAAGGCAGAGTCTCCTCTTAGCCAAGGACCCCGATCAGTTTTTGTGAAAACCTTTTATACACTAAGTGAATGTGCTCAAACCCACCTCCCCAAATTCTCTGAAAGTAGTCTGAACAAAGGAAAAGAAAGATACAATCCAAGTTAACCTGTGATTCATATGCCTTAAGCCTAGGTAGTTAGTAGTGGACAATTATCAATAGGTCTGTGGTCATACTCCAATAAGCATAATAGAATTTATGATTCTATTTGGTTATACAGATAATTAGGGTATTCTTGTAGGCGACGAAGAGTCTAGGTGTGAGCCCTGGGGCTCATCCATGGCGGGGTGGGGGGTGGTGGGTCTGGTTTTCCAGTTGGTATGTCATTTTCATAGACACTGGGCATATAGCTCAAAGTCCACAGTCTGGCCCAAGATGGAGTCCTGCTTTCAAGATGGAGCCTGTTCTGTTTCCTCCTTCAATACTTTCACAGTGGATTTTCTTAAAGTTTTCAAATACTGCATTCATTCAAGAGCAGGTTAGGTACAGCTGTTAGGAAAATTAATAAATGCAATTTAGCTAAAATAAAATACCGTATAAAAGCAGAGAGACAAAAAATGTAAAAAAAAAAAAAAAAGCATAAGTGTGTAAGATGTAGTATGTGACCCAGTGAAAAGACCCTCTGTAAGTAGATACTGAAATTACTGGTAGGAGTCCTGTCTCCTGCCTAGAGCTGACTGGCAGGAGGACTCCCAGGGAGCAGAAGCTGCTGTGTGTGAGCCCCCAGCTGTGGGCGTGGAGTAGGTCAGCGGGGATGCTGGCCTCAGTACACTGGGCGGCCAGCGCTGCTGCTTGTGTTGCTTTCTGCCCTACTTGTCTCAAGGATGGCTCTGGCTGGAGGGACCTGAGATACATGGGCCAAAGCAAAGGACCCTCAGAGAGCTCCTTGGAAGGTAAAAGGGCAATCCCCTGGCAATACCTAGATTGGACTGTGCCAGTAAAGCCACATGGGGTTGCTTGGGTGGGATATTAGCCAGCCTCCTGGGCATCAAGAGAATCCTTAGCAGTGCCAGGAGAGAGTGTCCTTTTTTATTTACTGAGGTATAGTTGCTTTACAATGCTGTGTTAGTTTCTGCTATACAGCAAAGTGAATCAGGTATCTGTTTACATGTATCCCCTATATTTTTTTATTTCCTTCACATTTAGGTCACAACAGAGCCTTGAGTAGAGTTCCCTGTGCTACCCAGTAGGTTCTCATTAGTTATCCATTGTATACATAGTATCAATAGTGTATTTATGTCAACGAATCTCCCAATTCATCCCACCCTGCCTTGGTGCATATACATTTGTTCTCATACAGTCTGTGTCTTTATTCAATTTAGTTCAGTTCAGTTCAGTTGCTCAGTTGTGTCCGACTCTTTGAGACCCTATGGACTGCAGCACGCCAGGTCTCCCTGTCCATCACCAACTCCTGGAGTTTACTCAAACTCATGTCCATTGAGTTGGTGATGCCATTGAAAGGTTGTTGCTAAACCATGAAAGACACCGGGATTCTTGGCCTCCAGAGGAAAAGAATTCAATCTGGGGCCAGAGACGAGGCTTGATTGTTCAGAGCTTTTGTGTAATAAAGTTTTATTGCAGTACAAAAGAGATAGAGAAAGCTTCTGACAGAGACATGAGAAAGGGGCAGAAAGAGTACCCCCCTGCTAGTCTTTAGCTGGATGTTATATAGCTACTAGCAATCTGCTAATTAAAGAAAGAAATGTCTCAAAACTCAGAGAATGGCACCAGGTGAGTCATCCCAGGCCGTAAAACAATTGACGTGAATCTTGAAGAAAGGCAGATTTCCATACAAATATATAGTTTCATTAACATAGATTAGGAGAACAATGTATGAGTATAACATACTGGTTTGTCAAGTTGGTTCTGAGCCTAAATCTGAGCCTTTAGGCTGAACCGACTTGAAGATAGAGTCTAGGGTAAATGCCTAGTACATTAACATAGCTTAAGACAAATATTTCCATAAGAAAAATGCATCAGTTAGCTCAAGGTTTGAGAAAAGTTAAGTTCAGATGGAACCAGGTGTCCATTATGGCAACACAGAATTTTAAGAGAAACCTTTTTTAAAATTTGTATATAGAAGGGGAAAAAAATCTAACACTAGTTTGTTTCCTCCTGCTGCTTAAGAGATAAAAAAAAGTCTGACCCTTGCAGCCTATTTCATCCGTTTGGAGACCCCTGGCCTTCCTGCCTATTCCTCTCTCATTATCCAACCATTTCATCCTCTGTTGTCCCCTTCTCCCACCTTCAATCTTTCCCACAATGAGAGTCTTGTCAAATGATTCTTCAAATCAGGTGGCCAAAGAATTGGAGTTTCAGCTTCAGCATCAGTCCTTCCAATGAATATTCAGGATTGATCTTTAGGATGGACTGGATGGATCTCCTTGCAGTCCAAGACTCTCAAGAGTCTTCTCCAACACCACAGTTCAAAAGCATAAGTTCTTCGGAGCTCAGGTTTCTTTATGGTCCAATTCTCACATCCATACATGACTACTGGAAAAACCATAGCCTTGACAAGATGGACCTTTGTTGGCAAAGTAATGTCTCTGCTTTTTAATATGCTGTCTAGGTTGGTCGTAACTTCTTCCAAGGAGTAAGGGTCTTCTAATTTCATGGCTGCAGTCACCATCTGCAGTGCTTTTGGAGCCCCCAAAAATAAAGTCTGCCACTGTTTTTACTGTTTCTGCATCTATTTGCCATGAAGTGATGGGACTGGATGCTATGATCTTAGTTTTCTGAATGTTGAGCTTTAAGCCAACTTTTTCACTCTCCTCTTTGACTTTCATCAAGAGGCTCCTCAGTTCTTTTTCACTTTCTGCCATAAGGGTGGTATCATCTGCATATCTGAGGTTATTGATATTTCTCCTGGCCATCTTGATTCCAGCTGTGCTTCATCCAGCCCAACATTTCTCATGATGTATTCTGCATATAAGTTAAATAAGCAGGGTGACAATATTGACAATATACAGCCTTGACATACTCCTTTCCCAATTTGGAACCAGTCTGTTGTTCCATGTCCAGTTCTAACTGTTGCTTCCTGACCTGCATACAGATTTCTCAAGAGGCAGGTCAGGTGGTCTGGTATTCCCATTTCTTTCAGAATTTTCCACATTTGTGGTGATCCACAGAGTCAAAGGCTTTGGCATAGTCAATAAAGCAGAAATAGATGTTTTTCTGAATTCTTTTGCCTTTTCAGTGATCCAATGAATGTTGGCAATTTGATCTCTGGTTCCTCTGCCTTTTCTAAATCCAGCTTGAACATCTGGAAGTTCATGGTTCATGTATTGTTGAAATCTGGCTTGGAGAATTTTGGGCATTCTTTTACTAGTGAAGGAGGAAACAGACAGAACAGGCTCCATCTTGAAAGCGGGACTCCATCTTGGGCCAGACTGTGGACTTTGAGCTATATGCCCAGTATCTATGGAAATGACATACCATCTGGAAAACCAGAACCCCACCCCCACCCTCCATGGAAGAGCCCCAGGGCTCATACCTAGACTCTCACCTACAAGAATACCCTAATTATCTGTGTAACCAAATAGAATCATAAATTCTATTATGCTTATTAGGGTATGACCACAGACCTATTGATAATTGTCCACTGTTAACTACCTAGGCTTAAGGCATATGAATCACGGGTTAACTTTGATTGTATGTTTTATTTCCTTTGTTCAGACTAATTTCAGAGAATTTGGGGAGGTGGGTTTGAGCACGTACACTTAAGTTATATAAGGTTTTCACAAAAACCGGTCAGGGTTCTTGACTAAGGAGACTCTGCCTTGGGCCCGCGGGTGTAATAAACTGTACTCCACTATCTGCATTGTCCTTCTGAGCGAGTTTATTTCCCGGAACGTGTGGCTACAACATTTGGTGCATTGGCCAGGAAACTCACTTTGAGGAGACAAGTCCCATTTGGGACTACTCTGAGAACCTGCAGCTTGAATCTTCTAAAGGTGGGGGGGGGGGGGGGGGCGGGGAAGATGCCTTGCCCTTCTGGAAGGATTCTGCTTCTCAATGCCAGGAATTTTCACTTTAGCAGGTAGTGGACAGCAGCAGGGGAACTGAGCGCTCAGGTGAGGAGGAACCTACCCGGCAGGGTGGAAGAGGGGGCCTGATCACCCTGCTGGAAGGGACTAGAAAGACCCACACGAGCCTGGAATAGGCAGGTGGCAGCATTTGCTTGATACACAAGTTGACAAGCGCGTTAGGGCTTAGGAAGGAAATTTGTGAAGGTCATTTAGGAGGTGGTGTCCATGCTGTCTTGGGGAAAATTATTACCAAGCAATCACCAGGGGATTTTTAGGAGAAGAAACTTGGTCTTTGGGTGCTCGTATTCTGCCCTCCCCAAGGAGGTGTCCCATCTGCTGTGAAATTCTTGACCCCCTCGGAATTGTCAGGCTAGAAGGAGCAGGATACATAAATGAGTACGAATTGGCTTTTCCTGAGATGGCCTGGGATGTGGGCTATTTAACCCATCTGTGTTTTCATCTGCACCTGATCAAGCCCACGAAGGCAGAACGGACTTTAAGTTAAGGGAGAAACAGTCTTGGACCACGTGGTGTTCTGGTTTGGCCATGCTGACTAGCAGGTGAAGACATCCTGATCCCCCTTCTCACTCTGGGATCTGGCAGGTAAGGCTCTTCTCACCCTTATTAGGAAGGAGGTGGAATGGCAATTTAAGAGTTTCATTGAGTGGAAATATCAGAAGTACATAGGGTACTGAGAACTTCGTAGACAGAAAGAAAAGGAAAAGTTTAAGAAGGTCTGAGAAGGTAAGCAAGATGGAGGGGGCAGTGAATCTAAGGCAACTGTATTGGAGTGCATGATTAAAAATTTAAAGAAGGGATTTGGAGGAGACTATGGGGTGAACATCACGCCTAACCGCCTCCACATACTTTGTGAGGTCAAATGGCCCCCTATGGGAGTAGGATGGCCACCAGAGGATACCATGAACTTAAAATTAGTGAAAGCAGTCTATACAGTGGTCACAGGAGAGCCAGGACACCCGAATCAATATCCATATATTGACATGGCTAGGGTTAGCTCAACACCCTCCTACTTGGATAAGCTTCTGTATCCCGAAGGGAAAGGGAAAAATATTAATAGCACAAAGATTGACTGATGATAAAAAAAGAAATTCTACAGGATTTGGACGGGGATGACCTGACCACTCCCCCATACTGGATAATGACGCATCTGCTTTCCAGTGCTCCACCAGGATCAGAGACTGCCTTAATGCCCGATCCAGGGCAAAGTGAAGTTCCTGCAGCAGCCACTGCTCTTCACCAGCTCTCCTGGAGATTGTAGAGCCGCCATTTCAGCAGGCTCTGATCCCAGAAATGGAGACCTCTGGTCAACACCTCCAGAATTCCACCTCAGCCGGACCTCCTAGATTGTATCCACCTCTCCTGGTGAGTACTGATGGGAAGGGGAAAGAAAACACAGGAATTAGACAAAGGCTGCACTCCACCAAGGAACAGGGGGAAAGAACTCCACTACAGATGCCCCTCAGAGAGCTACAACAGCCTCCGGTTCAGAGCGCATGTGGTCACTACCATCAGCCCCCTGTAGCATTACCAGCCATTTTTCTCTACGGATATATTAAACTGGCAGAGACACACTCCACCATACTCGGGGGAGCCACAAGCCATGATTAGGCTAATGGAGACTATTTTTCGAACCCACCATCCTACATGGGATGACATAATCTAATTACTAGTTTCCCTTTTCAGCACTGAGGAAAGACACAGGATCCTAACTGAGGCCAGAAAATGGTTAAGAGAAATGGCACCTGAGGGTACTGCAAACCGGCAGCAGTGGGCAGAACTAGCCACCCCTGATGAGAGGCTCAATTGGACTGTAATACAGAGGAAGGGAGGGGCCACCTGGAGAGATATCAGGTGGCTATTTTACAAGGCCTTAAGAGTGGGGCCTGAAAAATCTACGGGTATGGCAAAACCCTCCGAAGTGATCCAAAGGAAAACAAAATCACCCTCTGAGTTCTATGAAAGACTGTGCGAGGCCTACAGACTTTATACACCAATAGATCCAGAGGCTGCTGGGTCTCAGATGGTGGTAAATGCAGCCTTTGTGTCTCAAAAATGTCAGATGGGGGACACCAAGTGACTCATGAATTTTTATACATCCCTGAATGCCCAGTACCTTTGTTGGGAAGAGACTTGTTGTCTAAATTGGGGGCACAAGTGGCCTTACCCCCCATGAAAGATCCATTCTTCCAGTGGGCTCAAACACCTATTTACTCTTCCTCTTGGTAACCCCTCAAGATGAACGGAGGTTGCACGATCTCCCGGAAGGGAAACCTGGACAGGCTACACAGTCGAGAGAGAGAGTTAACAATTCCCTGAGGTCTGGGTGGAAGACAACACCCCCCAGGCTTGCAAAACAAGTCCCACTGGTTCAGTTCAGTTTAGTTGCTCAGTCCTGTTCGACTCTTTGTGACCCCATGAATTGCAGCATGCCAGGCTTCCCTGTCCATCCCCAACTCCTGGAGTTCACTCAAACTCACATCCATCAAGTTGGTGATGCCATCCAGCCATCTCATCCTCTGTTGTCCCCTTCTCCTCCTGCCCCCAATTCCTCCCAGCATCAGAGTCTTTTCCAATGAGTCAACTCTTCGCATGAGGTGGCCAAAGTACTGGAGTTTCAGCTTTAGCATCACTCCTTCTAAAGAACACCCAGGACTGATCTTCTTTAGAATGGACTGGTTGGATCTCCTTTCAGTCCAAGGGACTCTCAAGAGTCTTCTCCAACACCACAGTTCAAAAGCATCAATTCTTCGGCACTCAGCTTTCTTCACAGTCCAACTCTCACATCCATACATGACCACTGGAAAAACCGCAGCCTTGACTAGACGGACCTTTGTTGGCAAAGTAATGTCTCTGCTTTTCAATATGCTATCTAGGTTGGTCATAACTTTCCTTCCAAGGAGTAAGTGTCTGTTAATTTCATGGCTGCAGTCACCATCTGCAGTGATTTTGGAGCCCCCCAAAATAAAATCTGACATTTTCCACTGTTTCCCCATCTATTTCCCATGAAGTGATGGGACCAGATGCCATGATCTTAGTTTTCTGAATGTCACGCTTTAACCAACTTTTTCACTCTCCTCTTTCATTTTCATCAAGAGGCTTTTTAGTTCCCTTTCACTTTCTGCCATAAGGGTGGTGTCATCTGCATATCTGAGGTTATTGATATCTCTCCCAGCAGTCTTGATTCCAGCTTGTGCTTCTTCCAGCCCAGCATTTCTCATGAACTCTGCATATAAGTTAAATAAACAGGGTGACAATATACAGCCTTGATGTACTCCTTTTCCTATTTGGAACCAGTCTGTTGTTCCATGTCCAGTTCTAACTGTTGCTTCCTGACCTGCATACAGGTTTCTCAAGAGGCAGATCAGGTGGTCTGGTATTCCCATCTCTTTCAGAATTTTCCACAGTTTATTGTGATCCACACAGTCAAATGCTTTGGCATAGTTAATAAAGCAGAAATAGATGTTTTTCTGGAACTCTCCTGCTTTTTAAATGGTCCAGCGGATGTTGGCAATTTGATCTCTCATTCCTCTGCCTTTTCTAAAACCAGCTTGAACATCAGGAAGTTCACGGTTCATGTACTGCTGAAGGCTGGCTTGGAGAATTTTGAGCATTACTTTACTAGCGTGTGAGATGAGTGCAATTGTGCGGTAGTTTGAGCATTCTTTGGCATTGCCTTTCTTTGGGATTGGAATGAAAACTGACCTTTTCCAGTCCTATGGCTACTGCTGAGTTTTCCAAATTTGCTGGCATATTGAGTGCAGCACTTTCACAGCATCATCTTTCAGGATTTGAAATAGCTCAACTGGATTTCCATCACCTCTACTAGCTTTGCTCATAGTGATGCTTTCTAAGGCCCACTTGACTTCACATTCCATAGAGTGCCTGATGAACTATGGATGAGGTTCGTGACATTGTACAGGAGCCAGGGATCAAGACCATCCCCATGGAAAAGTAATGCAAAAAAGCAAATTGGCTGTCTGGGGAGGCCTTACAAATAGCTGAAAAGAAGAGAAGTGAAAAGCAAAGGAGAAAAGGAAAGATATAAGCATCTGAATGCAGAGTTCCAAAGAATAGCAAGGAGAGATAAGAAAGCATTCCTCAGCAATCAATGCAAAGAAATAGAGGAAAACAACAGAATGGGAAAGACTAGAGATCTCTTCAAGAAAATTAGAGATATCAAGGGAACATTTCATGCAAAGATGGGCTTGATAAAGGACAGAAATGGTATGTACCTAACAGAAGCAGAAGATATTAAGAAGAGGTGGCAAGAATACACAGAAGAACTGTACAAAAAAGATCTGCATGATCAAGATAATCACGATGGTGAGATCATTTGTAATAGAACTGAAACCCAGTACAATTATGTCAGCACTGCCTTGGGCCTGCCAGTACTTGCTAAGCCGTTAACTCTTTACGTGACTGAAAAGGACAAGGTGGCTATGGGAGTGTTATCCCAGACTATGGGGACATGGGACAGACTCGTGGCTTATCCCCCAAAACTGCTGGGCAGTGTTGCCACTGGGTGGCTGGGATGCTTACGGACGGTTGTTGTAGTTGTCTTACTGGTCCAGGAGGCAACCAAGGTGACTTTGGGCCAAGATGTAAAAGTCCCACATGAAGTCAACACTCTACTGCGAGGGGAACCCCATAAATGGCTGTCAACATCCCGGATTACTCAATACCAGGGACTATTATGTGAGAACCCCCATGTTACTATTGAGCCTTGTCAGGCCCTGAATCCAGCCACTCTCCTTCCTTTGGGAGAAGGTGGGCCCTCACATGATTGCAAGGAAATATGCCAGCAGACCTGACTTGAGAGACCAGCCAATCCCAGACCCAGATTTGGTCCTGTACACCAATGGCCCCAGCCTGGTGAAACAAGGACAATGACTGTTGGGATATGCAGTAGTTATGGAAGAAACCATCGCTGAGGCTAGCTCTCTGCCATCACACTGGTCTGCTCAACAGGCCGAATTATATGCTCTAATCCAGGCCCTCCAGCTCTCAAAGGGTAAGAAGACAAACATTTACACAGACTCCAGGTATGCTTTTGCCACACTACATGTACACAGGGCTCTGTATAAGGAGAGAGGTCTTTTGACAGCTAGTGAAAAAGATAGTAAAAATAAGGAAGAAATTAAGACCCTATTAGATGCTGCCTGGGAACCAGAAAGGGTTGCAGTCACACACTACTGAGGACGTCAAAAAGAGGATACTCCCCAGGCTTGGGGAAAAGACTGGCAGATAAGACCACTAAACAAGCAGCCGAGGGCTTGGGGGTGACAAGTGAAGCCCCTATTAAAGCTCGCGTATTGGCGGAGCTGCCTGAGCTAACACTGGACTCTCCAAAATACACTGAAGCCCAAAACCAACTAGCCAAAGCGGAAGGGGCCATCAAGACTGAAAAAAGATGGTGGGAACTGCCAAGTGGCAAATTATTGGTACCGAGGAGCTGGCACCCACTCTGGTAAGCCAAACACACCTAGCGACCCACCTAGGTCATAATAAACTGGAAGAGCTAATTTGAAAATATTTCTTGGTTCCCCACCTCTCTGATATGCAGGACAAAATCTCAGAACTGCATTGCCTGCTCACAGGTCAATACTGACTCTCAGCACAGATAGAAACCTCCATGGATTCAGCTAAAAGGCACGCTGCCCTTTGAACACCTCGAAGTGGACTTCACTGAAATGAAACCTCACCAACAGTACCATTACCTGCTGGTCATGGTATGTATGTTCTCGGGATGGGTAGAAGCTTCTCCTACCCGGACTGAAAAAGCATCAAAAGTGCCTGCTTAGGGAGAAGTTCCCAGATTTGGATTTCCTACTAGCATTGGATTGGACAGTGGCCCAGCTTTCATAGCCGATTTAGTATAAAAAGTAAGCAAAACTTTAAACATCAAGTGGAAATTACATACAGCATATAGGCCCCAGAGTTCTGGGATGGTGGAAGGAGCCAACTGGACACTTAAAGAGACATTCTCCAAGTGGATCATAGAGGCTGACTGCTCCTGGGTGGGCTTGTTTCTGACGGCTCTGGTCAGACTCAGGATGACCCCACAGTCCCATGGCTATTCTCTTATGAAATTGTGTATGGGAGGCCCCCTCCCATAATAAAACAGGTGTCAACAAATTTGCCTCAGGTAAGAGATTTCACAGCAGATGGAACAACTGGGTAAGGTAATAAATCAGGTAACTAAGTTTGCACAAGAAAGGGTGCTGTTCCCCCTTGGGGAACACATTCACGAATTTGTGCCTGGGAATCAATTGTGGGTCAAGGACTGGAAACACGACTCATTGGCCCCACATTGGAAGGGTCCATATACTGTTGTTCTAACCACCCCTACAGCAGTTAAAGTTGCAGGTATCACTCCCTGGATCCACCATATGAGGATGAAGAGAACATACCACGCAGACCTGCTGAGTGGTCTGCTGAGTGGACTGCGAAGAGGGACCCCACTGACCCTTGAGATACTAAGATCATCCTTAAGAAGAAGAAGGAAAAGAAGATCTCAGACATCCCCTTCAGGATGAAGCTGCATAATCAACTCCTGCTGCTTGGGCTCATCAACGTGATTTTGAATTTAACTTCCATTTCAACTCAGGACAATGTTTTCATCTCATGGGCACATTCCTACATGGACTTCCACAACACCTCCAACTGCTGGGTATGTGGGGCTATGCCTCTGTCTGTGATGGATGGACTTCCTTGGTGGGTGTCACTGCTCCGCCAAGGAGATTTTAAACCATTCTGCTCTTTTCTGGAACGACAAAAAGAGACTTTGCTTTCTCTTGTCCATCATAATCTGTCCCTGCTGTCTTGGTGTAAGCCAGATCTACAGTCAATAGACTTGGGTCATGGGGTTACATTTGATGTAAACACCAGTTTCATAGGAGTAACAAAAGCCTATACCTCATATTTAAAGAACAAAAGGAAAAAAGCTCCCTGACCGGCAAGGGAGGACAGGCCTCTAGTTATGTTGAACAATTCTACTAAGTCTGGGATGAATATTTCTGGATGACCCAGAAAAGGGTCAATTAATTACTCCCACCACTATATGCTGGGAACAAAAAGAACAAAGGGTAGGGTTTGGTCACCATCCATTAGACCCAAAAGAACTAAAATATATGGGGTACCTATCCACCAAACAATGTAAATGAACATTCGAGGTCACATACCAGCCCAACCAGTCCATCCATTGGCCAGGCTCTGATTGGAAATATAACCCTGGAATCCACTGGATGGCACCCAATGGAACCCAATGGCTTTGTGGGCCTAACCTTTGGCCTTGGCTACCAATCAGATGGGCAGGCCACCTCACACTGGGATTCACTTTTGCCCATGGCAGCATAAAGCCTAACGTACAACAAGCCCTGGTAAATCTACCTTATTTACATTCTAGTTGGACAAGGTCTGTGTTTCAATGGTATGAGTATATTGCTGCCTTATTTGTACCTTCTACAGGGACAACAGATATTATGATTAAAGTAGAGGCCTTGACTAATTTCACAAAACAGGCCCTCCTAGATGGTGCTAAAGCCATCCAAGCCTTAGTATTAGTATTGTATTAGTTGCTCAGTCGTGTCTGACTTTTTGCGACCCCATGGACTGTAGCCCGCCAGGCTCCTCTGTCCATGGGATTCTCTAGGCAAAAATACTGGAGTGGGTTGCCATTTCCAAGCCTTAAATGAAGAACAAATCCAAATGAGAAAAGCTGCAATTCAAAATAGAATGACTTTGGGCATGCTCACAGCTGCTCAAGGAGAGACCTGTGTTATAATTAAGGTTGAATGTTGTGTATATATTCCTGATTTATCTGGCAATGTATCAGCTGTTTTAGATGACATGAAAAACCAGGTAAAAGCAATGTCAAGTGAAAACATTCCTTTCTGGACTTCGGTCCTATCTTGGGTGAAGGGTGATTGGCAGAAAACTATATTTACCATTGTTACAGTTGCCTTGATAGTTCTGCTTTGTGGACCCTGCATTTTACAATGTATTATGAACTTTGTAACCCAAAGGTTGGTGTCGTTCTCCCAAATTGGTGGTCGGAGAGCCAGGGTGCAATATATCCCTAGGAGTGATGCTCATACTATGAGTTAAGAGCATCAGGAGAGAGGAATGAAGGCAGAAACAGACAGAACAGGCTCCATCTTGAAAGCAAGACTTCATCTTGGGCCAGACTGTGGACATTGAGCTATATGCCCAGTATCTATGGAAACGACATACCAACTTGAAAAACAGACTCTCCCCACCCCGCCCCACCCCCAACACACACACATGGAAGAGCCCCAGGGCTCATACCTAGACTCTCTGTTGCCTAAAAGAATACCCCAATTATCTGTGTAACCAAATAGAATCATAAATTCTACTATACTTTTTGGGGTATGACCGCAGGCCATTTGATATAGTCCATTGTTAACTACCTAGGCTTAAGTCATACAAATCATGGGTTTAAGGCATATGAATCACAGTTTAACTTTGATTGTATCTTTCTTTTCCTTTGCTCAGACTAGTTTCAGAGAATTTGGGGAGGTGGGTTTGAGCATGTACACTTAGGGTATATAATGTTTTTGCAAAAACCGGTCGGGGTCCTTGGCTAAGAGGAGACTCTTCCTTGGGCCCGCCTGTATAATAAACTGCACTCCACTATCTGCATTGTCCTTCTGAGTGAGTTTGTTTCCCAGAACACGTGGCTACAACATTTTGTGCATTGGCCGGGAACGCATGGCTACAACACTAGCATGTGAGATGAGTGCAATTGTGTAGTTTGAGCATTCTTTGGCATTGCCTTTCTTTGGGGTTGGAATGAAAACTGACCTTTTCCAGTCCTGTGGCCATTGCTGAGTTTTCCAAATTTGCAGACATATTGAGTGCAGCACTGTCACAGCATCATCTGTTAGGATTTGAAATAGCTCAACTGGAATTCCATCACCTCCACTAGCTTTGATAGAAGTGATGCTTCCTAAGGCCCACTTGACTTCCCATTCAAGGATATCTGGCTCTAGTCCAGTGATCACACCATCATGGTTATTTGGGTTGTGAAGATCTTTTTTTGTATAGTTCTTCTGTGTATTCTTGCCACTTCTTCTTAATATCTTCTGCTTCTGTTAGGTCTGTACCATTTCTGTCCTTTATTATGCCCATCTTTGCATGAAATATTCCCTTGGTATCTCTAATTTTCTTGAAGAGATCTCTAGTCTTTCCCATTCTGTTGTTTTCCTCTATTTCTTTGCATTGACCACTGAGGAAGGCTTTCTTATGTCTCCTTTCTATTCTTTGGAACTCTGCACTCAAATGGGTATATTTTCCCTTTTCTCTTTTGCTTTTTCCTTCTCTTCTTTTCACAGCTATTTGTAAGGCCTCCTCAGACAGCCATTTTGCTTTTTTGCATTTATTTTTCTTGGGGATGATCTTGATCCCTGTCTCCTGTACAGTGTCATGAACCTCCATCCATAGTTCTTCAGGCACTGTGTGTATCAGATCTAGTCCCTTAAATCTTTTTCTTACTTCCACTGTAAATCGTAAGGGATTTGATTTAGGTCATATCTGAATGGTCTAGTGGTTTTCCCTACTATCTTCAGGTTAAATCTGAATTTGTCCATAAGGAGTTCATGATTTGAGCCACAGTCAGCTCTCAGTTTTGTTTTTGCTGACTGTATATAGCTTTCCATCTTTGGGTGCAAAGAATATAATCAGTCTGATTTGGTGTTGACGAACTGGTGATGTCCATGTGTAGAGTCTTCTCTTGTGTTGT
This sequence comes from Bubalus kerabau, assembly GCF_029407905.1. Taxonomy (NCBI): domain Eukaryota; kingdom Metazoa; phylum Chordata; class Mammalia; order Artiodactyla; family Bovidae; genus Bubalus; species Bubalus kerabau. The sequence goes on from NC_073640.1 coordinate 48,231,729, forward strand.
TGGAAGAGGGTGTTTGCTATGACCAGTGCATTCTCTTGGCAAAACCTTATTAGCTTTTGCCCTGCTTCGTTATGTACTCCAAGGCCAAATTTGCCTGTTACTCCAGGTGTTTCTTGACTCCCTACTTTTACATTCCAGTCCCCAATAATGAAAAGGACATCTTTTTTGCGTGTTAGTTCTAGAAGGTCTTGTAGGTCTTCATAGAACCGTTCAGCTTCTTCAGCATTACTGGTCGGGGCATAGACTTGGATTACTGTGATATTGAATGATTGCCTTGGAAATGCACAGAGATCATTCTGTCGTTTTTGAGATTGCATCCAAGTACTGCATTTTTGCTCTTTTGTTGACTATGATGCCTACTCCATTTCTTCTAAGGGATTCTTGCCCACAGTAGTAGATATAATGGTCATCTGAGTTAAATTCACACATTCTAGTCCAATTCAGTTCGCTGATTCCAAAAATCTTGACATTCACTCTTGCCATCTCCTGTTTGACCACTTCCAATTTGCCTTGATTCATGGACCTAACATTCCAGGTTCCTATGCAATATTGCTCTTTATAGCATCGGACCTTGCTTCCATCATGAGTCACATCCACAACTGGGTGTTGTTTTTGCTTTGGCTCCATTTCTTCATTCTTTCTGGAGTTATTTCTCCACTGATCTCCAGTAGCATATTGGGCATCCACTGACCTGGGGAGTTCATTTTTCAGTGTCCTCTCTTTTTGCCTTTTCATACTGTTCACTCAAGGCAATAATACTGAAGTGGTTTGCCATTCCCTTCTCCAGTGGACTACGTCTTGTCAGAACTCTCCACTATGACCCATCCTGTTGGGTGGCTCTACACGGCATGGCTCATGATCTCATTGAGTTATACAAGGCTGTGGTCCATGTGATCAGATTGGTTAGTTTTCTGTGATTGTGATTTACAGTCTGTCTGCCCTCTGATTGAGAAGGATAAGAGGCTTATGGAAACTTCCTGATGGGAGAGACTGACTGAGGGGGAAACTTGGTCTTGTTCTGATGGGCGGGGACTCAGTAAATCTTTAATCCAATTTTCTACTCAGGGGTGGAGCTGTGTTCCCACCCTGCTATTTCAGTTCAGTTCAGTCGCTTAGTCATGTCTGACTCTTTGCGTCCCCATGAATTGCAGCAAGCCAGGCCTCCCTGTCCATCACCAACTCCTGGAGTTCACTCAAATTCAGGTCTATTGAGTTGGTGATGCCATCCAGCCATCTCATCCTCTGTCATCCCCTTCTCCTCATGCCCCCAAATCCTTCCCAGCATCAGAGTCTTTTCCAATGAGTCAACTCTTCGCATGAGGTGGCCAAAGTACTGGAGTTTCAGCTTTAGCATCACTCCTTCCAAAGAGCACCCAGGGCTGATCTCCTTCAGAATGGACTGGTTGGATCTCCTTGCAGTCCAAGGGACTCTTAAGAGTCTTCTCCAACACCACAGTTCAAAAGCATCAATTCTTGGGCACTCAGCTTTCTTCACAGTCCAACTCTCACATCCATACATGGCCACTGGATAAACCATAGCCTTGACTAGACGGACCTGGTTGGCAAAGTAATGTCTCTGCTTTTGAATATACTATCTAGGTTGGTCATAACCTTCTTTCCAAGGAGTAAAGAAAGTGAAGTCACTCAGTCGTGTCCGACTCTTTGTGATCCAAGGAGTAAGTGTCTTTTAATTTCATGGCTGCAATCACCATCTGCAGTGATTTTGGAGCCCCCAAAAATAAAGTCTGACACTGTTTCCACTGTTTCCCCATCTATTTCCCATGAAGTGGTGGGACCAGATGCCATGATCTTAGTTTTCTGAATGTTGAGCTTTAAGCCAACTTTTTCACTCTCTTCTTTCACTTTCATCAAGAGACTTTTTAGTTCCTCTTCACTTTCTGCCATAAGGGTGGTATCATCTGCATATCTGAGGTTATTGATATTTAGCTGGCAATCTTGATTCCAGCATGGGCTTCTTCCAGCCCAGCATTTCTCATGATGTACTCTGCAGATAAGTTAAATAAGCAGGGTGACAATATACAGCCTTGACGTACTCCTTTTCCTATTTGGAACCAGTCTGTTGTTCCATGTCCAGTTCTAACTGTTGCTTCCTGACCTGCATACAGGTTTCTCAAGAGGCTGGTCAAGTGGTATGGTATTCCCATTTCTTTCAGAATTTTCCACAGTTTATTGTGATCCACACAGCCAAAGGCTTTGGCATAGTCAATAAAGCAGAAATAGATGTTTTTCTGGAGCTCTCCTGCTTTTTCAAGGGCCCAGCGGATGTTGGCAATTTGATCTCTCATTCCTCTGCCTTTTCTAAAACCATTTTGAACATCAGGAAGTTCACGGTTCACGTACTGCTGAAGGCTGGCTTGGAGAATTTTGAGCATTACTTTACTAGCGTGTGAGATGAGTGCAATTGTGTGGTAGTTTGAGCATTCTTTGGCATTGCCTTTCGTTAGGATTGGAATGAAAACTGACTTTCCAGTTCTGTGGACACTGCTGAGTTTTCCAAATTTGCTGACATATTGAGTGCAGCACTTTCACAGCATCATCTTTCAGGATTTGAAATAGCTCCACTGGAATTCCATCACCTCCACTAGCTTTGTTCGTAGTGATGCTTTCTAAAGCCCACTTGACTCACATGCCAAGATGTCTGGCTCTAGGTGAGTCATCACACCATTGTGATTATCTTGGTCGTGAAGATTTTTTTTTGTACAATTCTCTGTATTCTTGCAAGCTCTTCTTAATATCTTCTGCTTCTGTTGGGTACATACCATTTCTGTCCTTTATTGTGCCCATCTTTGCATGAAATGTTCCCTTGGTATTCCTAATTTTCTTGAAGAGGTCTCTAGTCTTTCCCATTCTGTTGTTTTCCTCTATTTCTTTGCATTGATCGCTGAGGAAAACTTTCTTATCTCTTCTTGCTATTCTTTGGAACTCTGCATTCAGATGCCTATCTTTCCTTTTCTCCTTTGCTTTTCACTTCTGTTCTTTTCACAGCTATTTGTAAGGCCTCCCCAGACAGCCATTTTGCTTTTTTGCATTACTTTTCCATGGGGATGGTCTTGATCCCTGTCTCCTGTACAATGTCACGAACCTCAGTCCATAGTTCATCAGGCACTCTATCTATCAGATCTAGTCCCTTAAATCTATTTCTCCCTTCCACTGTATAATCATAAGCGATTTGATTTAGGTCATACCTGAATGGTTTAGTGGTTTTCCCTACTTTCTTAAATTTCAGTCTGAATTTGGCAATAAGGAGTTCATGATATGAGCCACAGTCAGCTCCCAGTCTTATTTTTGCTGACTGTATAGAGCTTCTCCATCTTTGGCTGCAAAGAACATAATCAACCTGATTTCGGTGTTGCCCATCTGGTGATGTTCATGTGTAGAGTCTTCTCTTGTGTTGTTGGAAGAGGATGTTTGCTATGACCAGTGCATTTTCTTGGCAAAACTCTATTAGCCTTGCCCTGCTTCATTCCGTATTCCAAGGCCAAATTTGCCTGTTATTCCAGGTGTTTCTTGGCTTCCTACTTTTGCATTCCTGTCCCCTATAATGAAGAGGACATCTTTTTTTTTGCATGTTAGTTCTAAAAGATCTTGTAGGTCTTCATAGAACCAATCAAATTCAGCTTCTTCAGCATTACTGGTCAGGGCATAGACTTGGATTACTGTGATATTGAATGGTTTGCCTTGGAAATGAACAGAGATCATTCTGTCGTTTTTGAGATTGCATCCAAGTACTGCATTTCGGACTCTTTTGTTGACCATGATGGCTACTCCATTTCTTCTAAGGGATTCCTGCCCACAGTAGTGGGTATAATGATCATCTGAGTTAAATTCATCCATTCCAGTCCATTTTAGCTCGCTGATTCCTAGAATGTTGACGTTCACTCTTGCCATCTCCTGTTTGACCACTTCCAATTTGCCTTGATTCATGGACCTAACATTCCAGGTTCCTATGCAACATTGCTCTTTACAGCATCAGACCTTGCTTCTATCACCAGTCACATCCACAACTGGGTATTGCTTTTGCTTTGGCTCCATTTCTTCATTCTTTCTGGAGTTATGTCTCCACTGATCTCCAGTAGCATATTGGGCACCTACCAACCTGTGGAGTTCCTCTTTCAGTATCCTATCATTTTGCCTCTTCATACTGTTCATGGGGTTCTCAAGGCAAGAATACTGAAGTGGTTTGCCATTCCCTTCTCCAGTGGACCACATTCTGTCAGACCTCTCCACCATGACCCGCCCATCTTGGGTGGCCCCATGGGCATGGCTTAGTTTCATTGAGTTAGACCAGGCTGTGGTCCGTGTGATTAGATTGACTAGTTTTCTGTGATTATTGTTTCAGGAGGGCCGAGAGGAGGCACTCCATGTTCAAGGTCAGGAGGGGCGGCGGTAAGGAGATTCCCCTCGTCCAAAGTAAGGACAGCGGTTGCGCTTTGCTGGAGCAGCCATGAAGAGATACCCCACATCCAAGGTAAGAGAAATCCAAGTAAGATGGCAAGTGTTGCGAGATGGCATCAGAGGGCAGACACACTGAAACCCCCCTGCTATTCACCTGGAGCCAAACTATGGTGGAGGTAATGAAGATAATGGTATGTAGAGATAGTGGATAATGGAGGTAATAAAGATAAACCTCCTTCAAAAGATCCTATACATGTACTGCTACACTCAGTGCCCCCAACCCTGCAGCAGGCCACCACTGACCCACGCCTCCACTAGAGGGTCCTGGACACTCACAGGCAAGTCTGGGTCAGTCTCTTGTGGGATCACTGCTCCTTTATCCTTGGTCCTGGTGCACAGAAGATTCTGTTTGTGCCCTCCAAGAGTCTATTCCCCAGTCCTATGTAAATTCTGGCAGCTCTATGGTGGGGTTAATGGCGACCTCCTCCAAGAGGGCTTATGCCATACCCAAGTCTGCTGCACCCAGAGTCCCTGTCCCTGTGGCAGTCCACTGCTGACCCATACCTCTACAGGAGATGCTCAAACACAGTTCTGTCACAATCTCTGTGGGGTCCCTGGGTCCTGGTCTGCACAAGGTTTGTTTGAGCCCTCTGAGCATCTCTGGCAGGAATGGGGTTTGATTCTAAACCCCAATGAATTCGGCCCTCCTACCGTCTTGCTCGGGCTCCTCCTTTAGCCCTGGGCATGGGCTATCTTCTCACAGCCACTCACTCCAGTGCTGGGCAGCTGCCTCTTTCTCCACCTCTGCCTCTTTATTACTATACCAAACCATTTTTTTTTAGATTCCACATACATGTGTTACTATATGATATTTGTTCTTGTCTTTCTGCCTTACCTTACTCTGTATGCGAGTCTCTAGATCCATCCACATCTCTATAAATGGCACAATTTTGTTCATTTTTTATGGCTGAGTAATATATTGTTGTATACATGTACTACGTCTTCTTTACAGTAGAGAGTGTCTAAAGGGACTTACTTCAATTAGTGATAAGCTAGATCTACAGTCAGCTATTACAGAGTCCTGGAAGCACCCCAGTGTTCCACTTGTCAAGAGTTTAGTTGAGGAGTCAAACAGTTGGTTTGGCAGGCACTGAAGGCATGAAATTAGGATCCCTGAGACCGCAGTAGTGGTGAGACTGTTGGAACTCTTGGAACAGCAATTATCATGCAAATATATAGGAGTATTTTAGTACCAAAACAAATATACTGGAGTGAACCACCTGAATGTCAGCTCTCCCTGGAACCCATTCCTGTTTATACATGATCCTATCTTTCCTGACATTATTCACCTCATTTAGACTATATTCTTTGGGAAGCCATGTGCTCATGAGTACCTATTCCTCGTACACTCACAACACTTTCTTGGAACATCCTCATTTCATGACAAGTCCTACATGTGCATTGAGCTGGGAGCATTGTTAGGGAATATCAGACAACAGAACTGAATGACTACTCTATATTTTCATGATGCCTAATCTCAGCTTTACTGCACATTTCTGCTCAATCATTTCTTTTCACTCAACCATATCCTTTCTCCCCCAGATTGGAGGGGTCACATCCAGGCTGGAACATAACATTGAATAGAGTTCCCTGTTCTATACAATAGGTTCTTGTTATCCATTTTAAATATAGCAGTGTGTACATGACCTTCCCAAACTCCCATTATCCCTTCCTCCTGGCAACCATAAGTTTGTTTTCTAAGTCTGTGAGTCTCTTTATATTTTGTAAGTAAGTTCATTTGTATCATTTCTTTTTAGATTCCACACATAAAGGATGTCATAAGGTATTTCTTCTTCTTTGTTTGACTTACTTCACCCAGTATGGAGCTCTCTAGATCCATCCATGTTGCTGCAAATGGCATTATTCCATTCTTTTTAATGACTGAGTAATATCCCATTGTATATATGTACCACACCTTCTTTATCCATTCCTCTGTCGATGGACATTTAGTTGCTTCCATGTCTTGGCTATTGAAAACAGTGCTGAAATGAACATTGGGATGTATGTATTTTTTCAGATCATGTTTTTCTCTGGATATATGCCCGGGAGTCGGATTGCAGCATCATATATTAGCTCTATGTTTAGTTTTTTAAGGAACCTCCATATTGTTCTCCATAGTGGCTGTACTAATTTATATTCCCACTAATAATATAGGAAGGTTCACTTTTCTCCACACCCTCTCCAGCATTTGTTGTTTGTGGATTTTTTAATGATAGCCATTCTGACCAGTGTGTGGTGATATCTCATTGTAGTTTTGATTTGCATTTCTTTGATAACTAGTGATGTTGAACATCTTTTTAGGTGCCTATTGGCCATGTATATGTCCTCTTTGGAGAAATGTCTGTTCAAGTCTTCTACCCATTTTTGGAGAAATGTAATCAGTTTTAGTATACAGTTTGATGAGTTTAGAAAAATTTTTACATGATAAACACAAAAGTAAAGATATTAAAATTTCCATTATTTTACCCATATAAATGGAATTATGAAAGATAAGCTCTTTTGTACTTAGTCCTTTCGTTGAATTATGTTGTGGGCAACAATAGTTCAGGTTTTTTGCCAAATAGTATATCATCATATTGATATACCAAGGCTTGTTGGGGCTGCCAGGTGGCTCAGTGGATAAAGAACCTGCCTGCAATGCAGGAGATGCCAGAGATATGGGTTTGATTCCTGGGTTGGGAAGATCCCCTGGCGCAGGGCACAGCAAGCTACTCCAGTATTCTTGTCTGGAGAATCCCATGGAAAGAGGAGCCAGGTGGGCTACAGTACATAGGTCGCAAAGAGTCAGACATGACCGAAGTAACTGAGCACAGCATGCAACACAAAGTTTGTTAATCCAACTACATGTTGATACAAATTTGTTACTTTTCCAGAATTATATTCTTAATTTTATTATAATGGAAAACCACATGACATCTATATTTTTTTTACTTAAAAAATTAATTGGAGGCTAATTACTTTACAATATTGTGATTTTGTCATACATTCACATGAATCAGCCATGGGTGTACATGTGTTCCCCATCCTGATCCTTCCTCCCACCTCCCTCCCCATCCCATCCCTCAGGGTCATCCCAGTGCACCAGCCCTGAGCACCCTGCCTCATGCATTGAATGTGGACTGCCGGGAGCCAGCATATTGCATATTGAGTGCATATTGCATATTGAGTGCAGCACTTTCCACAGCATCATCTTTCAGGATCTGGAATAGCTCAACTGGAATTCTATCACTGCTGGGAGCCAGCGTGAGGCACTCCACCCATGGCAAAAGTCATGAGGAAGGAGGCTCGGCATACGCAAAGGCGGGATCGAGCCTCAGGAGTCCCCCTGGAAATTCTCGAGCATCTACCCCCCAAACCAGAGTCTGCCTACTTTCTGCTTTGTGCTTTCACCTACACCTCTGACTTTACGGGGGTCTGTCCCCCACTACCTCTCTCTGAAAAAAGAATTAGCTTACAGCTCCAGTTAATAATTCCTGGGTGTGACAGTGTTTAACCTACAAACTCCTTTGGAAATCCTCTAGCCTGCCTGAATAGGTTTTTCCGGCCACATGTGATTGTTCAGAGCCTCCCAACTGTGAGAAGCAGGAGATGTTCTAAACTGTCTAAACACAGATTCTTTTGAGTAGTTAAAAGATTGATTAGAAATTGTATTGGTGAAGGGTTTTTCACTTGTTGGGCCAATGTTTGCTGCTAAGTCTCCATACTCCTTACCTACTGTGTCCTTGGCAGTGTATTGATTGATATAATGGGTGTATAGAAATGTAAAATGCAGCTTTGTCCAATGCTTTTTTGGAGGCTGGTGCCTGACTTTGGAATAATCACCTTTAGAGAAAAATAAGTTTCTTAAAATGTTAACAGGCCTCCTGGCCAGAAGATGATGTCAATCACCTGAACTTTTGCATATGATAAGTTTGAAAGCCTGGCTTCGATTAGAACCAGGAACTGCTGTCCTTGCATGACTCGACCCCTTCCCCCATTATCCTCTATGCACAACTTAAGGTATAAAAACTACTTTGGAAAATAAAGTGCGGGCCTTGTTCACCAAAACTTGGTCTCCCCATGTCGCTCTCTCTTTCAAATTCTGGCTGAGTCTCCATCTGGAGCGCGGAACCCGCCATGCTTGCTAATTATGCCTGGGCTTCTAAGATCCGACCGGGGAGGCCTCAGTGTCTCCTCTCCTTTGGGAGAACGGAAGGACGCCTGCGGCCTACGTAAGTGGTGCAAACTTCTTATCTTGAAGTTTTATTGGTCTCCCGCGTAAACCAAGCTACTCAGCCTCTTTTCTCCACTGAATTTTCCTACTGAGCTATCCTCATTCTATTACTCTTTGTATCCTTAATTAAAGTGTAATTAAGCAGTTGTTTCCTGACCCTCGCCTATGCCGTCTCTTCTTCGAATACGCTGGATCAGCCAGGGCTGGACCCCGGCAGTGGACTTGTGATCTATTTCATATATGGTAATATAAATGTTTCAATGCTATTCTCTCAAATCATCCCACCCTCACCTTCTCCCACAGAATCCAACAGTCTGTTCTTTACTTCTGTGTCTCTTTTCCTGTCTCGTATATAGGGTCATCATTCAGTTCAGTTCAGTTGCTCAGTCGTGTCCGACTCTTTGCAACCCCATGAATTGCAGCACGCCAGGCTTCCTTGTTAAATTCACCCATTCCAGTCCATTTCAGTTCGATGATTCCTAGAATGTCGACATTCACTCTTGCCATCTCTTGTTTGACCACTTCCAATTTGCCTTGATTCATGGACCTGACATTCCAGGTTCCTATGCAATGTTGCTCTTTACAGCATCGGACCTTTCTTCTATCACCAGTCACATCCACAGCTGTGTATTCTTTTTGCTTTGGTTCCATCCCCTCATTCTTTCTGGAGTTATTTCTCCACTGATCTCCAGTAGCATATTGGGCACCTACTGACCTGGGGAGTTTCTCTTTCAGTATCCTATTATTTTGCCTTTTCATACTGCTCATGGGGTTCTCAAGGCAAGAATACTGAAGTGGTTTGACATTCCCTTCTCCAGTGGACCACATTCTGTCAGAATGAATTTAACTCAGATGACCAGTATATCTACTACTGTGGGCAGGAATCCCTCGGAAGAAATGGAGTGGCCATCATGGTCAACAAAAGAGTCCGAAATGCAGTACTTGGATGCAATCTCAAAAACGACACAATGATCTCTGTTTGTTTCCAAGGCAAACCATTCAATATCACAGTTATCCAAATCTATGCCCCAACCAATAACGCTGAAGAAGCTGAAGTTGAACGGTTCTATGAAGACCTAAAAGACCTTTTAGAATTAACACCCAAAAAAGATGTCCTTTTCATTATAGGGGACTGGAATGCAAAAGTAGGAAGTCAAGAAACACCTGGAGTAACAGGCAAATTTAGCCTTGGAATACGGAATGAAGCAGGGCAAAGACTAACAGAGTTTTGCCAAGAAAATGCACTGGTCATAACAAACACCCTTTTCCAACAACACAAGAGAAGACTCTATACATGGACATCACCAGATGGTCAACACCGAAATCAGATTGATTATATTCTTTGCAGCCAAAGATGGAGAAGCTCTATAGTCAGCAAAAACAAGACCAGGAGCTGACTGTGGCTCAGACCATGAACTCCTTATTGCCAAATTCAGACTTAAATTGAAGAAAGTAGGGAAAACCACTAAACCATTCAGGTATGGCCTAAATCAAATCGCTTATGATTATACAGTGGAAGGGAGAAATAGATTTAAGGGCCTAGATCTGATAGATAGAGTGCCTGAAGAACTATGGACTGAGGTTCGTGACATTGTACAGGAGACAGGGATCAAGACCATCCCCATGGAAAAGAAATGCACAAAAGCAAAATGGCTGTCTGGGGAGGCCTTACAAATAGCTGTGAAAAGAAGAGAAGTGAAAAGCAAAGGAGAAAAGGAAAGTATAAGCATCTGAATGCAGAGTTCCAAAGAATAGCAAGAAGAGATAAGAAAGCCTTCCTCAGTGATCAATGCAAAGAAATAGAGGAAAACAACAGAATGGGAAAGACTAGGAATCTCTTCAAGAAAATCAGATATACCAAAGGAACATTTCATGCAAAGATGGGCACAATAAAGGACAGAAATGGTATGGACCTAACAGAAGCAGAAGATATTAAGAAGAGATGGCAAGAATACACAGAAGAACTGTACAAAAAAGATCTTCACGACTCAGATAATCACGATGGTGTGATCACTGACCTAGAGCCAGACATCCTGGAATGTGAAGTCAAGTGGGCCTCAGAAAGCATCACTACGAACAAAGCTAGTGGAGGTGATGGAATTCCAGTTGAGCTATTCCAAATTCTGAAAGATGATGCTGTGAAAGTGCTGCACTCAATATGCCAGCAAATTTGGAAAACTCAGCAGTGGCCACAGGACTGGAAAAGGTCAGTTTTCATTCCAACTCCAAAGAAAGGCAATGCCAAAGAATGCTCAAACTACCACACAATTGCACTCATCTCACATGCTAGTAAAGTAATGCTCAAAATTCTCCAAGCCAGGCTTCAGCAATATGTGAACCGTGAACTTCCTGATGTTCAAGCTGGTTTTAGAAAAGGCAGAGGAACCAGAGATAAAATTGCCAACATCTGCTGGATCATGGAAAAAGCAAGAGAGTTCCAGAAAATCATCTATTTCTGCTTTATTGACTATGCCAAAGCCTTTGACTGTGTGGATCACAATAAACTGTGGAAAATTCTGAAAGAGATGGGAATACCAGACCACCTGATCTGCCTCTTGAGAAACCTGTATGCAGGTCAGGAAGCAACAGTTAGAACTGGACATTGAACAACAGACTGGTTCCAAATGGGAAAATGAGTTTGTCAAGGCTGTATATTGTCACCCTGTTTATTTAACTTATATGCAGAGTACATCATGAGAAAAGCTGGACTGGAAGAAACACAAGCTGGAATCAAGATTGCTTGGAGAAATCTCAATAACCTCAGATATACAGATGACAACACCATTATGGCAGAAAGTGAAGAGGAACTCAAAAGCCTCTTGATGAAAGTGAAAGTGGAGTGTGAAAAAGTTGGCTTAAAGCTCAACATTCAGAAAAGGAAGATCATGGCATCCGGTCCCACCACTTCATGGGAAATAGATGGGGAAACAGTGGAAACAATGTCAGACTTAATTTTTCTGGGCTCCAAAATCACTACAGATGGTGACTGCAGCCATGAAATTAAAAGACGCTTACTCCTTGGAAGGAAAGTTATGACCAACCTAGATAGCATATTCAAAAGCAGAGACATTACTTTGCCAACAAAGGTCCGTCTAGTCAAGGCTATGGTTTGTCCTGTGGCCATGTATGGATGTGAGAGTTGGACTTTGAAGAAGGCTGAGCACCAAAGAATTGATGCTTTTGAACTGTGGTGTTGGAGAAGACTCTTGAGAGTCCCTTGGACAGCAAGGAGATCCAACCAGTCCATTCTGAAGGAGATCAGCCCTAGGATTTCTTTGGAAGGAATGATGCTAAAGCTGAAACTCCAGTACTTTGGCCACCTCATGCGAAGAGTTGACTCATTGGAAAAGACTCTGATGCTGGGAGGGATTGGGGGCAAGAGGAGAAGGGGACGACAGAGGATGGGATGGCTGGATGGCATCACTGACTTGATGGACGTGAGTCTGAGTGAACTCTGGGAGTTGGTGATGGACAGGGAGGCCTGGCGTGCTGCGATTCATGGGGTCGCAAAGAGTCGGACACGAGTGAGTGACTGATCTGATCTGAGGCTTCCTTGTCCATTACCAACTCTCGGAGTTCACTCAAACTCACGCCCATCTAGTCAGTGATGCCATCCAGCCTTCTCATCCTCTGTTGTCCCCTTCTCCTCCTGCCCAAAACCCCTCCCAGCATCAGAGTCTTTTCCAATGAGTCAACTCTTCGCGTGAGGTGGCCAAGTTACTGGAGTTTCAGCTTTAGCATCACTCCTTCCAAAGAGCACCCAGGACTGATCTCCTTTAGAATGGGCTGGTTGGATCTCCTTGCAGTCCAAGGGACTCTCAAGAGTCTTCTCCAACACCACAGTTCAAAAGCATCAATTCTTGGGCACTCAGCTTTCTTCACAGTCCAACTCTCACATCCGTTCATGGCCATTGGATAAATGATAGCCTTGACTAGATGGACCTTTGTTGGCAAAGTAATGTCTCTGCTTTTGAATATGCTATCTAGGTTGGTCATAACTTTCTTTCCAAGGAGTAAAGAAAGTGAAGTCACTCAGTCGTGTCTGACTCTTTGTGATCTAAGGAGTAAGAGTCTTTTAATTTCATGGCTGCAATCACCATCTGCAGTGATTTTGGAGCCCCCCAAAATAAAGTCTGACACTGTTTCCACTGTTTCCCCATCTATTTCCCATGAAGTGATGGGACCAGATGTCATGATCTTCATTTTCTGAATGTTGAGCTTTAAGCCGACTTTTTCACTCTCCTCTTTCACTTTCATCAAGAGGCTTTTTAGTTCCTCTTCACTTTCTGCCATAAGGGTGATGTCATCTGCATATCTGAGGTTATTAATATTTCTCCTGTCAGTCTTGATTCCAGCGTTTGCTTCTTCTAGCCCAGTGTTTCTCATGATGTACTCTGCAGATAAGTTAAATAAGTAGGGTGACAATGTACAACCTTTAAGTACTCCTTTTCCTATTTGGAACCAGTCTGTGGTTACCATCTTTCTAAATTCCTTATATATCTGTTAATTACTATATTGGTGTTTTTCTTTCAGACTTACTTCACTCTGTATAATAGGCTTCAGTTTCATCCACTTCATTAGAACTGATTCAAATGCATTCTTTTTAATGGCTGAGTAATATTCCATTGTGTATATATACCAATGCTTTCTCATCCATTCGTCTGCCGATGGACATATAGATGCTTCCATATCCTAGCTATTGTAAACAGTGCTGTGATGAACATTGGAGTACATGTGTTTCTTTCAATTCTGGTTTCCTCAGTCTGTATGCCCAGCAGTAGGATTGCTGGGTCGTATGGCAGTTCTATTTTCAGTTTTTTTAAGGAATCTCCACACTGTTCTCCATAGTGGCTGTACTAGTTTGCATTCCCACCAACAGTGTAAGGATTTCTTTTTCTCAGCACCCTCTCCAACATTTATTGTTCATAGATTTTGATAGCAGCCATTCTGAGAGGTGTGAGATGCTACCTCATTGTGGTTTTGATTTGCATTTTTCTGATAATGAGTGATGTTGAGCATCTTTTCATGTGTTTGTTAGCCATCTGTATGTCTTCTTTCGAGAAATGTCTATTTAATTCTTTGGCCCATTTTTTGATTGGGTCATTTATTTTTCTGGAGTTGAGCTGTAGGAGTTGCTTGTATATTCTCGAGATTAGTTGTTTGTCAGTTGCTTCATTTGCTATTATCTTCTCCCATTCTGAAGGCTGTCTTTTCACCTTGCTAATAGTTTCCTTTGATGTGCAGAAGCTTTTAAGGTTAATTAGGTCCCATTTGTTTATTTTTGCTTTTATTTCCAATATTCTGGGAGGTGGGTCATAGAGGATCCTGCTGTGATGTACGTCGGAGAGTGTTTTGCCTATGTTCTCCTCTAGGAGTTTTATAGTTTCTGGTCTTATGTTTAGATCTTTAATCCATTTTGAGTTTATTTTTGTGTATGGTGTTAGAAAGTGTTCTAGTTTCATTCTTTTATAAGTGGTTGACCAGATTTCCCAGCACCACTTGTTAAAGAGATTGTCTTTGGATTGGATTAACCATTGTATATTCTTGCCTCCTTTGTCAAAGATAAGGTGTCCATATGTGTGTGGATTTATCTCTGGGCTTTCTATTTTGTTCCATTGATCTATATTTCTGTCTTTGTGCCAGTACCATACTGTCTTGATAACTGTGGCTTTGTAGTAGAGCCTGAAGTCAGGCAGGTTGATTCCCCCAGTTCCATTCTTCTTTCTCAAGATCGCTTTGGCTATTCGAGGTTTTTTGTATTTCCATACAAATTGTGAAATTATTTGTTCTAGCTCTGTGAAGAATACTGTTGGTAGCTTGATAGGGATTGCATTGAATCTATAAATTGCTTTGGGTAGTATAATTATTTTCACTATATTGATTCTTCCAATCCATGAACATGGTATATTTCTCCATCTGTTAGTGTCCTCTTTGATTTCTTTCACCAGTGTTTTATAGTTTTCTATATATAGGTCTTTAGTTTCTTTAGGTAGATATATTCCTAAGTATTTTATTCTTTCCGTTGCAATGGTGAATGGAATTGTTTCCTTAATTTCTCTTTCTGTTTTCTCATTTTTAGTGTATAGGAATGCAAGGGATTTCTGGGTGTTGATTTTATATCCTGCAACTTTACTATAGTCATTGATTAGTTCTAGTAATTTTCTGGTGGAGTCTTTAGGGTTTTCTATGTAGAGGATCATGTCATCTGCAAACAGTGAGAGCTTTACTTCTTCTTTTCCAATTTGGATTCCTTTTATTTCTTTTTCTGCTCTGATTGCTGTGGCCAAAACTTCCAAAACTATGTTGAATAGTAATGGTGAAAGTGGGCACCCTTGTCTTGTTCCTGACTTTAGAGGAAATGCTTTCAATTTTTTACCATTGAGGATAATGTTTGCTGTGGGTTTGTCATATATAGCTTTGATTATGTTGAGGTATGTTCCTTCTATTCCTGCTTTCTGGAGAGTTTTTTTTTTTTTTTATCATAAATGGATGTTGAATTTTGTCAAAGGCTTTCTCTGCATCTATTGAGATAATCATATGGTTTTTATTTTTCAATTTGTTAATGTGGTGTATTACATTGATTGATTTGCGGATATTGAAGAATCCTCACATCCCTGGGATAAAGCCCACTTGGTCATGGTGTATGATCTTTTTAATGTGTTGTTGGATTCTGATTGCTAGAATTTTGTTAAGATTTTTGCATCTATGTTCATCAGTGATATTGGCCTGTAGTTTTCTTTTTTTGTGGGATCTTTGTCAGGTTTTGGTATTAGGGTGATGGTGGCCTCATAGAATGAGTTTGGAAGTTTGCCATCCTCTGAAATTTTCTGGAAGAGTTTGAGCAGGATAGGTGTTAGCTCTTCTCTAAATTTTTGGTAGAATTCAGCTGTGAAGCCGTCTGGACCCGGGCTTTTGTTTGCTGGAAGATTTTTGATTACAGTTTCAATTTCCGTGCTTGTGATGGGTCTGTTAAGATTTTCTATTTCTTCCTGGTCGAGTTTTGGAAAGTTGTACTTTTCTAAGAATTTGTCCATTTCTTGCACGTTGTCCATTTTATTGGCATATAATTGTTGATAGCAGTCTCTTATGATCCTTTGTATTTCTGTGTTGTCTGTTGTGATCTCTCTATTTTCATTTCTAATTTTATTGATTTGATTTTTCTCCCTTTGTTTCTTGATGAGTCTGGCTAATGGTTTGTCAATTTTATTTATCCTTTCAAAAAACCAGCTTTTGATTTTGTTGATTTTTGCTATGATCTCTTTTGTTTCTTTTGCATTTATTTATGCTCTAAGTTTTAAGATTTCTTTCCTTCTACTAACCCTGGGGTTCTTCATTTCTTCCTTTTCTAGTTGCTTTAGGTGTAGAGTTAGGTTATGTATTTGACTTTTTTCTTGTTTCTTGAGGTGTGCCTGTATTGCTATGAACTTTCCCCTTAGGACTGCTTTTACCGTGTCCCACAGGTTTTGGGCTGTTGTGTTTTCATTTTCATTCGTTTCTATGCAAATTTTGATTTCTTTTTTGATTTCTTCTGTGATTTGTTGGTTATTCAGCAGCGTGTTGTTCAGCCTCCATATGTTGGAATTTTTAATACTTTTTCTCTTGTAATTGAGATCTAATCTTACTGCATTGTGGTCAGAAAAGATGCTTGGAATGATTTCTATTTTTTTTGAATTTACCAAGGCTAGCTTTATGGCCCAGGATGTGATCTATACTAGAGAAGGTTCCATGTGCGCTAAAGAAAAAGGTGAAATTCATTGTTTTGGGATGAAATGTCCTATAGATATCAATTAGGTCTAACTGGTCTATTGTATCATTTAAAATTTGTGTTTCCTTGTTAATTTTCTGTTTAGTTGATCTATCCATAGGTGTGAGTGGGGTATTAAAGTCTCCCACTATTATTGTGTTATTGTTAATTTCTCCTTTCCTACTTGTTAGCATTTGTCTTACATATTGCAGTGCTCCTGTGTTGGGTGCATATATATTTATAATTGTTATATCTTCTTCTTGGATTGATCCTTTGATCATTATGTAGTGACCATCTTTGTCTCTTTTCACAGCCTTTGTTTTAAAGTCTATTTTATCTGATATGAGTATTGCTACTCCTGCTTTCTTTTGGTCCCTATTTGCATGGAAAATTTTTTTCTAGCCCTTCACTTTCAGTCTGTATGTGTCCTCTGTTTTGAGGTGGGTCTCTTGTAGACAACATATGTAGGGGTCTTGTTTTTGTATCCATTCAGCCAGTCTTTGTCTTTTGGTTGGGGCATTCAACCCATTTACGTTTAAGGTAATTACTGATAAGTATGATCCCGTTGCCATTTACTTTATTGTTTTGGGTTCGAATTTATACACCGTTTTTGTGTTTCCTGTCTAGAGAATATCCTTTAGTATTTGTTGGAGAGCTGGTGTGGTGGTGCAGAATTCTCTCAGCTTTTGCTTGTCTGAAAAGCTTTTGATTTCTCCTTCATACTTGAATGAGATCTTTGCTGGGTACAATAATCTGGGCTGTAGGTTATTTTCTTTCATCATTTTAAGTATGTCTTGCCATTCCCTCCTGGCTTGAAGAGTTTCTATTGAAAGATCAGCTGTTATCCTTATGGGTATTCCCTTGTGTGTTATTTGTTGTTTTTCCCTTGCTGCTTTTAATATTTGTTCTTTGTGTTTGATCTTTTTTAATTTGATTAATATGTGTTTTGGGCTGTTTCTCCTTGGGTTTATCTGTTTTTAATTTCACTTATTGCATTATTCATTATATACTGACTCTTTTTTATTTCTTCTAAGTCCTTGTTGAAACTTTCTTGCATCTTCTCAATCCTAGCCTCCAGGCTATTTATCTGTGATTCCATTTTAATTTCAAGATTTTGGATCAATTTCACTATCACTATTCGGAATTCTTTATCAGGTAGATTCCCTATCTCTTCCTCTTTTGTTTGGTTTGGTGGGCATTTATCCTGTTCCTTTATCTGCTGGGTATTCCTCTGTCTCTTCATCTTGTTTAAATTGCTGAGTTTGGGGTGTCCTTTCTGTATTCTGGCAGTTTGTGGAGTTCTCTTTATTATGGCGTTTCCTCGCTGTGTGTGGGTTTGTGCAGGTGGCTTGTCAAGGTTTCCTGGTTAGGGAAGCTTGTGTCGATATTCTGGTGGATGGAGCTGTATTTCTTCTCTCTGGAGTGTAATGAAATGTCCAGTAATGAGTTATGAGATGTCTATGGTTTTGGGGTGACTTTGGGCAGCCTGTATCTTGAAGCTCAGGGCTGTGTTCCTTTGTTGCTGGAGAATTTGCTTGGTATGTCTTGCCCTGGAACTTGTTGGCCCTTGTGTGGTGCTTTGTTTCAGTGTTGGTATGGAGGCGTTTGATGAGCTGCTGCCAATTAATGTTCCTTGGAGTCAGGAGTTCCCTGGAGTCAGGGTTTGGACTTAAGCCTCCTACTTCCAGTTATTGTTCTTATTTTTACAGTAGTTTCAAAACTTCTCCTTCTATACAGCACCATTGATAAAACATCTATGTTAAAGATGAAAAGTTTCTCTACTGTGAGGGTCACTCAGAGAGGTTCACAGCGTTACATGGAGAAGAGAAGAGGGAGGAGGGAGTTAGAGGTGACCCAAATGAGATGAGGTGGAATCAATAGTGGAGAGAGTGGGCTAGCCAGTAGTCACTTCCTTATGTGCACTCCACAACTGGACCACTCAGAGATGTTCACGGAGTTATACAGAGAAGAGAAGAAGGAGGCAGGAGACAGAGGTGGCCAGAAGGATAAAAGGTGGAAATGAAAAGGAGGGAGACAGATCCAGCCAGTAATCAGTTCCCTAAGTGTTCTCCACCGTCTGGAACACACAGAAATTCACAGAGTTGGGTAGAGTAGAGAGGGGTTAGGGAGGGGATACAGGCGACCTGGTGGAGAAAACGGAGAGTCCAAAGGGAGAGAGAGCAGTCAAGCCAGTAATTTCGTTCCCTAGTGAAAAATGAGTCCTGAAGATTGGGTTCTTAAAGGTACAAAATTGGTAACAAATACATAAAAGCAAAAATTAAAAATCTAGAGTAGAGTTTGGAGTTTCAAAAATACGATGTTAATGAAAAGAAGAAGGAAAAGAAAGAGAGAAAAAACGAACAAAGAAAAACAAACAAGGTCGCAAAAATTATAAAGAAACTACAGGTACAAAATTGATAACTAATACCAAAAAGCAAAAATTAAAAATCTAGAGTAGAGTTTGGAATTTCAAAAATACAATGTTAAAAAAAAGAAGAAGAAGAAAAATAAAGAGAGAAAACAAACAAACCAACAAAAACAATGTCGCAAAAATTATAAAGAAATTACAGGTACAAAATTGATATCAAATACCAAAAAGCATAAATTAAACATCTTGAGTAGAGTTTGGAATTGCAGATATATGATGTTATATAAAAGAAGAAGAGAAAGAAACAGAGCGAAAAAAAGAAAAAAAAAGTCACAGAAATTATAAAAAAAACTATAGGTACAAAATTGATAACATATACCAAAAGGCTAAAATTAAAAATCTAGAGTAGAGTTTGGAATTTCAAAAATATGATGTTAAAGAAAAGAAGAAGGAAAAGAAAGAGAGAAAAAACGAACAAAGAAAAACAAACAAGGTCGCGAAAATTATAAAGAAACTACAGGTACAAAATTGATAACTAATACCAAAAAGCAAAAATTAAAAATCTAGAGTAGAGTTTGGAATTTCAAAAATACAATGTTAAAAAAAAAGAAGAAGAAAAATAAAGAGAGAAAACAAACAAACCAACAAAAACAATGTCGCAAAAATTATAAAGAAAATACAGGTACAAAATTGATATCAAATACCAAAAAGCATAAATTAAACATCTTGAGTAGAGTTTGGAATTGCAGATATATGATGTTATATAAAAGAAGAAGAGAAAGAAACAGAGGGAAAAAAAAAGTCACATAAATTGTAAAAAAAAACTATAGTTACAAAATTGATAACATATACCAAAAGGCTAAAATTAAAAATCTAGAGTAGAGTTTGGAATTTCAAAAATACAATGTTAAAGAAAAGAAGAAAAAAAAAAAAAACAAAACACGGTCAAAAAATTATAAAATATATATATGAAGTTTGCTGAAGAAGAAAAAAATAGGGTCTTTTTTTTTTTTTTGCAAAGTAATAGGTTATAAAAGTGAAAATTAAAGGAACAATAGAGGACTTAAAATTTTTTTTAAAAAAATTAAAAAAAAAAAGAAAGATTGATCGTAAAAATAGTAAAAATATATCTAGGTCTTTCTCTGGTTTTGTTGTGAGTATTGTGGGTTTAGTTCATTTTTGGCTAGTTCCTTGGTCCGACTTATATTTCTCAAGATCTATAGGCCCCTTCCTATGTAGTCCGTAGTAACCACAGTGTTTTAATCTATGGCCTGTAGCTTCCAAGGCGTTTCCCTCTGTTATAGCTTCTTCTGTTTGCTGGTCTCTTCAGTGTCTGGTTTCCGCCCTGACCCAAAGGGGACGGTGGAGGACACTTTTTTTTTTTTAATTTAGGCTCACTTGTTCAGTCGCGCTGTGGGGAGGGAGGGAGGGAGGGATGCTGCAAACAAATAACAACTGGCATGCGCTCGCAGTGCCTCAGCCACACTGGGTCTGCCCTCGCTCACGGCGCGTGTAGCCTCCCTGCCCACACTGCTCGGGCTCTAGGTTGTTCTAGGTTGTTCTGCCGGGAACAATCAGAGGCCGGCCCTGGGCTGAGCTCCCAGGTCCAAGCCGCTGAGGTTCAGGCACTCGGGTAGTCCTCAGAGGTGCAGACTCGATTGGGCCTGCGTTTTGTGCTCTTCCCAGGTCCGAGCAACTCAGGTGATGAGGTGTTTGGTGAGCACCAGTGCTGCGACCTATCGCCTCCCCGCCACTCGGTTATCTGGGTGTAAAACCGGCGCACCTTTTCAGGCAGATGTTGACCATCCAGACCCCCCAAGAAGTTTTAGTTAGCAAAGAAGCCTGCTTACAGTTTTATAGATAGTGTCTCCCTGGGGCTGCGATTGCCCCCTTCCGGCTCTGGCTGCCTGTCACCGGAGGGGGAAGGTCTGCAGCCGGTTATCTCTGTTCAGTCCTTTGTTCCGTGCGCGGGCCTGGCAGTGTCTTAGGTTAGGGCTGGCTTTTCGAGTGGTAGATATCCCACAGTCTGGTTTGCTAGCCCAAATTATTTCACTCAGTTAGCGCTCAGGACATTCGGGCCAGATTCTTACTCTAAGCGACGCAGCCCCCGCCGTGCTTCCCTGCCCAGCCCCCGCTTGCTAATGGCGTGTGCAGGCGTCTGCGCTGCTTCTCCGCTGGGGGAGTTACCATAGGGCTCACAATCTGCGATTTTTAATTGTTTATTTATTTTTTTCTCACTGTTATGTTGCCCTTTGTGCTTCCAAAGCTCGGCACAGATTCGGCAGTGAGAAGGTTTCCTGGTGTTTGGAAACTTCTCTCTTTTTAAGACTCCCTTCCCGGGACGGAACTCTGTCCCTCCCTCTTTTGTCTCTTTTTTTGTCTTTTATATTTTTTCCTACCTCCTTCAAAGAGTTGGATTGCTTTTCTGGGTGCCTGATGTCCTCTGCCGGCATTCAGAAGTTGTTTTGTGGAATTTACTCGACGTTTAAATGCTCTTTTGATGAATTTGTGGGGGGAGAAAGTGTTCTCCCCGTCTTACTCCTCCGCCATCTTGGCTCCTCCTCTCTCAACCCATTTAAATTTAAGGTAATTATTGATAAGTATGATCCCATTGCCATTTACTTTGTTGTTTTGGGTTCGAGTTTATACACCTTTTCTGTGATTCCTGTCTAGAGAAGATCCTTTAGCATTTGTTGAAATGCTGGTTTGGTTGTGCTGAATTCTCTGAGCTTTTGTTTGTCTATAAAGCTTTGATTTCTCTGTCATATTTGAATGAGATCCTTGCTGGGTATAGTAATGTGGGTTGTAGGCTTTTCTCTTTCAGCACTTTAAGTATGTCCTGCCGTTCCATTCTGGCTTGAAGAGCTTCTTATTGATAGATCAGCTGTTATCCTTATGGGGATCCCCTTGTGGGTTATTTGTTATTTTCCCCTTGCTGCTTTTAATATTTGTTCTTTGTGCTTGATATTCATTAATTTGATTAATATGTGTCTTGGGGTGTTTCGCCTTGGATTTATCCTGTTTGGGACTCTCTGGGTTTCTTGGACTTGGGTGGCTATTTCCTTCCCCATTTTAGGGAAGTTTCCAACTATTATCTCTTCAAGTATTTTCTCATGGCCTTTCTTTTTGTCTTTTTCTTCTGGGACTCCTAGGATTCAAATGTTGGGGTGTTTCACATTGTCTCAGAGGTCTCTGAGGTTTTCCTCATTTATTTTAATTCTTTTTTCTTTTTTCCTCTCTGCTTCATTTATTTCCACCATTCTATATTCCACCTCACTTATCCTATCTTCTGCATGGGTTATTCTACTGTTGGTTCCCTCCAGAGAGCTTTTCATCTCATTTATTGTATTATTCATTATTCATTGACTTTTTTTATTTCTTCTAGATCCTTGTTAAACTTTTCTTGCATCTTCTGAATCCTGTCTCCAGACTATTTATCTGTAACTCCATTTTGTTTTCAAAATTTTGGATCATTTTTACTATTATTATTGTGAATTCTTTTTCAGTTAGACTCCCTATCTCCTCCTCTTTTGTTTGGTTTGGTGGACTTTTATAATGTTCCTTTACCTGCTGGATATTTCTCTGCCTTTTCATCTTGTTTAGGTTGCTGTTTTTGGGGTGCCCTTTCTGAATGCTGGAGGTTTGTGGTTCCTCTTTATTGTGGAGGTTCCTGCATATGGGTGGGCTTGGATGAGTGGCTTGTCAAGGTTTCCTGGTTAGGGAAGCTTGTGCCGGTGTTCTGGTGGGTGGACCTGGATCTCTTCTCTCTGGAGTGCAATGAAGTGTCCAGTAGTGAGTTTTGAGGTGTCTATGGGTTTGGTGTGACTGTTGGCCACCTGCATTTTTGTGTTCAGGGTTATGTTCCTGCTTTGTTGGAGAATTAGCTTGGTATGTCTTGCTCTGGAACTTGTTGGCTCTTGGGTGGAGCTTATGGAGGCTTTTGGATGAACTTTTGTCAATTAATGGTCCTTGGAGTCAGGAGTTTTCTGGTGTTCTCAAGTTTTGGATTTAGGCCTCCTTCCTCTGGCTTTCAGTCTTATTCTTATAATAGCCTCAAAACTTCTCCATCCATACAGCACCAATGATAAAACATCTTGGTTAATGGTGAAAAGATTCTCCACAGTGAGAGACACCCAGAGAGGTTCACAGAGTTACATGAAGAAGAGAAGAGGGAGGAGGGAGATAGAGGTGACCAGGCGGAGAAGGGGAGGAGTCAAAAGGGGAGAGAGCAGTCTAGCCAGTAATCATTTCCCTATTTTCTCTCCACAGTCTGAAACACTCAGAGAGGTTCATGGAGTTCCATAGAGAAGAGAAGAGGAAGGAAGGCGATAGGGGGAGTCAAAAGGAGAGAGACCAGTCTAGCCTGTGATCAGTTCCCTAAGTTTTCTCCATGGCCTGAAACACCCAAAGAGATTCACAGTGGTAGAGAAGATAAGGGGGAGGGAGGACATAGAGGTGATCTGGGGGAGAAAAAGGTGAGTCAAAGGGGAGAGGGCAATCAACCCAGTAATCACACTCCTAAGTAAAAATGGGAACTGAAGATTGGATTCTTAAAGGTACAGAATTGATAACAAATACCAAAAAGCAAAGATTAAGAATCTAGAGTAGTGGTTAGACTCTCAAAAATACAATATTAAAAAAAAAATGTAAAAGTTATATAAAAATATGAAATTTGCTTTAAAAATAAGGTTTTTTTCCCCCCAGGTAATAGTAGGTTTTAAAAATGAAAATTAAAGGAGTAATAAGAACTTAAAAATAAAAAAACAGTTTAAAAAAATTAAAAAATGATAATAGTAAAATATATCTAGGAATTTCTCTGGAGCTGTTGAGGGCAGTATGTGGTCAGTTCAGTTTCAGATAGTTCCTTGTTCCACCTTATACTTCTTCTCAAGGTCTATAGGTCCCTTCCAATGTAGCCAGTGCTAACTATAAGCACTGGCTTGTGTTTTAATCTGTTGTACCTGTCAGTTCCAAGTGAAAGTGAAGTCGCTCAGTCGTGTCCGACTCTTTGCGATCCCATGGACTGTAGTCTACCAGGCTTCTCTGTCCATGGGATTTTCCAGGCAAGAGTACTGGAGTGAGTTGCCATTTCCTTCTCCAGGGGATCTTCCTGACCCAGGGATCGAACCCAGGTCTCCTGCATTTCAGGCAGACGCTTTACCCTCTGAGCCACCAGGGAAGCCGTTCCCTTTCTTTTGTTTATTTTGGCTTCCTCTGCTTGTAAGTCTCTTCAGTATGTAACCTCTGCCCTGACACAAGGGGGTGAAGGTGGTCATTTATTTCAGCTCACTTGTTCAATTGTGCTGCGGGGAGGGAGGAACACTGCAAACAAATATCACTGGCGTGTGTGTGGAGTGCTCATAGTGTCTCAGCCACACTGGGTTTGCCCCCTCTCACAGCTGTGTGCTTTCTCGGTCTACACTGCTCAGGCTCCAGGTTGCTCTGCTGGGGAACTGTCTAAAGCGGTCCCTGGGTTGCACGCACTTCCCAGATCTATGCTGTTCAGGTTCTGGGGTACTCTACAAAGGCACAGACTCGGTTGGGCCTGTGTTTTGTGCCCTTCCCAGGTCTGAGCAGCTCAGGTGACCAGGTGTTTGGCGAGTGCACTCTCCCCAGGTACAGTGCATCTTATCACCTTCCTGGCCCCAGCGGTTTGGTTTCCTGGGTGCGCAGCGGGTGTGCCGTGTGTCTCCTCTGGAGAGCTGATCTCTGGCTCTGACCTTCCCCTCAGGTGTCAACCATCCAGGACCCAGGAAGACTTGGTTAGCAACTGGAAGCCTCTGTGCAGTTTGGTAGGGGATGCTGTCTCTGGGGCCGAGTTTGCCCCTTTCCAGCCCTGGCTGCCGCCGCCTGCCTCCCTGCCTCCAGCGGGAGATGGGCCAGTCTGCAGCTGGCCAACTCTCCTCTGGTATTTTCTCAGTCCTTTGTTTTGTGGGCGGGCTGTCAGTGTCTTAGGTTAGAGCTTTTAGGGGGAAAGTTCTCTCTCTCTCTTTTCTCATTTTTTTTTTTTTTTTTCCTCTCTGGCTATCCCACAGTTTGGGTTGCTATCTCACGTTAGCTCCCTCAGATTGCCCTCAGGGCATCCAGGCGCGGTCCTTACCCTAAGTAATGCTGCCCATGCCTCCCTGTTCAGCCCCTGCTTGCTGGTGATGGACGTGAGCATCTGGGTTACTTCTCCACTGGGAGTTGCCATTAGGTGTGTAATCTGTGGGTTTTATTTATTTTTTCCTCCCAGTTATTTTGCCCTCTGAGATTCCAAAACTCCCCACAGACCCGCTGGTGAGAGGGTTTCCTGGTGTTTGGAAACTTCTCCTCTTTTAAGACTCCCTCCCCAGGATGGGTATCCATGCCTAACTCTTTTGTCTCTCTTTTCATCTTTTATATTTTGTCCTACCTCCTTTCCACAACAGTAGGCTGCCTTTCTGGGTGCCTGGTGTCCTCCACCAGCATTCAGAATTTGTTTTGTGGTATTTGCTCAGTTCAAATAATCTTTTGATGAATTTGTGGGGGATAAAGTGGTCTCCCCATCCTATTCCTCTGCCATCTTAGGACCACACCCTACTTTTTGGTTCTTTATTTAGATTTTTATTAAATATATATATGCTTATATGGGTCATAAACACACAGTCATAGAAGTGCCTCTGAGGTCACTGCTGTTACAAGGAAAATAGATTGGAGGAAGTTGGTGGCTTTCAAGAACACCTCCAACAATAGTTCCTTTATTAAAATGTTTATTGACCACATAGTATGTGCTCAGTCTTTTGTCCTCTGACTTGCTCAGCTCTATGAACTGTGGTGTTGGAGAAGACTCTTGAGAGTCCCTTGGATTGCAAGGAGATCCAACCAGTCCATTCTGAAGGAGAACAGCCCTGGGATTTCTTTGGAGGGAATGATGTTAAGCTGAAACTCCAGTACTTTGGCCACCTCATGTGAAGAGTTGACTCACTGGAAAAGACTCTGATGCTGGGAGGGATTGGGGGCAGGAGGAGAAGGGGACGACAGAGGATGAGATGGCTGGATGGCATCACTGACTGGATGGATGTGAGTCTGAGTGAACTCCGGGAGTTTGTGATGGACAAGGAGGCCTGGCGTGCTGCGATTCATGGGGTCGCAAAGAGTCTGACACAACTGAGCGACTGAACTGAACTGAACTGATGCTTATAACTAAACAATGAAGACAGCCTAGTCAATCAGGCGGATTAAATTTCTTTCAATGGCAAAAGGGAGACACAGCTGCTGGCATCCTGGGCTCAAGTATTGTCATTAGCTAAGTGAACTCTCACCTAGGAAACCACACCTTAGAAAACACAGACACGGTAGTATGCCAGGTAGCAAAATTATGAGCAGTATCCCAAAGGGACAAATAAAAATGAAACTCCTTTATTTTCCTCTGAGTGGGACAATCACAATTTATAGCGGTTGTGTCAGTTGCCCTAACATTTCCCCCAGGAAATCTACATTTCTAATGACTTTTTAACTATTGTTAACTGGAAGCACACTATTGTACAGTAGTTCTCTAGCAGTTTCGCATAGAAATTTCCATTTTCCAACTACTTTCAGCCCTTGGTAACTGCCATTCCACTTTCTGTGGGTTTAAATAGTTAAATGTTTTTTAGTAATAAATGCTTAAAAAAAAATTTTTTTTTTATTACTTGCCCATACCATGCAGCTTGTGAGATCTTAGTTCCCCAACAGGTAACTAAGAAATTAGTTAAGAATTGAACCTGGGCCCTTGGAAAGGAGAGATGGAGCCCTAACTATCCCTCGATAAAGACCGCCAGGGAATTCCTGGGCTTAACTACTTTACATACTACCTGATGTAAGTGGGACTGTGCAGTTTTCATCTTTCTGTGACTGGCTTATTTCAGTAGCAAAAATGTCCATAAGGTTCATCCATGTTGTTGTATATAGTAAATTTCCTTCTTTTAAAAGACTGAATAATATTCCACTGTGTATATATGTGTATTTATCTCATTTTCTTAACCTACATATCTGTTGATGGATATTTGGCTTATTCCCATGTCTTGGCCTTTGTGAATAATGCTACAATGAACCTGGGAGTGCAATATTTATTTGAGATCTTGAGTTTAATTATTTTAGATAAATACCCAGAAGTGGAGCACTGGATCATATGGCAATTGTATTTTTCAATTTTGGGGTACTCTCCATGCTGTTATCCATAATGGCTGTGCCAGCTTATGTTCTCAGTTTCTCAACATTCATGCCAGTACATGTCTTTTTTGAAAAATGGCCTTCATAATAGGTATGAGGTGATATCTCAGTGTGGTTTTGTTTTGTATTTACCTGATAATTATTGATATTGAACACATTTTATATACCTGTTTGCCATTTTTATATCTTCTTTGGAGAATTGTCTGTTCAGGTCCAATGCTTATTTTTAATTGTGATACTTTTTTTTTTTTTGGTATGGAAGCATAGGAATTCCTTTTCTATTTTGTATATTTCTTATCAGATATGTGGTTTGAAGATATTTTCCCATTTCATACGTGACACTGTCACTCTATTTATGGTTTCCTTTGCTATACAGAAGCTTTTTGTTTTATGTTGTCCCGCTTGTCTACTTTTGCTTTTGTTGCCTATGCATTAGGTGTAATATCCAAGAAATCATTGCCAAAACTGACATCATACAGTTGTCCTCCTATGTTTCCTTCTAATAATTTTACAGTTTCAGGCATTGTGTTTCAATCTTTAATCTATTTTGAATTGTTTTGTGTGTGTGGTTTAAGATCAATATCAAATTTCATTGTTTTTCATCTATATATGCAGTGGTTCACAACACCATTTATGGAAGAGATCATTTTTCCCCATTGTGCATTCCTGGCACCCTTGTTCAAGATCAGTTGACTCTGTGTGTGTGTGTGTGTGTGTGTGTGTGTGCGCGTGCGCGTGCATACGTGTGTGTGTTTTCTGGGCTCCATTCTTTGCCACTGGTCTATATGCTGCTTGTCAGTATCATAATGTTTTAATTACTGCAGCTTTGTAATATGTTTTGAAATGAGGAGATGTGGTGCCTCCAGCTTTGTTTTTATTTTCTCAAGATTGTTTTGGCTTTTCAGGGTTCTTTGTGATTGCATATGATTTTTAGGATCATTTTTTCTAGTTCTGTAAAAAAAAAAAAAATGTACCTAAATCCTAATAGGATTTAGATAGGAACTGTGTTGACTGTTTATATCATTTTCCATAGTATGAATATTTTAACAGTATTAGTCTTCCAATTCATGAAAGTGAGTTATAGTTCTACTTATTTGTGTCTTTTTTAAGTTTTTAATCAATGTTTTGCAGTTCTTACTGTATAACTCTTTCCCTTCTGTGATTCATTCTATTCCTGTATTTTATCTTTCCTTAATTTCCCTTTGGGGTTTTCATTGTTAGTGTATAGAAACATAACTGTAATGGCTCTCAGCAGTGTCTCTGGGTTCAGCAATAGGAAAATAGGGAAGGTAGTGATGATCGCTAGTGCCAGGAGTATACACAGGCTCAGCTGTGGGGCTGTAGGTGAATGCACAGGGCAGTGGTGTATGCATCATGGCAAGGGCAGGGCTTGTTGTTAGAATCTGTGGGAGATTGCAGGCACAAGTTCAGTTGCTGAAGTCAGAGCTGGTGGCATGTGCATACCTGGCTTCAGGACCAGGACTAGCTTTGCTGCATGTATGATAGCTGTGCTGAGTTCCAGGGAGGCACTAGCTGTCACGGCTCCTGTTTGGGAGGGTGGAAGGACTCAGCACCAGGAGTCTGAGAACTTTAAACCTGTGGGACCCTCTGTGGCAAGAGCTGTGGGCAGATTCAGTGGTTGTGCTGGCTGTTGGTTTCCTGCACAGCTTTCCCTCATCTTACTTTGCACTGCTGTGTTGATGCAGCTTCTTAAGTGGGCTCTTGAACTCTATCAGAGCTGTTTCACTCACATCTGTCTGTCCAATTGCTGTTTTCATTGTGGGGATAGAGAGTGGGATCTCCTACGAAACCATCTTGCTTACATTATTCTCTATATACATTTTAGAATCAGTTTGTTACTTTGTACAAACTTCTTGCTGGCATTTGAATCAGGATTGTGTTGAAA
Organism: Bubalus kerabau; assembly: GCF_029407905.1. NCBI lineage: Eukaryota > Metazoa > Chordata > Mammalia > Artiodactyla > Bovidae > Bubalus > Bubalus kerabau. Next base: position 48,260,608 of record NC_073640.1, read on the forward strand.
CTGAAGATCAATAGAATTGAAATTTTAATAATATTAAGTCCTTCAATATAGAATCATGGTATATGTCTCCATTTATTTATGACTTTTGTTTCTCTGAGAAATTAATATTTTACAGTTTCCATTTTACACATCTTACACATATTTTATTAATTCCCTACTTTGGAAGAAAAGTTATGACCAGCCTAGACAACATATTAAAAAGCAGAGACATTACTTTGCCAACAAAGGTCTGTCTAGTCAAGGCTATGGTTTTTCCAGTAGTCATGTATGGATGTGAGAGTTGGACTATAAAGAAAGCTGAGCGCAGAAGAATTGATGCTTCTGAACTGTGGTGTTGGAGAAGACTCTTGAGAGTTCCTTGGACTGCAAGGAGATCCAACCAGTCCATCCAAAAGGAAATCAATCCTTGATATTCATTGGAAGGACTGATGCTGGAGCTGAAACTCCGGTACTTTGACCACCTGATTCGAAGAACTGACTCATTTGAAAAAGACCCTGATACTGGGAGGGATTGGGGGAGGAGGAGAAGGGGATGACAGAGGATGAGATGGTTGGATGGCATCACCAACTCAATGGACATGAGTTTGACTAAACTCCGGGAGCTGGCGATGGACAGGGAGGCCTGGTGTGCTGTGGTCCATGGGGTCACAGAAAGTTGGACACGACTGAGTGACTGAACTGAACCACAATATTTTATGTTTTTATATGTATTATGGATGATGTTGTTTTAGTCACTAAGTGGTGTCTAGCTCTTTGGGACCCTATGGACTGTAGCTTACCAGGCTCCTCTGCCCATGGAATTCTCCAGGAAGAATACTGGAGTGGGTTGCTGTTTTCTTCCAGGGGATCTCCCAGACCCAGGGATGGGACTGGTCTCTCCAGTATCTCTGCACTGGCAGGCAAATTCTTTACTGCAGAGCCACCTGGGAAACCATTATGGAAGATATTTTATTTTAATTTCCAATTGTTGATTTTTATATATTGGAATTAAGTATTGGAATATATTTTTTATAGAATCCAATACTTGATTTTTATATATTGACTTGTATTTTTTCAAATATGTTCAGCTCACTTATATGCATAATGGTGTTTTTGTAGATTCTTTTGGATTTTCTCTGTATATTATAATTTACTCTGTATATTTAATGTTTTCTATGAATGAAGAGAGTTTGATTTCTTCCCTTCCAACTGTACTTCATTTTTAATTTTTCTTGCCTTATTGCACCTCCAAGAGCTTACAGTCCAATGTTGTGTAGAAATAGAAAGGATAGGTCTTTTTGCCTTATCCTTAATCTTAAGAGGAAAAATTCAGTCTTTGATCATTAAATGCAGTGTTAGCTGAAGTCGTCCTTGTTATTTTTGATGCTTTTTATTAGATTGAGGAAGTTTTCTTTTACTACTATTGTACTGAAAGGCTTAATGAATGTTGATTTTTTTCAATTTCTTTTCTATGTGTTTTGATATTTTACATACACTTTCACCTCCTCCTTTTCAGTGTGTATTTCTTTCTTACTCTTTTGCTTCACTGGTCAGAACTGCCAGTAAAATGTCCCAGAAAAATCATGAAAGTGGACACCTTTGCCTTCTTAATTTTAGGAGGAAAGCATTCAATCTTTCACCATTAATTTTTATGTCAGTTGTAGGTTGTGTGGGCTTCAGTAGTTGTGGCGCATGGGCTCATTAGTTGTGGCTTGTGGGCTCTGGAGTTTGGAATCAGTTGCTGTGGCACACGAGCTTAGTTGTCCACAGTATGTGGAATTTTTGCAGCCCAGGGATCACACCTGAATCTCCGTGCATTGGCAGGGAGACTCCCAACCCCTGGAATACCAGGGAAGTTTGATATTCTTAATTCTGAAGCTATTTTCTACTTCATTGATAGCAGACTCTCTTTTCTTACTGTATTACTTAGTAAATATAGTACAGTGTTTAGTAGAAATAGTGATTCAAGCATCATTACCCTGTTTCTTATTTTAAATGTAGTGCTTGTAACATTTAACCATCAAATATGTTGTTTTTGTGTGTTTTATTTTTAAATGACTATCATGCTTACAAAGACCTCTTTTATTCCCATTTTGTCCAGCTTTTTAAAAATAATCACAAATAGCTGTTTAGTATTATAAAACTTTTTTTTTCTTCACCAAGAAAGATGATCACTCATTTTCTCTTTTAGTCTCTACATGTTACTGAACTTGGCCTGGGTCTGCTTACTCATACAAGAAAGGTGAATTTTTTGGATTCTTACGTATTTGAAGTTCCTAGGGATGAAATTGTAAACTTGCTTTAAAAATTTGAAGGCACTTCTGTGTTATCTTCTAGCTTGCAGTGATGCCATTCAAATTACTTCTATTTCAAATGAAATCAGTTTTGAACCATGAAGTGTAACTCCAGCGTCCCTATTCTTAACTATTACATCGCACTGGTTCTCTTACTTCCTCTTGGGGGATGTAGACCTGAATGCAGATGGTCTGTGAATGAAAGAGGTGGGGAAGTGAGATTAGAGAATTCAATGCTTCCACATAGAAGTTTCACACTAATGCCTCTTTTCAGCTGTGCAACTTTATTTACTGTTACCCACTGCACTGCCCAGTGCCTCTGAAGCCTAAAACTCTTTGGAACTACGTAGGAAAAATGGGCTTTGTTTGGTTTATTACACATGTCTTTCTCTGCCTAGAGTCACCATGTCTTTCTGTGCTTTCTTTGCTCTGAGAATGTGCTATACTCCATCATCTGGGGATAAGTTTATATTGTTTAGAAAAGACCCTGATACTGGGAAAGTTGAAGGCAGGAGGAGAAGGGGATGACAGAGGACGAGATGGTTGGATGGTGTCACTGACTCAGTGGACATGAGTTTGAGCAAGCTCTGGGAGATGGTGAAGGACAGGGAGATGGTGTCACTGACTCAGTGGACATGAGTTTGAGCAAGCTCTGGGAGATGGTGAAGGACAGGGAGATTGTGTCACTGACTCAGTGGACATGAGTTTGAGCAAGCTCTGGGAGATGGTGAAGGACAGGGAAGCCTGAGTGACTGAACAACAATGACAGCTGCACTTCCCAGTGCCTCTGAAGCCCAGCGCTTTTTGGAATTGTGTGGGGAAAATGGGTTCTGTCTGATTTATAATCCATGTCTTTCTCTGCCTGGAGTCACCACGTCTTTCTGTGCTTCCTCTGCTCTGAGGATGTGTTATAGTCCATCATCTGGGGGTAAGTTTATATTGTTTTCTCTGTTATTGTGGGGTCATACTCCTAAATTCCACTACTGTCTTTCTTTCCTTATGGCATTCTGAGAAGGAGAGGAGAAAGAGAAATTTATTTTTGACATTTTATTTTCTACTCCAAAGCAGTCAGTTTAGAGGTAGAATATATTCTAGGCCCGTGCTTATGCAGTGAGCACATTTCACACCACGCATCTGTGCACCATCTCACACTGTTGTGCAAAGTCTACCTAGACTTTGATCACCAGTCTGCATCCTGCATTGACTTACTCCCTTTGGCCTTTTTCAGGGTTTCTCTCCCCTGCCCCCCTTTAAAAATCTAATTATCTATGTATTTATTTTTAGCTCTTTGGGTTGTGGCGTGCGGGGTCTTTGCTGTGGCAGCTTGTGGGGTTTCATTGTGGCCCACAGGCTTTTCTCTAGTTGTGGCAAATAGGTTTTATTTGCCCCATGGTGTATATCATCAAGTTCGCAGACCAGGGATCAACCTGCGTCCCATTTGAAGGTGGATTATTAACCTGGACCAGCACAGAAGTCCCATCAGGGTTGCTCTTAGTTCCGACTTGCCTCAATAATCTTGGGCATTGCTTTAATTTTTTTCTCCTGGACAACTAGACCAAAGCCATGTAGGCATTACTGTGATTTTCTTATTATTCCTTCCACACCTCACCTGAAACTGTGTAGGATGGGCTCTGCCCACATGGATTTAGCGTGGATGATGCTCCTGAGCCTGGATCAGTCCTGTGTGTCTGCTCAGAGCTGGCTTTGTGGTGGAAGCAGTGATGATGTGAATCTGGGCTTGTCCTGCTGTCCTCAGCAGGGCCTCTTCACCTGGCTGTGCTGTGTTGACCGTGCTGGTTTCTGTGGCCCGGCTGCCCACATACATGGGCCTGTGTGCAGCTCTTGAGGCTTTACAAGTGAGGCCTGTTTGTCTATCCAAAGTAGTGAGTTTGCAGTTATCTCAGTAATCTGGGAATGGACATGACAAATATATCCATGTGTTTTCTATGGTAGCCTTCAGAGTAGAAGTTGTGTTTCTGTCAACTCTTTCCTGTGCTGAACACCCCTCAGGATCTGCTGAACTGTGTGCCTTCCTTGGGTACCCTCTTGGGGCACATAGAACATCTGACCCTACTATGTGAACCCCTTCAGGTGCCTGGTTTTCAAGCCCTGAATGGGTATCCTGTATTCTGAGTCCATGAGCATAGCTAGCCTAAGGAAAAGGGTAGATATGTCATAGCTTTAGAAGAGTAGTCAGTGTTATACAATATTTTGAAAAAGGAATTGAATAGAAATTAACAGGTTAAATGGTAACAATGAAGCAGCGCATGTATCCATGCAGCTTTTTATTGCATTATTGTTGTCTCATATTGCTCAGTTTTGGAATTTTCCCTTTTGGAGACTTATCTCAATCCTGTTGCCTCTGTCCTGGCACCCAGAGCTTGCTCCCATCTCTCTGAGTATCTGGCACCAGGGCTTGATCAGTGGGGCAATGTGTGCTTCTGCCTGGACTCCTCCATGGATTCCTATGGGCTGGGATCAGGGTGCACCCTCAACACACTGTCAGGACAGTTTGGATCCCTCAGTGCCAGGTCCATAGAGAAATAAATGGTCGAGAGCACCTTCCTCCCCGACCCAGGTTCCTGTTCTCTGTGTAGGGTGGCGATGCCTCTGAAGCGTCAACTGTGGTATCCCTCTGCCTTCCTCCTGCTGCCTTCACTGAGCATCCTCCTCTTGAATTCTTGTCCTTCCTGATCAGGCAGATGGACATAGGACACTAGAAGACTTTGTGTTCCCAATAAAGGAGACCCATACACAGGAACTTGGGGACAGGTAGGTAATTAGGGAGGTGATATCAGGTGCTTAAGAGAGGAACTAAGGACAGTGAACACCAAAGTGAGAAAGGCCAAGGAAGTGGGCAGGTGGGGCCCTAGGCCATTGGGTGCCTTGAGAGAGAGCGTGGAGCTCACCTCTGAGGAGAACTACCAGCAGTCAAGGAAGCTGGGGTCTGTACTGTCTGAGGGTTGCCCTGTGGGCATGAATCCCCACACTTTCCACTGAGCCTGCTGGTGGTTCAGCAAGCTCCCAGGTGCTGGAGAAATCCACCAAGCAGGTAGGGGAGATGCAGATGTTTGAAGAGGGGAGTGTCTGCAGCAGGGGATTATCCCACAGCTGCAGGTGAACTCAGGTTGGCCTAGGTGGCAGCGAGGTGGGGCTTCTATGATCTCAGAGGGAGATTCATGTGAGAATCAGAGATCAAACGCCACAAGTTTTTGACATTTACCTTCCTACCTCTCTGAGGTTTTGATATCAGACAGAAAAGGATTTGGGAGAAATCAGATGCTGCCTTTTCTAATAACCCCAGATTAGATAAGGGTGCTGTAATTTGGAGGAAGGCAGGGAGAGGGGAGGGGGCAGTGGGCAATATGGAGGCGTCTCCCCAGCAGCCCCAGGGAGCTCTGTGCAGCTGAGCAAGAGCCAGAAGACAGACTCTGTCCCTCCCAGGAGGACCAACTCACCTTCACCCATTTCTGCTGCATCTTTGGATGGGTCCCTGTCACACCTGTATGCTCATTGCAGAGCAGAGTGAGTCTATATTGAAGACATTGTAAGAAGCATCTAACTCATCTGAGGGCAAATGTCCTTTCAGAAGGCCTGGAGCTTTTACATCAGTTGGGTGGAGGTGGGATGGAATATACATCCTGTGTCAGATAATGAGAAGGGTCCCTGCCCCAGAACCTGCTCACATCTGCTCACCTTAGCTCCCACAGAGGCAGGTCTCCATCTTAGAAGAGCCCCTAGCCAGACCTTGGTGGGGGTGGAGTGGTGGGCAGAGGCAAGGGACCGGTGTCACTCTGGGCAAGGAGACCTCCCCCATGTGCCTCAGAGCCCCCACCACAGGGAGAAGCAGCAGCTCTGGATCACCTTGGGGATCTGTCCTAAGCCTCCTCACCATGAGGACCTTAGAGATTCCCTGACCTAGGCCCAGTCCTGTGGGATAAGCCTAGCAGACTCTTTTCTGGAGGGGAGCTGTTGGGTGGGAAGAAGCTCTTAGGAAGGTCAGGTGAAGAGGAATGAGACAGTGTGAGCATGGAGCCAGTTTCATGTGCAGGCAGCAGAGAAACAGGAAGAGTAAGAAGCCCCAGGCCCTTGGATGTCCACTCTGAGTTTGAGACCCAACCTAGTGTGTTTATGTGGAAGCAACTGAGTCCACAACTGGGGGGTTTGGATTTGGGATAAACAGGCCTAAGGAGTGACGGAGTTTAGCGTGTGGACTTTGACCTGTTGTTCTTCCTCTCATGTCAGGCGCTTAGGATAGGGGCCCCTTCTCACTCATTATTTTCCTTTGGTCTCACCTCAGCCTTGGAGACTGGAGGTAGTCAGATTTTGTAAATAGGAACCAGAAGCCCAAAGAAGGACTGTAATATGTGCACAGTCACAGGGTGAGTTAGCTGAGCTCGTCTCCCCAGCATGGACGAGTGGGGGAAGCTGTGTCTCTTCAGCAGATGCTTTACCTCCTCCGAGCCTCAGATTCTCCCTTGTAAGATGAGGATGATTACTCCTACCCCTCAGTGATGCTCATGACCTAAGTGATCAGACACTCTGACTGATATAATGATCACCAACCCTACCCTCATGTACTGAATTTGTGGAGAAGCCTCTGACAGCACTGAAATCCAGCTGCAGTGGGAAGGCACACTGGTGGTCTCCACTGTGGCCATGTCCCCCACCCCCACACAAACAACCAAAGCCCAATCTCCAGCGAGTAAGCACTCTCCTGTGAATTGCAAGGCTTTTTATTGCTGGAATCCTCTATAATCAGACACCTGGATGTGGCAGGCTGTTAACATTACTTAGCTATCAGGCGAGTGGCTTCCTTGGGTTCTTGGAAGGAACAGCTTCATCAGCAGAGAGAACTTGAGTATATTTTATTATGTAAGAGGAGGTGCAGAAATCTCGTGAGGCCTCAGGGTTGGATGAGATGTGAAGCTGCACTGAACACAGGGGAGGGGCCTGCAGGCTTGTTTGGAGGGAGGCTTCTGGATGTGAGCAGGTAAAGGTGGATATGTCCCAGGGAGTTTCCCTTCAATGGAACAGAGATTGTGGGGTTTCCCTGGAGGGCTGAGGGCAGTCTTCTGGGATAGAATGGTGGACACTGCTGAGGACCACCTGCCAGAGCTCTGGAGTGACTCCTGGGATGATCCCTGTCTGCTTCCTCCCTCTGGCCCTTGGACGCTTAGAACTGAAACAGCAGCTTGTTCCCACCACCTCTAGGGCAGCAGAGAGAGGACTGATCCTGACCCCTGACTCTGAGCATCTCAGGCCTGGGGAGGGCAGGAGGGCAGTTTGGAAGCAGTCGCCTCTTGGGGGATGTGTGGCAGGAATGGCCATTTGACGTCCAGGGAACAAGGAGAAATGTGGGGTTTAGTAGGGTTAAGGGACTAAGGGAAAGAACTGATGTTTGGAGAAGGGAAGGACTCAATGCTAATGGATTGCAGCAGAGTCAGGTTTCTGTGCTGGAGAGGCGGGAGTCAGGGAGGCCAGAGCTGAGGCCCTAACTCCAAAGGCAGGTGGCGCCACAGAGTCAGGAGGGCCTGGAGGGTCCCAGGCCTGTGACCAGGCAGAGCTGAGCAGTCAGGGCCAGCTCAAGAACTCCAGGGCTATGTGTATGTCTTCTTTGGAGAAATGTCTGTTTAGGTCTTTTTCCCACTTTTTTATTGGGTTGTTTGTTTTTCTGGCATTGAGTTGTATGAGCTGCTTATATATTTTGGAAATTAATCCTTTGTCACTTGTTTCATTTGCTATTATATTCTCCAATTCTGAGGGTTGTCTTTTCACCTGGCTTATCATTTCCTTTTCAAAGCAAAAGCTTTAAAGTTTAACCAGGGAAAAAGACCTAAACAGACATTTCTCCAAAGAAGATATACACATGGCTAACAAACACAAGAAAAGATGCTCAACATTGCTCATTATTAGAGAAATGCAAATCAAAGCTACAATGAGATATCACCTCACACCTGTCAGAATGGCCATCATCAAAAAGTCTACAAACAATAAATGCTGGAAAGGATGTGGAGAAAAGGGAATGCTCTTGCACTGTTGGGAATATAAATTGATACAGCCACAATGGAAGACAGTATGGAGATTCTTTAAAAAACTAGGAATAAAAGCACCATATGACCCAGCAATCCCACTCCCAGGCATATACCCTGAGGAAACCAAAATTGAAAAAGACACATGTATCCCATTGTTCACTGCAGCTCTATTTACAAGAGCTAGAACATGGAAGCAACCTAGATGTCCATTGACAGATGAATGGATAAAGAAGTTGTGGTACATATACATGATGGAATATTACTCAGCCATAAAAAGGAATGTATTTGAGTCAGTTCTAATGAGGTGGATGAACCTAGAACCTATTATACAGACTGAAGTAAGTCAGAAAGAGATAGATAAATATCTAACATATATATATGGAATCTAAAAAAATGGTACTGAAGAATTTATTTACAGAGCAGCAGTGGAGAAACAGACATAGAAAATAGACTTATAGACATGGGGAGAGGGGAGAATAGGGTGAGATGTATGGAAAGAGTAACACGGAAACTTACATTACCATATGTAAAATAGATGGCCAACGGGAATTTGCTGTGTGGCTCAGGAAACTCAAACAGGGGCTCTGTATCAACCTAGAGGGGTGGGATGGGGAGGGAGATGGAAAGGAGGTTCAAAAACTGGGTGGGGGAGGGATATATGTGTGCCTATGGCTGATTCATGTTGAGGTTTGACAGAAAACAACACAATTCTGTAAAGCAATTATCCTTCAATAAAAAATAAATTAACTAAAAAAAAAAAAAAAAAAAAAGAACTCCAGGGCTGGACTGAGTTTTCCTGCAGGATCCTTTCCCACACTGTGGGTGTCGGCCACATCCTCTCTACCTCCTCATTCATGAGTATCTTTTTGCTCCCAGGTTCCCGGGGAAGGGCCAGGGTGGAGAGGAAATAATTCCCCCCACTTCCCAATGCCCTGAGCAGACCCCTGACACCCTTGCCCACATACAGGCCCCACAGGCACATCCACACACAGCCTGACCCACCAGCGCACTGAGAGCATCCTGCTTATCCTGTGGTGTCAACTTTTCATCAGTACAGCTCTTTAGTGTATTGGCAGTTTCCACTACCTCAGAGTTTTGGTTATACTTTTCAACTTGTTCAACATAGGCCTCATGGCTTCCCGATATGTACAGGTCAACAGTGTCCCTCAAGGCTGGGCAGAGGTCATCACACTCTGAAACAGAAAGATATGGGGACACTCCCTGTAAGGCACTCATCAGAACACCCTATCCCCTTCCCACTCCCGACATGCTCAATCCTGCCCTGGGAAGGTGTCAGAACCCTTGGGGAGCCCAGGTCGCAGCCATTCACTTCCGCCCGCGATGAGGAGCAAGGCAGCGCAGAGCAGCAGGAGAGCTCCAGCCCGCATCATGGTGCCCGTGGCAGGTGCTCCCTACGCTCCTGGAGCCCTTTTATGCCTGTGCTTGTCCTCACCCCAGGGGTCCTGTGTTGCATGCTTCCTTTTTTCAGGAGATTCTGCCAGGCCACAGCCTGAAGTTGCCCGGGGCTGCATAGGAGGAGCTGTGTGTGTTGGCAAGATGCTAGTCCTTGAGTCCACAGAGGGCACTGGCTCAGCCTCCTGCCCCCTGGAGGGCTCTGTGGGAGGGGCAGCTGACTCAGGAATATTAACAACCGAAAATCCCCTGGTTGACCAAAAAGGGCAAAAATGCTCCCCAACCAGGCCTCCCGAGTAATGGCCAATGACAGCTTCCTAGAACAACGCATGACCTTGAAGACAGGCTGGTGTGGACTTTATGGGTTTTCAGGAAGCTCCATGCTTAGGAATGGTCTCACAGGGAGAAAGTGCCAGGCAGGCAAGAGCTCAAGCCTTGAGCCCCCGGTGAGGCTCTCTGGTGGCTCTTGCCCTGCCCTGCTGTTACCACTGTGTCCTTGATCTTGTCAGTAGCTTATGTTAGGCCACTTACCGGAATCCATTTCTGGAGCCCTGAAGTCTCTTATATGCGCTGGCCCAGAAGTTTCTAGTTTTCCACTCTCTGACATACATCACAGCAGGATCCTCTATGACCCACCTCCCAGAATATTGGAAATAAAAGCAAAAATAAACAAATGGGACCTAATTAAACTTAAAAGCTTCTGCACAACAAAGGAAACTATTACCAAGGTGAAAAGGCAGCCTTCAGAATGGGAGAAAATAATAGCAAATGAAGCAACTGACAAACAACTAATCTCGAGAATATACAAGCAACTCCTACAGCTCAACTCCAGAAAAATAAATGACCCAATCAAAAAATGGGCCAAAGAACTAAATAGACATTTCTCCAAAGAAGACATACAGATGGCTAACAAACACATGAAAAGAGGCTCAACATCACTCATTATCAGAGAAATGCAAATCAAAACCACAATGAGGTACCATTTCACGTCAGTCAGAATGGCTGCGATCCAAAAGTCTACAAGCAATAAATGCTGGAGAGGGTGTGGAGAAAAGGGAACCCTCTTACACTGTTGGAGGGAATGCAAACTAGTACAGCCACTATGGAGAACAGTGTGGAGATTCCTTAAAAAACTGGAAATAGAACTGCCTTATGATCCAGCAATCCCACTGCTGGGCATACACACCAACGAAACCAGAAAGGAAAGAGATATGTGTACCCCAGTGTTCATCGCAGCACTGTTTATAATAGCCAGGACATGGAAGCAACCTAGATGTCCATCAGCAGATGAATGGATAAGCAAGCTGTGGTACATATACACAATGGAGTATTACTCAGCCATTAAAAAGAATACATTTGAATCAGTTCTAATGAGGTGGATGAAACTGGAGCCTATTATACAGAGTGAAGTAAGCCAGAAAGAAAAACACCAGTACAGTATACTAATGCATATATATGGAATTTAGAAAGATGGTAACAATAACCCTATGTATGAGACAGCAAAAGAGACACTGATGTATAGAACAGTCTTATGGACTCTGTTGGAGAGGGAGAGGGTGGGAAGATTTGAGAGAATGGCATTGAAACATGTATAATATCATGTATGAAACGAGTTGCCAGTCCAGGTTCGATGCACGATACTGGATGCTTGGGGCTGGTGCACTGGGACGACCCAGAGGGATGGTATGGGGAGGGAGGAGGGAGGAGGGTTCAGGATGGGGAACACATGTATACCTGTGGCAGATTCATTTCTATATTTGGCAAAACTAATACAATATTGTAAAGTTTAAAAATAAAAAATAAAAAAAAAGTTTCTAGTTTTCTCTTGACCTATGCCTGCCACCTGGTAACTTTGATAGGACCTCATTCTACACAGAAATATTTTCTGCAGCTTCTTCTTCTTCTTCTTCTTCTTTTTTTCTTTCACTTTTCCTTTTCTATAGAGTCTAGCCCATTAACAATTTTATGGTAGTTTCTGGTGGACAACAAAGGGCCTCAGCTATATATACACATGTATCCATTCTTTCACAAACTCCCCTCTCATCTAGGCGCTTACAAAACATTTAGCAGATTTCCCTGTGCTGTACAGTTGTTCCTTGTTGGTTGTCCATTGTAAATACAGCAGTGTGGACCTGTTCATCCTGAACTTTCTATCTCTTCTCCCCATCCTTGCCCTGGTCAACCATAGGTCATTCTCTAAATCTGTGACTCAGTTCCTGTTTTCTAAATTAGTTCATTTATATTGTGTCTTTTTAGATTCCACATATAAAAAGATGTCATAGGATGTTTCTGCTTCACTGTCTGACTTACTTCACTTACTTATGGCAGTCTCTAGGTCAATCAATTTTAGAAGCCTCTTTGTACTCTTGAGTGTGCTGTTCCCACTATCTCCTCTCCAGAGCTCCCACATGAGGAAAAGTGAGGCCCCTTCTAGGCCCAATCTCTGGGCCAGTTGCACAACCAGCCCTGCACTGTTGCTGCCTCTGTGAACTTATCCCTGCCTTTCTCTCCTCCCTCAGTGCTTCCTGTCTGCTTCTTGACCTAAGTGTGCTCCTGCAGCAGGGACTCTGAACATGGAGCCCTCCTGGCCTGGAAGGCTCTTCCTCTAGTGGCTGCAAGATTCATTTCCTCATCTTCAGGTGTCTTCAAGTATCATAGGGCACAAATTTCCCCACACTATTGAGCCCGCCTATCAAAGTGTCCTGCATCCATCTTCCCCTGACAGCCCTCTGTCTTCTTCCCCTGCTTCATCTTCACCCACAGTGCCTTTTCCCCTGGAGTCACTGTCTTTCACTCCCTCTTAGGTGATGAAGAGCTGCAGGAGAGCGAGAGCTGTGCTGTGTGCTGCAGTATCCCCAGGACTAGGAGAGGGCCCAGCATTCGGTGGATGTTGCACAGTGTTTGTTAGAATAATGGCAGGAATATTCCATTTCTCTGGAGTCAATAAACAATAATATTTTTAGTTCTATTTACTATAGATGTGCTTATGAACATTGCCTGGGATTAAATAAATAAGGTAAAGGTTTAAAATACTTGGTAAATCAGAATCAGGTATTTTCTTGCTTGAGGCACCTGGCTGACATTTCTCTGAGCCACCTGTGGTGGAATCTGGTTTGCTGAAAACCTGATCTGAAGTTGGGTTGCAAGGTGTGTGACCGCAGTCAGAACCCTATGGCATATAGGATTCACATCCGGTAACTGCTCTTGGCAAAGAGGCACTAAGTACTGAGCTGCAGTGACAGTTGGCCTAGTGGAGCCCGTCCTTGCCATGGCTCCTTTGCCTGGGCGCCACCCCTCTGAAGGTTACCCCGCAAGGGGCTCAGGGGGCTGCAGATGTGTCTCAGAGTTTCCTGGGCAAGAAGGTGAATACCCCAAGGCCCAGGCTGCACATGCTGGCTCTTTGTCTTTGGCGATAGGACTTCCATGTGGTAGAACCCCTGCCCATGCATCCCATGCCTCCTGTCCTTCTGAAGACACTGCCCCCAATGCCCTCTGCAGCTCTGTGAGGAGAGGAGTCAGGGCCTGGGGTGCTGAGTAACAGAGGTGGCTGCAATGGATCAAGCCCAGTGCCCTTCTGAAGGTGCTACAGGTTCCTCTGAGACATCTCTGGATCATGGGGACTTTTGGTGACATCATGGTGAAGAGCTGGGCAAGGTCAATGGAGGAATGCAGCACATGTAGTTCTTTTCTAATGCATGTTGTTTTTAAAATAAAATTTTAACTTGGCATTATTGTAGATTTATAGAAAAGTTGCAAATATTTCTCACAGTGAGAAACAACATTGGAGCATTACTACTAACTAAACCTCACACGCTATTTGTATTTTACCAGGTTGTCCATTAATGTCTCTTTGGGTCCCAGCATCCAGTCCATAATCTACACATGCTGCATTCATTGTCATGTGTCTCCAGTGTCTTCTGCTCTGTGGATTACTCATTCTCTCCTGGTCTGTCGTGGCCTTCACAGTCTTGAGGAGGATTGATCAGGGATGCTTAAGGACTGCCAAAAGCTTAGTTTGGCTGCTGTACTCATAATGTCGAGTGTGGTTCAGATTTTGGGTTTTGAGGAAGACACCACACAGGTGAATTGCCCTTCCTGTTTCCTCACTCGGGGTACACATGACAGCTGTGTGTCTTACCACTGGGGATATCAGCCTTGAGTAGTTGATTATGTTGCGTTTGCCAGGTTTCTGCACTGTTTTCCCCTTCCCTACCTCTTCTCTTTGAAAATAAGCTACTCTGTCTAGCCCACACTTGGGCGGGGAAGGGCTGTCAGTTAACCCTCCTGGAGCGGATGATTTCTGTCTGTTATTTGGGATGTTTCTGTAAGGAATGGTTGTCTCCTCTCCCACATCACTTCAGGTTAGTTTAGGGGTGCTGGGTCTTTGTCTTGCTGTGTTGGCTCTACGTTTTGGCACAAGGACCTTCTGTTTACTGAGCATGTTCTCTCTAGTTGGTGTGTGAGGGTTTTAGTTGTCCCAGGGCATGTGGATTCTTAGTTCCCTGACCAGGGCTTGAACCAGTGTCCACTGCATTGAATGGTGGGTTCTTAACCACTGGACCACCAGGAGAGTCTCTGTTTATTTGATCATTCATATGTCAGTATGGACTCAGAGGTATTAATTTATGCTTTGGGTTATCATCTAATACTCTGTTATTTATTTTGTTTCTCAAACTGTTTCCAGTTTGGCTGTTGGGAGCTTTCTCAGACTTCCTTCAAGAGTTTTTAAGGACCATCTCATCTCATTTGAGCCAACAAACTGCTTTCCTAGCCTGAAAGGTTGAGTTTGACTTTTGAGAGAGGTTTCACACACAGAGTGCCACCTCTGGTGGACTCAGCTCTCTAGGCCTTAGAACTCCCGTCCCCAGTGTCCTTTAGGGCTGTAGACCTCAGAGTCTGTGCCCCAGGAGCAGAGCCCCAAACCCCACAGCTTCTCCCTGATGTTCCTGGATAGACTGCGCAGTGCAAGCACATCCCGAGACCAGGCTCACTGTGGAGGAGGAAGGAAAGCCAGGAGAAGGGGCAAGGCTGCTCAGGAGCTTGTTCCCTTAAGGGCCTGAGGAAAGCTGGTGGTGTGATCCGAAACTACAGAACTACCAGTGCCTGATAAAACCCACATGGCCTCAAGTCCTGCGAGTTCCCAGGTTGGAATGATTTGGAGCCCAAGGCTGCTGTCCACCAGTCCTCAGCCGTTTAGATATTTGGGGGCTTCAGTAAGGCCCAGCTCCACACTCTTATCTCCAGAACTTAAACTTGGGGGGAAAAGGAAGGATTCTCAATGACCTTTTTTCTTCCTGAGAGTAGTGTAGATCTGTCCTTGGCCCTCCTGTGATTCTATCTGCTCAGTTTGGGAGAGTGCTGACCTCAGAGCCAGGATAGGTTGGGGGAAGGTTGCTAGGAAAACAAGTGATGGTTGGGGCTGGGACAACAGAGCACTTGGTTCCAAATGGAATCACTTGGAAATGTCAACTCCACTTGATCTTTGGCAAAGGTACTTCCACATTTTCTCCAGGAGCTCTGCTCTCATAGCAGGAAATGCTTCCCACTGTAAACACCCCGAGGCCCCAGGGAGCCACCTGTGCCAGGTGCCTGGCCACAGGCCTGTGGTCCTCCTGGGAGGGATGTGGGCTGGGCTTGGGGAGCTAGTGGTGTATAAAACAATAGATACCCTGTCCTGAGCAGCGCACTCCAGCCACCGCCATGATGAAGGGAGCACTGCTTGTGCTGGCCTTGATGGTGACCAGAGAGCTGATCTTCCAGACGAGTGAGGGTAGGAAGGAGGGACCGAGGGGCTCTTCTAATCCTTGCCCCATGCCGTCTCACTGCATCTTCCCCAGTCCTGTCCGAGCTGCTTCTAGGGTCAGATTCAGAGGGCAGCTGTTTGATCAGTGCCCAGGAGTCCTGCATAGACTGCCTTAGGCTTTCATTCTTTGTAGAGGGGATGGTGTGGAGCAGGGTCATTAGCTGTGCACACCCTTGGGGATAGTTCCTTCAGGTTAATGTTGCTTAATGGAAAAAGAGAAGCAGGCTGATGATCTTGAGGGCAGTGGTCAAGGGTAGAGGGGTCTCCAGGCCCAGCCCCTCTTGCTGCTCCCTATGCTGGGAGTGCCTCATAGAGAAGGTTTTCTGTCTGGGATGTAAGCAGTCCAGGGAGAGGGCAGGTCTCTGGGGGAAGTGAGTTTGGAAGTTTTGGATGTATGAGTTCCTATCAAGTGGTGGGAAAACAGGAACCTACTGACATGGTGATCCTGTTGATGAAGTGTTTTCTGTTGTGCCTTCAGCGGAAGCCTGCCCTGTTTTTTATGGAGTGTTTAGCACACTGATCCTTGGAAGCAAAACGTTGTTGAATACAACACTTGATTTTGTTGCTGCTACCGATGAGGAAAAAGCAGCTCTAGGAAAAATCCAGGATTGCTACAATGAGGCAGGAATTGATGACAAGGTTTTGGATCTGCTACTCATGGTAATTTACCCGTCCTTAACCCCCACCCTGAGAATTCACATGCGGCATAGTGTAATGTGCCACACGGTAATAGATCATGCTGTCATGGGATATGTGACAGAGAAGACCTATGAACAAAGAAGCACAATAAAACCTTTGCTCCAGTGTGCATCACCTATAATATGCAAGCACAATCCACCTGCACATCCAGCATCCCGTTACCAAACCTGTTCATATCATGCCAATTAACTCACACGGAGTAGGGGACTGATATCAATGTAATATGCTAAGTGTGTTGACTTGTGTGATTTTTTTTTTTTCTAGTGTGAGAGATGCTAGCATTGGAGGACTAGAATTTTAATCTTTGGCAGGAAACCAACCATTTAATATACACATGTGTAGGAGTCATGCCAGCTCTATATAAGGAATATTGAAAAGGAGCCCCTGCCTTAAGAGTCTCTTTCCAGGATGAGATTCTCTGGGTTTGTAAGGTTTATGACTTATCGCCAATTCACTTCATCTTGTGCCCACTCTATTGGCCATTGCTCTGGCTCAGACCCCTATTTCCACTGACATGGTCTCTGTGTCTACAAGCCGGATTTTCCACTGTGGTGTTTTGGTGCCTGAGACTCCTGAGGAGGCTTCTAGGTGCCTGTGGCTGCTCACTTGGGCTAGCAATGTATCTCTTAATGGCCTAGCTCTTCTTTCTTGTTCTTGTCATACAGTATTGGAGATTGTGAATAGTCTCTCAGCTTATTTTTCTCAAATTGTTAATTGTTCAAAATGAGAGGTTTTCAAGAACCAAAGTTTCATGCACTAATAGGAGGTCACAGGGCACATGGGGTTGTTTACAATACCTGCATGTATATTTCATCCACCCAGCACATCTGACAGAAGAGGATCAGGTGCAGAATATGTGACCCAAACCTAGATACCAGCACTTTGCTCCTCCATCAGGACCAACCCTGGCTGTGCCCTGCTAACCCTTGTCATCTCCTCCTCTCCCTGGTGTGGCTGGTGACTCTGTCTCCATCCTGACACCTGTGCCTGGGCTCTTAGGGAGCCATCTTCCCCCTGGTGCCTGATGGCAGCCCCCCTCCAATGGTGGGTCTGTGGGCAGAGGTTCTTACTGGGGATGGGGCTGAATCCCTGAGGGTGAGGGGTGACATGATCCTGGGGAGACAGGATAGCCTGGCTGTGGGCTCAGATCCTGTCCCTCTCCTCCTACTCCCTTCCAGGCTTCCATCAACTTGAGTACAGGTTGCATCAAACATGCAGTGTCCTGGGTGGTGAATTCCATTTTCTGAGCCATACTCAGTGTGCTCTCTTTGTTGACATAGTCTTTGCCAGTGATGCCTCATCTGCACTTGATCTTCCTGCCCTTTTTCCTTCTCAACTGAAGTTGGAATCTAGACACCTGTCCCCGCTGATGTGGTCTTTATCAGATTGACTCTAATAAAATAACTGCAGCTTTGCTCAGTGTGACCAGTGTCTGTGTGCTGAGGGGAGGATGTGAGGCAGGAGGTCTTGGATGATGGTGGGGAGAAGTGGCCCATGTTGTCATTGAGAGCATGGGGACTGTGGTCAAATAGCAAAAGAGTAAACCTAGGCCCTGTCACTGGCAAGCTGTAGGAGCATGGGCAAGTTTGTTGTAAATTTCTCAAGTCATTTTGTTATCTGCTAAACAGGGATTATGTGTGAAGATTAAGCAAAATAGCAGATATGTAACCCCGACTTCATTATCTTGAAAGGATGAAATTGTTTTTTGTGGCCACAGATAGCTTATCTCCCAGTCTGTCCTTTAGCACAGTGGCAGAGCCTCCAGTCCTTTAAATGTCCCTCTGGTTATTGACAGGAGACTCAGGAGATGACCTGAGCAGGCTTATCAGAGGTCCCCTCTTTGTCCCAGCGGCATTCACCATTTTCTGCTTCTTAGGTGGGTGGCTTGAGGAGCCAGACCTTTTCTTAGGGACACTAAGTACCTCTGCTGTCTTTGGGTTCTTCCACAGGGACCAGTACCCCCATTAAGTCTTAGACCAGAAGGAAGGGAGTGGATAGAAAAAGCTACCCCAGTGGGAATGTTGTTTCTATGGAAACACCTCATGCTGTGAAGTGTAAATTGCAGAATTGCCACACGGGCACGTGTCCTGACCCTCCAGCCTACTTCTGAAATTATGAAATGTGTATTTCACATTACCATAGAAGACTTGGAAGGATAGGACTAGGTTTTATCCCTGTTTCCCAGGGTCTAGGGTATTGTCAGACTACTGTCAGAATGGCCCACAAAAAGAGTGGCAAAACTGGTAAAATGTCTCAACCTTCTGGCCAGGCAGGCATAAAGTCACATCAGTTCAGTTCAGTTCAGTCGCTCGGTCATGACCGACTCTTTGTGACCCCATGAACCGCAGCACATCAGGTCTCCCAGTCCATCACCAACTCCCGGAGTCCACCCAAACCCATATTCATTGAGTTGGTGATGCCATCCAACCATCTCATCCTCTGTCGTCCCCTTCTCCTCCTGCCCTCAATCTTTCCCAGCGTCAGGGTCTTTTCAAATAAGTCAGTTCTTCACATCAGGTGGCCAGAGTATTGGAGTTTCAGCTTCAACATCAGTCTTTCCAATGAACACCCAAGACTGATCTCCTTTAAGATGGACTGGTTGGATCTCCTTGCAGTCCAAGGGATTCTCAAGAGTCTTCTCCAACACCACAGTTCAAGAGCATCAATTCTTCTGCGCTCAGCTTTCTTTATAGTCCAACTCTCACATCCATCCATGACCACTGGAAAAACCATAGCCTTGACTAGATGGACCTTTGTTGGCAAAGTCTGCTTTTGAATATGCTATCTAGATTGGTCATAACTTTCCTTCCGAGGAGTAAGTGTCTTTTAGTTTCATGGCTGCAATCACCATCTGCAGTGATTTTGGAGCCCCCCCAAAATAAAGTCAGCCACTGTTTCCACTGTTTCCCCCACGTACTTGCTATGAAGTGTTGGGACCAGATGCCATGATCTTAGTTTTCTAAATGTTGAGCTTTAAGCTAACTTTTTCACTCTCCTCTTTCAATTTCATCAAGAGGTGCTTTAGTTCTTCTTCACTTTCTGCCATAAGCGTGATGTCATCTGCATATCTGAGGTTACTGGTATTTCTCCCGACAATCTTGATTCCAGCTTGTGCTTCTACCAGCCCAGAGTTTTTCATGATGTACTCTGCAGATAAGTTAAATAAGCAGGGTGACAATATACAGCCTTGATGTACTCCTTTTCCTATTTGGAGCCAGTCTGTTGTTCCATGTCCAGTTCTAACTGTTGCTTGCTGACCTGCATACAGGTTTCTCAAGAGGCAGGTCAGGTGGTCTGGTATTCCCATCTCTTTCAGAATTTTCCACAGTTTGTTGTGATCCACACAGTCAAACGCTTTGTCATAGTCAATAAAGCAGAAATAGATGTTTTCCTGGAACTCTCTTGCTTTTTCGATGATCCAGTGGATGTTGGCAATTTGATCTCTGCTTCCTCTGCCTTTTCTAAATCCAGCTTGAACATCTGGAAGTTCACGGTTCATGTAATGCTGAAGCCTGGCTTGGAGAATTTTGAGCATTACTTTACTAGCATGTGAGATGAGTGCAACTGTGCGATAGTTTGAGCATTCTTTGGCATTGCCTTTCTTTGGGATTGGAATGAAAACTGACCTTTTCCAGTCCTGCGGCCACTGCTGAGTTTTCCAAATTTGCTGGCATATTGAGTGCAGCACTTTTACAACATCATCTTTCAGGATTTGAAATAGCTCAAATGGAATTCCATCACCTCCACTAGCTTTGTTCATAGTGATGCTTTCTGAGGCCCACTTGACTTCACATTCCAAGATGTCTGGCTCTAGGTGAGTGATCACACCATCATAATTATCTTGGTCACGAAGCTCTTTTTTGTACAGTTCTTCTGTGTATTCTTGCCACCTCTTCTTAATATCTTCTGCTTCTGTTAGGTCCTTACCATTTCTGTCATTTATTGAGCCCATCTTTGCATGAAATGGTCCCTTGGTATCTCTAATTTTTTTGAAGATATCTCTAGTCTTTCCCGTTCTATTGTTTTCTTCTATTTCTTTGCACTGATTGCTGAGGAAGTCTTTCATATCTCTCCTTGCTATTCTTTGGAACTCTGCATTCAAATGGGTATATCTTTCCTTTTCTCCTTTGCTTTTCACTTCCCTTCTTTACACAGCTATTTGTAAGACCTCCTCAGACAGCCAATTTGCCTTTTTGCATTTCTTTTTCTTATGGATGATCTTGATTCCTGTCTCCTGTACAATGTCATGAACCTCCATCCATAGTTAGTTCATCAGACACTCTGTCTATCAGATCTAGTCACTTAAATCTATTTGTCACTTCTACTGTATAGTCATAAGGGATTTGATTTAGGTCATACCTGAATGGTCTATTGGTTTTCCCCACTTTCTTCAATTTAAGTCTGAATTTGGCAATAAGAAGGCCGGGTCATGGTGGAGAGGTCTGACAGAATGTGGTCCACTGGGGAAGGGAATGGCAAACCACTTCAGTTTTCTTGCCTTGAGAATTCCATGAACAGTATGAAAGGGAAAAAAGATAGGACACTGAACGATGAACTCCCCAGGTCGGTAGGTGCCCAGTATGCTACTGGAGATCAGTGGAGAAATAACTCCAGAAAGAATGAAGGGATGGAGCCAAAGCAAAAACAACACCCAGTTGTGGATGGTACTGGTGATAGAAGCAAGGTTCGATGCTGTAAAGAGCAATATTGCATGGGAACCTGGAATGTTAGGTCCATGAATCAAGGCAAATTGGAAGTGGTCAAACAGGAGATGGCAAGAGTGAGCATCAACATTCTAGGAATCAGCAAACTAAGATGGACTGGAATGGGTGAATTTAATTCATATGACCATTATATCTACTACTGTGGGCAAGAATCCCTCAGAAGAAATGGAGTAGCCATCATGGTCAACAAAAGAGTCTGAAATGCAGTACTTGGATGCAATCTCAAAAACGACAGAATGATCTCTGTTCGTTTCCAAGGCAAACCATTCAACATCACGGTAATCCAAGTCTATGACCCTACCAATAACACTGAAGAAACTGAAGTTGAACAGTTCTATGAAGACCTGCAAGACTTTCTAGAACTAACACCCCCAAAAGATGTCCTTTTCATTATAGGGCACTGGAATGCAAAAGTAGGAAGTCAAGAAACACCCGGAGTAACAGGAAAATTTGGCCTTGGAGTACAGAATGAAGCAGGGCTAAGGCTAATAGAGTTTGGCCAAGAGAATGCACTGGTCATAGCAAACACCCTCTTCCAATGACACAAGAGAAGACTACACATGGACATCACCAGATGGGCAACACTGAAATCAGATTGGTTATATTCTTTGCAGCCAAAGATGGAGAAGCTCTATACAGTCAGCAAAAACAAGATCAGAAGCTGACTGTGGCTCAGATCTTGAACTCCTTATTGCCAAATTCTGACTAAAGGTCACATACTGGGAGCTAAACTTGGGACTTGGGGCTAAGTGGTAAGAGCATTGAGTCCTGGCTTTTCTTTAACCTGCTACCTGAATTTAGGCCTTTAAATTCACTGATTCACTCTTTCTACACCTTGATTGTATGTGTGCCAAGTTATGTATGCTCTGCTAGAGTTAGTATTAACTGTTCAGGTCATACTAAAGAGGTCTAAAATTTTGTTGAAAAGTGCACAGTAAAAATTGAACAGATTAATGGTAAATCGTATTCTTGTATGAGATAAACTGACCTGTAGAAATGTCAAATATTCCCAGATCTGTCTCAATTAACCTTTGTTCTAATGAAGATTATCTTAATGTTTACCCTGAAAACTAAATTCTTGAGCTCAACCAAAAAAAAAAAAAAAATTGAGATAAATAGGAACTATATGGAGAATTGTTCTCTCCAGGTACTACAACAGAAGTATTAGTCTCCATCAGTAGTCTAGTTTTAGTAGAGGAATTAACACATGATCATTGTAAGAGAAAAACAGGTTTTTGACTTTTGATGAAGAAATGGATTTTTAAAAAAATGATGTTGCCAATGACAGCCCAGTTTTTATTTTTCTCCTGCTTTACTGGAAAATCCTCAGGTCCTCAAGCTTGTATCCTATAGCAAGGATCATTCTCTTTGCATCTCTTCTCTTTCTTATATATACTCACTTTCTCAGTGATAACATGTAGCTTCATCTTCACTTTATAAGTTTCAAATTTAAATCTTCAAGCCCATTACTAAAACATTACAAAGCACAGAATTGACCCCTACAAAACATTTGTTAAATTAATGAATACTTTTTTTAAAAAAGCTCTAAAGATTTCTTGAGGGACAAATACCCACAAAATTTAAATAAATCAATAGGCTCTTCAAGCAAAATTTTCAATGGAATAAAAATATCATTTCCCCTTAAAATTAGCAGTTAGTTTAATGCAATCTCAATGAAAGTTTTCTTGAAGAGATCTCTAGTCTTTCCCATTCTATTGTTTTCCTCTATTTCTTTGCATTGATTGCTGAGGAAGTCTTTCATATCTCTCCTTGCTATTCTTTGGAACTCTGCATTCAAATGGGTATACTTTCCTTTTTGCTTCCCTTCTTTTCAAAGCTATTTGCAAGGCCTCCTCAGACAATCATTTTGCTTTTTTGCATTTCTTTTTCTTGTGGATGGTCTTGATTCCTGTCTCCTGTACAATGTCATGAACCTCTGTCCATAGTTCATCAGGCACTCTGACTATGCCAAAGCCTTTGACTGTGTGGATCACAATAAACGGTGGAAAATTCTGAAAGAGATGGCAATACCAGACCACCTGACCTGCCTCTTGAGAAACCTGTATGCAGGTCAGGAAGCAACTGTTAGAACTGGACATGGAACAACATACTGATTCCAAATAGGAAAAGGAGTATGTCAAGGCTGTATATTGTCTTATTTAACTGTATATTGCTTATTTAACTCATATGCAGAGTACATCATGAGAAACGCTGGGCTGGAGGAAGCACAAGCTGGAATCAAGATTGCCAGGAGAAATATCAATAACCTCAGATATGCAGATGACACCACCCTTATGGCAGAAAGTGAAGAAGAACTAAAGCACCTCTCGATGAAAGTGAAAGAGGAGAGTGAAAAAGTTGGTTAAAGCTCAACATTCAGAGAACTAGATCATGGCATCCAGTCCCATCACTTCATGGCAAGTAGGTGGGGAAACAGTGGAAACAGTGGCTGACTTTATTTTTCTGACTTTATTTCTGCTCCAAAATCACTGCAGGTGCTGATTGCAGCCATGAAATTAAAAGACACTTACTCCTTGGAAGGAAAGCTATGACCAACCTAGACAGCATGTTAAAAAGCAGAGACATTACTTTGCCAACAAAGGTCTGTCTAGTCAAGGCTATGGTTTTTCCAGTGGTCATGTATGGATGTGAGAGTTGGACTATAAAGAAAGCTGAGCACAGAAGAATTGATTCTTTTGAACTGTGGTGTTGGAGAAGACTCTTGAGAGTCCCTTAGACTGAAAGGAGATCCAACCAGTCCATCCTAAAGGAGATCAGTCCTGGGTGTTCATTGGAAGGACTGATGCTGAAGCTGAAACTCCAATACTTTGGCCACCTGATGCGGAGAGCTGACTCATTGGGAAAGACCCTGATGCTGGGAAAGGTTGAGGGCAGGAGAAGGGGACGACAGAGGATGAGATGGTTGGATGGCATCACCGACTCAATGGACATGGGTTTGGGTGGACTCAGGGAGTTGGTAATGGACAGGGAGGTCTGGCGTGCTGCAGTTCATGGGGTCGCAAAGAGTTGGTCACGACTGAGTGACTGAACTGAATTGAACTGAACAATGAAAATAACAAGAGCATTTTTTGAAAGGTATTTTATTCTTATAAAAGGGATCTTAACCATTATCATATGATCCAAAAATCTCCTTCCTAAGTTTACACTTGAAAGGAATGAAAATTTATGTTCACATAAAAACTTGCCCACTGCTATTTATTGCAACTTTATTCAGTTTATCAAATCTGGAAAACTGCCTAAGTGTCCTTCAACTAGTGAATAGATAAACAAAGCATGCCACATTCCTACAATTGAATCTATTCAGCAATTAAAAGGAAGAAGCAGGAAAAAAACCCCTTGCAAATGCCATATTGTTGCATGTATCAATAGTTTATTTTCTTTATTGATAAGTAATGCTTCACTGAATTGATATATGTTAATTTGTTTATCTACCCACAGAGTTAAGGCTACTGCAGTTGCTTTTCAAGTTTGAGGTGTTACAAATAAACCTGCTATGACCTGGCAATTCAGACAGAAAAGATTCTGCCTGCAGTGTGGGAGACCTAAGTTCATCCCTGGGTTGGGAAGATCCCCTGGAGGAGGGCATGGCAACCCACTCCAGTATTCTTGCCTGGAGAATCCCATGGACAGAGGAGCCTGGTGGGCAGTAGTCCACAGGGTCACACAGAGTTGGACATGACTGAGCGACTGGGCACAGCACACACATGAGTATGTGTGTGTGTGTGTGTGTGTGTATTTAAAAAAGAACCTGTTGCCACATGCAACAACCTGGAGGAATCTCAAATGTATTCTGATAAATTACAGATTTGGAACTTAAAGATTACGCTTCCCTGGTGGTCCAGTGGCTGGGACTCTGAGCTCCCAATGCAGGGGCCCAGGTTGGATCCCTGATCAGGGAACTGAATCCTGCATGTGCCAGCGAAAATCAAAGATCCTCTGTGCCCCAAGTAATACTCAGCACAGTCAAATAATAAATAAAAATTAAAATGAACATTAAAGACTACAATCATATGGTTTATTTATATTCCATTTACTGTGTTATATTTGGAAAAATCAGTAAACATATGTGTGAAAAAAATGTTAAGTAATTAGTAGTAAGCTGAGGAGATGCCTAAACATGCACACTCATATCATGGGGAGATAAATGAGCTATTAAAGGAAAACCAGAAATAGATCCTAGTCATCATGGATTTGATGAAAAAGATAACTTGCAAAGCAGGAAATTTGCATTGTTTCATACATGAAATTTTGGTGCTGAATAAATAATTGAATATTTGGGGAAATAAAACTGTTGCATCTGTGTCTCCATAGCTTTCTCCAAAATTAATTTCAGATAAGTTAAAGGTTTACACTTTCGAAGACTGGGATAGAAAATGTCATCAAATTCTTAGAAAATGTTATGGAAGGCTTTTTTTTTTTTTTTTTAACAGAGTAGAGAAGAACTTTCTAAAGATGAAATGAAACCAGATTGATAATTTTGAATGCATAAAAAATTAAAATATTACTGCATGGCAAAATGCACCACATACACCTTTTTCAGGACATCACTCAAATGTTATTTCATTGATGTCTTTGGTCATCCTGTTTAAATTATAACATGTGTACCACTCCACCTGCCCTCTGCATTGTTGATCTCCTTTCCCTGATTTCTCTCTTAATATGCTGTATGTTTACCAAGCTTTCTGGCTTATTGATTTTCTATTTTTTAAATTTTATTATTATTATTTTTTAGTTTTATGCATCTATATTTTATTTTATTTTTTAACTTTACAATCTTGTATTGGTTTTGCCATATATCAACATGAATCCGCCACAGGTATACACGTGTTCCCCATCCTGAACCCTCCTCCCTCCTGCTGGTGCACTGAGACGACCCAGAGGGATGGCTTATTGATTTTCTAACACTATCAGACCTAATCTATATGGCAAAGAAATTTTAATCATTAAAGAAATATTCTCCATTGAGAAAGTATCTCACCTATCTGTCTATCTAGTCTATCTGTCTCTTCTCCATCCCCTCTCCACCTAGCCCCATACATACTCTTTTAATTCAGATTCCACAATGTTCTTTGCTTACTCCAATGGAGAATGTATAATAAAACAATGCCCTTCCGAATTTGTAATCAATGGAATATGCTAAGGCATTCAGACAAAACAAAATAAAAATATTAGTGGTTCTGGGCAGGAAATGGATTTATATTTCCACCTGGAACAACTAAAACTGGACAAAATATAGGAAAGAATGATATTCAGAAATTGAACTTCAGTCCACGGTGGCCAGTGTGGTCACATTTGCAGAGCAGAATACTGAAGTGGAGAGAGTTCCACAGAAAAACAATTCCAGGATTCTGCAAGAAGTCCCCAAGTCTTCACTGCATATTGTTCACTGTGTATATATGAGAAAACTGCCCAAAGTGAGGGAATAATCTGAAAGGAGCAGAGGAAACAATACTGAGAATTTGTACAGGTCTGAAAATAGTTTGTATTTCTAACAGTCTTAGAGGAATACCTAGGTTATTTATGGTGAGTCAAGTATTTGATTAAGGAAGGGATCTTCAGATCAGATCAGTTGCTCAGTCATGTCCAACTCTTTGCGACCCCATGAATCGCAGCATGCCAGGCCTCCCTGTCCATCACCAACTCCCGGAGTTCACTCAGACTCACGTCCATCAAGTCAGTGATGCCATCCAGCCATCTCATCCTCTGTCGTCCCCTTCTCCTCCTGCCCCCAATCCCTCCCAGCATCAGGGTCTTTTCCAATGAATCAACACTTCGCATGAGGTGGCCAAAGTACTGGAGTTTCAGCTTGGATCTTAGCAGTGGTATAAAATTTGCCTTTTCATGTGAATGCTTATGTACCAGCTAAACAAGGCTTAAAAGAAGCTTCAAATGGATCAGCCTATTTCAAAGTAGAAGAAAAAAGCTCAGGAATATCTATAGTATTACAGAGGTACCTAGTACCTAAATTTTAAATTTTAGAATATATGGCATCAAAAAACTAGCTAGCAGCATGCAAAGCAGCAGAAAAATATGAACTGTGATCAGAAATAATTAATATAAATGACTCATAGGAACAAAGACATCAATACAAACAATTGGAGAATTGAAGAATAGAATCAATATAAATAATTGAAGAACTCAACATAAACAAACCCAGAAAACACAAACATGATACAGTTGGTAGACAAAATATTAAAAGTTATTAAAATTGTATTCCAGATGTTTAAGAAATGAGAGGACCACTTGGACATGTAAACTTGAAACATAGATATATTTTTTAAAAGACTTGAATAGGTTAAAAAATATATTCCACTAGATGGAATGAACAATGGGTTAGGCACCATAGAAGAAAATATTAGTAAGTTTGAAATAGACAATGACAGAAACTATCCAAAATAAAAACCAGAAAAAATTGAGTAATGATAAGAGGATCAGTGAGCTGTGAGACAACCTGGGGGAGGGGTAATACATGATTAATTGGAATCTCTTAGGGAGTAGCCAAAATCTTCCCATATTTGATGAAAAATATAAACCTATAGGTCTATGCTAAGTCACTTCAGTTGTGTCCAACTCTGTGCACCCCCACAGACGGCAGCCCACCGGGCTCCCCCGTCCCTGGGATTCTCGAGGCAAGAACACTGGAGTGGGTTGCCATTTCCTTCTCCAATGCATGAAAATGAAAAGTGAAAGTGAAGTCGCTCAGTCGTTTCCGACCCTCAGCGACCCCATGGACTGCAGCCTTCCAGGCTCCTCCGTCCATGGGATTTTCTAGGCAAGAGTACTGGAGTGGGGTGCCATTGCCTTCTCTGATAGATCTATACTACTTAGTTAACTTTAAGCATAAGAAAAATGAAAAAAAAAATTCACTTAGCCCATTGTAATCAGATTTCTTAAGTGTGGTGATAAAATGGAAATCTTCAAAGCAGCCAGAGAAACAGAGGAACAGAGAGAACATCGGTGTACTTCTCTTAGAAAACAATGCAGTTTACCAAGTATTGAAAGTATTAAAAGAAAAAAATACTGTGAATCTCTAATTCTCCACCTGATGAAACTATTTTTTAAAAATAAAGGAAAAAGAAACACTTTTTCACATATGCAGAAGCTTAAAGGATTCATCACCATCACACCTGCACTACAGGAAATACTAGAGGAAGGCCTCCAGGATGGATTGATGTGCAAGGTGGAAATCTCAAACTGTACCAGGGAAGGGAGAGCATGGATGATTGTCAGTCTGAGGAGATCTATTTCTCTATCACTATCCTACCTGGAGAATCCCATGGACAGAGGAGCCTGGTGGGCTACAAGTCCATAAGGTCGCAAAGAGTCAGACACAACTGAGCACACACACATCCCTTATATACAGAGATTTAATACATTCACAATGGATTTTCTTGGACTAAAGTATTCAAATAATACATTCAAAAGCAGAAATTACAGCTGTTGATAAAATTAGTAACTTGTAATTTAGCTCAAAGAACAATAACTTGATAAAACAGAGACATAAAGTGTAATAAAATATGGAAGACTGTGTAAGAGATAACATGGGACACAGTAAAAAGACTCTCAGTATGTAGATACTGAAATTACTGGTAGGAGTCCTGTCTCCTGCCTAGAGCTGACTGGCAGGAGGACTCCCAGGGAGCAGAAGTTGCAATGTGAGCCCACAGCTGAGGGCATGGAGTAGGTCAGCGGGGATGCTGGCCTCAGTACACTGGGCGGCCAGTGCTGCTGCTTGTGTTGCTTTCTGCCCTACTTGTCTTAAGGATGGCTCTGGCTGGAGGGACCTAAGGGACATGGGCCAAAGCAAAGGACCCTTACAGAGCTCCTTGGAAGGTAAAAGAGCAATCCTCTGGCAATACCTAGATTGGGTGTACCGCCAAAGCCAAGTGGGGTTTCCTGGATGAGATATTAGCCAGCCTCCTGGGCACCAAGAGAACTCCTTAGCAGTGCCAGGAGAGGGTGTTATTCTTCTTCTTCTTCTTTTTTACTTTATTGGATTATAGTTGCTATACAGTGTTACGGAGAAGGCAATGGCACCCCACTCCAGTACTCTTGCCTGGAAAATCCCATGGACGGCGGAACCTGGTAGGCTGCAGTCCATGGGGTCGCTAAGAGTCGGACACGACTGAGCGACTTCACTTTCACTTTTCACTTTCATGCATTGGAGAAGGAAATGGCAACCCACTCCAGTATTCTTGCCTGGAGAATCCCAGGAATGGGGGAGCCTGGTGGGCTGCCCTCTATGGGGTCTCACAGAGTCGGACACGACTGAAGGGACATAGCAGCAGCAGCAGCAGCAGCATATGATATTTGTTTTTCTCTTTCTGCCTTCCTTCACTCCTTATGACTGTCCCTAGGCAGTCTCTCACAAGTGGCACAGTTTGTTCCTTTTCTGTTGTTTATATGTACCACATCTTCTTCTTCTTCTTCTTTTTTTTTTTTAACAACTGCTGGGTCAGATTTGATCTTTATTTCAATGGTAAAAAATTAACATTTTTTTTCTAGTTTGATTTTTTTAATTAATTATTTTAATTGGAGGCGAATTATTTTACAATATTGTAGTGGTTTTTGCCATACATGGACATGAATCAGCCATAGGTGTACATGTGTCCCCCATCCTAAACCCCTCTCCCACCTCCCTCCCCATCCAATCCCTCAGGATCATCCCAGTGCACCAGCCCTGAGGACCCTGTCTCATGCATCAAACCTGGACTGGTGAGCTATTTCGCATATGCTAATATACATGTTTCAATGCTATTCTCTCACATCATCCCACCCTTGCCTTCTCCCACAGAGTCCAAAAGACTGTTCTATACATCTGTCTCTTTTGCTGTCTCGCATACAGTGTCATCATTACCATCTTTCTAAATTCCATATATATGCATTAATATACTGTATTGGTGTCTTTCTTTCTGACTTACTTCACTCTGTATAATAGGCTCCGGATTCATCCACCTCCTTAGAACTGATTCAAATGTATTCTTTTTTAAACTGAGCTGTAGGAATTGCTTGTATATTTTTGAGATTAATTCTTTGTCAGTTGTTTCGTTTGCTATTATTTTCTCCCATTCTGAAGGCTGTCATTTCACCTTGCTTATAGTTTCCTTCGATGTGCAAAAGATTTTATGTTTAATTAGGTCTCATTTATTTATTTTTGCTTTTATTTAATTATTCTAGGAGGTGGGTCTTAAAGGATCCTGCTGTGATGTATGTCAGAGAGTGTTTTGCCTATGTTCTCCTCTAGGAGTTTTATAGTTTCTGGTCTTATATTTAGATCTTTAATCCATTTTGAGTTTACTTTTGTGTACGGTGTTAGAAAGTGTTCTAGTTTCATTCTTTTACAAGTGGTTGACCAGTTTTCCCAGCACCACTTGTTAAAGAGATTGTCTTTTCTCCATTGTATATTCTGGCCTTTCTTGTCAAAGATAAGGTGTCCATAGGTGCGTGGATTTATCTCTGGGCTTTCTGTTTTTTTCCATTGATCTATATTTCTGTCTTTGGGCCAGTAGCATACTGTCTTGATGACTGTAGCTTTGTAGTATAGTCTGAAGTCAGGCAGGTTGATTCCTCCAGTTCCATTTTTTTTAATATTTTATTTTATTTTTTAACTTTACAATCTTGTATTGGTTTTGCCATATATCAACATGCATCTGCCACAGGTATACATGTATTCCCCATCCTGAACCCTCCTCCCTCCCCTGTCCCCGTACCATCCCTCTGGGTCGTCCCAGTGCACCAGCCCCGAGCATCCAGTATCGTGCATCAAACCTGGACTGGCAACTCGTTTCATATATGATATTATACATGTTTCAGTGCCATTCTCCCAAATCTTCCCACCCTCTCCCTCTCCCACAGAGTCCAAAAGACTGTTCTATACATCAGTGTCTCTTTTGCTGTCTCGTATACAGGGTTATTGTTACCATTTTTCTAAATTCCATATATATGCGTTTGTATACTGCACTGGTGTTTTTCTTTCTGGCTTACTTCACTCTGTATAATAGGCTCCAGTTTCATCCACCTCATTAGAACTGATTCAAATGTATTCTTTTTAATGGCTGAGTAATACTCCATTGTGTATATGTACCACAGCTTTCTTATCCATTCATCTGCTGATGGACATCTAGGTTGCTTCCATGTCCTGGCTATTATAAACAGTGCTGCGATGAACAATGGGGTACACGTGTCTCTTTCAATTCTGGTTTCCCCGGTGTGCATGCCCAGCAGTGGGATTGCTGGGTCATAAGGCAGTTCTATTTCCAGTTTTTTAAGGAATCTCCACACTGTTCTCCATAGTGGCTGTACTAGTTTGCATTCCCACCAACAGTGTAAGAGGGTTCCCTTTTCTCCACACCCTCTCCAGCATTTATTGCTTGTAGACTTTTGGATCACAGCCATTCTGACTGGTGTGAAATGGTACCTCATTGTGGTTTTGATTTGCATTTCTCTGATAATGAGTGATGTTGAGCATCTTTTCATGTGTTTGTCAGCTGTGTGTATGTCATCTTTGGAGACATGTCTATTTAGTTCTTTGGCCCATTTTTTGATTGGGTCATTTATTTTTGTGGAATTGAACTGTAGGAATTGCTTGTATATTTTTGAGATTAGTTGTTTGTCAGTTGCTTCATTTGCTATTATTTTCTCCCATTCTGAAGGCTGTCTTTTCACCTTGCTTATAGTTTCCTTTGTTGTGCAGAAGCTTTTAAGTTTAATTAGGTCCCATTTGTTTATTTTTGCTTTTATTTCCAATATTCTGGGAGGTGGGTCATAGAGGACCCTGCTGTGATGTATGTCAGAGAGTGTTTTGCCTATGTTCTCCTCTAGGAGTTTTATAGTTTCTGGTCTTACATTTAGATCTTTAACCCATTTTGAGTTTATTTTTGTGTATGGTGTTAGAAAGTGTTCTAGTTTCATTCTTTTACAAGTGGTTGACCAGTTTTCCCAGCACCACTTGTTGAAGAGTTTGTCTTTAATCCTTTGTATAGTCTTGCCTCCTTTGTCAAAGATAAGGTGTCCATAGTTTCTCAAGATTGCTTTGGCTATTGGAGGTCTTTTGTATTTCCATACAAATTGTGAAATTATTTGTTCTAGTTCTCTGAAAAATACTGTTGGTAGCTTGATAGGGATTGCATTGAATCTATAGATTGCTTTGGGTAGTATACTCATTTTCACTATATTGATTCTTCTAATCCATGAACATGGTATATTTCTCCATCTATTTGTGTCCTCTTTGATTTCTATCATCAGTGTTTTATAGTTTTCTATGTATAGGTCTTTTGTTTTTTTAGGTAGATTTATTCCTAAGTATTTTCTTTTCTTTTTTAAAATTTTATTTTATTTTTAAACTTTACAATATTGTATTGGTTTTGAGTATTTTATTTTCTATGCAATGGTGAATGGAATTCTGTCCTTAATTTCTCTTTCTGTTTTCTCATTGTTAGTGTATAGGAATGCAAGGGATTTCTGGGTGTTAATTTTATATCCTGCAACTGTACTGTATTCATTGATTAGCTCTAGTAATTTTCTGATGGAGTCTTTAGGGTTTTCAATGTAGAAGATCATGTCATTTGCAAACAGTGAGAGTTTTACTTCTTATTTTCCAATCTGGATTCCTTTTAGTTCTTTTTTTGCTCTGGTTGCTGTGGCCAGAACTTCCAAAACTATGTTGAATAGTAGTGTTGAGAGTGGGCACCCTTGTCTTGTTCCAACTTTAGGGGAAATACTTTCAATTTTTCACGGTTGAGGGTAATGTTTGCTGTGGGTTTATCATATATGGCTTTTATTATGTTGAGTTATGTTCCTTCTATTCCTGCTTTCTGGAGGGTTTTTTTTTTTTTAATCATAAATGCATGTTGAATTTTGTCAAAGGCTTTCTCTGCATCTATTGAGATAATCATATGGTTTTTATCTTTCAATTTCTTAATGTGGTGTATCACATTGATTGCTTTGTGAATATTGAAGAATCCTTGCATCCCTGGGATAAAGCCCACTTGGTCATGATGTATGATCTTTTTAATATGTTGTTGGATTCTGTTTGCTAGAATTTTGTTAAGGATTTTTGCATCTATGTTCATCAGTGATACTGCCCTGTAGTTTTCTTTTTTTGTGGCATCTTTGTCTGGTTTTTCCTGAAAGATGATGCTGTGAAAGTGCTGCACTCAATATGCCAGCAATTTTGGAAAACTCAGCAGTGGCCACAGGACTGGAAAAGGTCAGTTTTCATTACAATCCCAAAGAAAGGCAATGCCAAAGAATGCTCAAACTACCGCACAATTGCACTCATCTCACATGCTAGTAAAGTAATGCTCAAAATTCTCCAAGCCAGGCTTCACCAATACGTGAACCATGAACTTCCAGTTGTTCAAGCTGGTTTTAGAAAAGGCAGAGGAACCAGAGACCAAATTGCCAACATTCGTTGTATCATCAAAAAAGCAAGAGAGTTTCAGAAAAACATCTATTTCTGCTTTATTGACTATGCCAAAGCCTTTGACTGTGTGGATCACAGTAAACTGTGGGAAACTCTGAAAGAGATGGGAATACCAGACTACCTGACCTGCCTCTTGAGAAATTTGTATGCAGGTCAGGAAGCAACAGTTAGAACTGGACATGGAACAACAGACGGGTTCCAAATAGGAAAAGGAGTATGTCAAGGCTGTCTATTGTCACCTTGCTTATTTAACTTATATGCAGAGTGCATCATGAGAAATGCTGGGCTGGAGGAAGCACAAGCTGGAATCAAGTTTGCAGGGAGAAATATCCATAACCTCAGATATGCAGATGACACCACCCTGATGGCAGAAAGTGACGAGGAACTAAAATGCCTCTTGATGAAGGTGAAAGAGGAGGTGAAAAATTTGGCTTAAAACTCAACATTCAGAAAACGAAGATCATGGCATCTGGTCCCATTACTTCATGGGAAATAGATAGGGAAACAGTGGAAACAGTGTCAGACTTTGTTTTTGGGGGGCTCCAAAATCACTGCAGATGGTGACTGCAGCTATGAAATTAAAAGACGCTTACTCCTTGGAAGAAAAGTTATGACCAACCTAGATAGCATACTGAAAAGCAGAGACATTACTTTGCCAATAAAGGTCCGTCTAGTCAAGGCTATGGTTTTTCTTGTGGTCATGTATGGATGTGAGAGTTGGACTGTGAAGAAAGCTGAGCACCGAAGGATTGATGCTTTTGAACTGTGGTGTTGGAGAAGACTCTTGAGAGTCCCTTGGACTGCAAGGAGATCCAACCAGTCCCTTCTGAAGGAGATCAGCCCTGGGATTTCTTTGGAAGGAATGATGCTAAAGCTGAAACTCCAGTACTTTGGCCACCTTGTGTGAAGAGCTGACTCATTGGAAACGACCCTGATGCTGGGAGGGATTGGGGGCAGGAGGAGAAGGGGACGACAGAGGATGAGATGGCTGGATGGCATCACTGACTCGATGGACATTAGTCTGAGTGAGCTCTGGGAGTTGGTGATGGACAGGGAGGCCTGGCGTGCTGCGATTCATGGGGTCGCTAAGAGTCAGACATGACTGAGTGACTGAACTGAACTGAACTGTCTGGTTTTGGTATTAGGGTGATGGTGGCTTCATGGAATGAGTTTCGAACTTTTACCTTCCTCTGCAATTTTCTGGAATAGTTTGAGTAGGATCAGTTCAGTTCAGTTCAGTCAATCAGTTGTGTCCGACTCTTTGCTACCCCATGAATCACAGCACGCCAGGCCTCCCTGTCCATCACCAACTCCCAGAGTTCAGTCAAACTCATGTCCATTGAGTTGGTGATGCCATCCAGCCATCTCATCCTCTGTTGTCCCCTTCGCCTCCTGCCCCCAATCCCTCCCAGCATCAGGATCTTTTCCAATGAGTCAACTCTTCACATGAGGTGGCCAAAGTATTGGAGTTTCATCTTCTCTAAATTTTTGGTAGAATTCAGCTGTGAAGCCATCTGGTCCTGGGCTTTTGTTCGCTGGAAGATTTCTGATTACAGTTTTCATTTCTGTGCTTGTGATGGGTCTGTTAAGATTTTCTATTTCTTCCTCGTTCAGTTTTGGAAAGTTATACTTTCTGAGAATTTGTCCATTTCTTCCAAATTGTCCATTTTATTGGCATATAGTTGCTGATAGTAGTCTCTTATGATCCTTTGTATTTCTGTGTTGTCTTTTGTGATTTCTCCATTTTCATTTCTAGTTTTGTTGACTTGATTCTTCTCCCTTTTTTTCTTGGTGAGTCTGGCTAATGGTTTGTCAATTTTATTTATCTTCTCAAAGAACCAGCTTTTAGCTTTGTTGATTTTTGTTATGGTCTCCTTGTTTCTTTTTCATTTATTTCTGCCCTAATTTTTATGATTTATTTCCTTCTACTAACCCTGGAGTTCTTCATTTCTTCCTGTTCTAGTTGCTTTAGGTATAGAGTTAGGTTATTTATTTGATTTTTCTCTTGTTTCTTGAGGTAAGCTTTTATTGCTATGAACCTTCCCCTTAGCACTGCTTTTACTGAATCCCATAGGTTTTGGGTTGTTGTGTTTTCATTTTCATTTGTTGCTATGCATATTTTGATTTATTTGTTAATTTCTTCTGTGATTTGTTGGTTATTCAGCAGCGTGTTGTTTTGCCTCCCTTTTTTTCTATTTTTAATAGTTTTCCCCCCCTGTGGTTGATATTTAATCTTACCACATTGTGATCAGAAAAGATGATTGAGATGATTTCAATTTTTTTTTTAAATTTACCCAGGCTAGATTTATGGCCCTGGTTGTGATGTATCCCAGAGAAGGTTCCAGGTGCACTTGAGAAAAAAGGTGAAATTCATTGTTTAAGGGTGAAATATCCTATAGATATCAATTAGGTCTGACTGGTCCATTGTATTATTTAAAGTTTGTGTTTCCTTGCTAATTTTCTGTTTAGTTGATCTATCCATAGGTGTGAGTGGGGTATTAAACCCTTATTGGGTTACTGTCAATTTCCCCTTTCATACTTGTTAGCATTTGCCGTACATATTGCAGTGCTCATATGTTGGGTACATATATATTTATAATTGTTATATCTTCTTCTTGAATTGATCCTTTGATCATTATGTAGCATCCTTCTTTGTCTCTTTTCACAGCCTTTATTTCAAAGTCTATTTCATCTGATATGAGTATTGCTACTCCTGCTTTCTTTTGGTCTCCATTTGGGTGAAATATCTTTTTCCAGCCCATTACTTTCAGTCTGTATGTGTCCCTTGGTTTGAGGTGGGTCTCTTGTAGACGGTATATAGGGGACCTTGTTTTTGTATCCATTCAGCCAGTCTTTGTTGTTTGGTTGGGGCATTCAACCATTTACATTTAAGGTAATTATTGATAAGTATGATCCTGTTGCCATTTACTTTGTTGTTTTGGGTTTGAGTTTATGCACCTTTTCTGTGTTTCCTGTCTAGAGGAGATCCTTTAGTATTTGTTGAAGAGCTGGTTTGGTGGTGCTGAATTCTCTGAGCTTTTCCTTGTCTATAAAGCTTTTGATTTTTCCATCACATTTGAATGAGATCCTTGCTGGGTACAGTAATGTCGGTTGTAGGATTTTCTCTTTCATCACTTCAAGTATGTCCTGCCATTCCCTTCTGGTTTGAAGATTTTCTATTGAAAGATAATCTTTTATCCTTATGGGAAGCCTCTTGTGTGTTATTTGTTGTTTTTCCCTTGCTGCTTTTAATATTTGTTCTTTCTGTTTGATCTTCCTTAATTTGATTAATATGTGTTTTGGGGTGTTTCGCCTTGGTTTATCCTGTTTGGAACTCTCTGGGTTTCTTGGACTTGGGTGGATATTTCCTTCCCCATTTTAGGGAAGTTTTCAACTATTATCTCCTCAAGCATTTTCTCATGGCCTTTCTTTTTGTCTTCTTCTTCTGGGACTCCTATCATTTGAATGTTGGGGCATTTGACTTGTCCCAGAGGTCTCTGAGATTGTCCTCACTTCTTTTAATTCTTTTGTTCTTTTTTCCTCTCTGCTTCATTTAGTGCCACCATTCTATCTTCCACCTCACTTATCCTATCTTCTGAATCAGTTATTCTACTGTTGGTTCCCACCAGAGTGGTTTTGATCTCAGTTATTGCATTATTCACTATTGATTGACTCTTTTTAAAATTTCTTCTAGGTCCTTGTTAAACTTTTCTTGCATCTTCTCAATCCATGTCTCCAGACTATTTATCTGTAAGTCCATTTTGTTTTCAAGACTTTGGATCATTGTTACTATCATTGTTCTGAATTCTTTTTCAGGTAGACCCCCTGTCTATCCTCTTTGGTTTGGTTTGGTGGGCATTTATCATGTTCCTTTACCTGCTGAACATTTCTCTGCCTTTTCATCTTGTTTAGATTGCTGTCTTTGGGGTGGTCTTTCTGTATGCTGGAAGTTTGTGCTTCCTCTTTGTTGTGGAGGTTCCTCCCTGTGGGTAGGGTTGGACGAGTGGCTTGTTAAGGTTTCCTGGTTAGGGAAGCTTGCATCAGTGTTCTGGTGGGTGGAGCTGGATCTCTTCTCTTTGGAGTGCAATTAAGTGTGCAGTAGTGAGTTTTAAGGTGTTTATGGGTTTGGTGTGACTTTGGGTAGCCTGTATATTAATGCTCAAGGCTATGTTCCTGCATTGCTGGAGAATTAGCTTGGTATGTCTTGCTCTGGAACTTGTTGGCTCTTGGGTGGATCTTGGTTTCAGTGTAGGTATGGAGGCCTTTGGATGAGCTCTTGTTGATTAATATTCCTGAAGTCAGGAAGGTTTCTGCTGTTCTCAGGTTTTGGATTTAAGCCTCCTGCCTTTGGTTTTCAGTCTTATTCTTACAGTAGACTCAAGATCTCCATCCATACAGCACCGATGATAGAACTTCTAGGTTAACGGAGAAAAGATTCTCCACAGTGAGGGACACCCAGAGAGGTTCGCAGGGTTACATGGAGAAGAGAAGAGGGAGGAGGGAGATAGAGGTGACCAGGAGAAGAAGAGGGGGAATCAAAAGGGGAGAGAGCAATCTGTTGTAATCAATAATCAATTCCTTATGTGCTCTCCACAGCCTGGAACACCCAGATAGGTTCACAGAGTTACACAGCAAAGAGAAAAGGGAGGAAGTAGATAGAGGTTACCAGAAGGAGAATAAGGGAAGTCAAAAAGAGAGAGACATATCTAGCCAGTAATCAGTTCCCTAAGTGTTCTCCACAGCCTGGAATACCCAAAGAGATGGACAGAGTTGGGTAGAGAAGAGAAAGGGGAGGGAGGAGATAGAGGTTACCTGGAGGAGAAAAAGGAGAGTCAAAAGGGGGAGCGGGCAATCAAGCCAGTAATCACATCTCTAAGTAAAAATGGGTACTGAATATTGGATTCTTAAAGGTACAAAATTGATAACAAATACCAAAAAGCAAAGTTTAAAAATCTAGAGTTTAGACCCTCAAAAATACAATATTAAACAAAGAAAACAAAATCACAAAAATATAAAAAATACATATGAAATTTGCTTTAAAAATAGGGCCTTTTGTTTTTTGCAAGGTAATAGTAGGTTATAGCACCCCACTCCAGTACTCTTGCCTGGAAAATCCCATGGACGGAGAAGCCTGGTAGGCTGCAGTCCATGGGGTTGCGAAGAGTCGGACCCGACTGAGTGACTTCACTTTCACTTTTCACTTTCATGCATTGGAGAAGGAAATGGCAACCCACTCCAGTGTTCTTGCCTGAAGAATCCCAGGGACGGAGGGCAAGGCGGGGGTGGGGTGGGGCTCATGGGCTGCTGTCTCTGGGGTCGCACAGAGTCTGACACGACTGAAGCAACTTAGCAACAGCAGCAGCAGTAGGTTATAGAAATGAAAATTAAAGGAATAATAAAGGACTTAAAAATTTCTAAAAATTAAAAAAAATTAAAGAAATGATGATAGTAAAATATATCTAGGATTTCTCTGGAGCTGTTGCAGGCAGTGTGCGGTCAGTTCAGTTTCAGATGGTTCCTTGTTCCAGCTTATACTTCTCAAGGTCTATAGGCCCTTTCCAATGTAGTTTGTGCTAACTACAGGGTTTTAATCTGTTGTTCTCATCACTTCCAATGCGGTTCCCTCTGTTTATTTTGGCTTCTGTTTGCAAGTCTCTTTAGTGTGTAATTTCCGCCCTGACACAAGGGGGCGAAGGTGGTCACTTATTTAGGCTCACTTGTTCATTTGTGCCGTGGGGAGGGAGGAACACTGCAAAGAAATATCACTGGTATGTATGGGGAGTGCTTGCAGTGCCTGGGCCACATGGCTCATGGCATGTGTGCTTTCCCAGTCTACACTGCTCAGGATCCAGGGGAACTGTCTAAAGTGGGCCCTGGGCTGCATGCACTTCCCATGCATGAGCTGCTGAGGTTCAGGTTCTCGGGTACTCCACAAAGGCACAAACTCAGTTGGGCTTGAGTTTTGTGCCTTTCCCAGGTCCTAGCAACTCAGGCAACCAGGTGCTTGGCGAGCGCACTCTCCCCAGGTGGGCGGTGCATCTTACCGCCTTCCCCATGCCAGCTTCTTGGTTTCCTGGGTGTGCAGCAGGAGCGCTGCCTCAGGTGTCTCTTCTGGGGAGCTGATCTCTGGCTGTGACCCTCCTGGCGGATGTCAACCGTCCAGGATCCCAGGAAGACTTGGTTAGCAACTGAAAGCCTGCTCACCATTTGGTAGAGGATGTTGTCTCTGGGGCCGAGTTTAGCCCTTTCCAGCTCTGGCTGTTGCCTGCCTGCCTCTCTGCCTCTGGCGAGGGGAGGGGCTGGTCCGCAGCCAGTAGCTCTCCTCTGGTATTAGCTCAGTCCTTTGTTCTGTTATGACCAACCTAATAGTATATTGAAAAGCAGAGATATTACTTTAACAACAAAGGTACATCTAGTCAAGGCTATGGTTTTTCTAGTGATCATGTATGGATGTGAGAGTTGGACTGTGAAGAAAGCTGAGTGCTGAAGAATTGATGCTTTTGAACTGTGGTGTTGGCGAAGACTCGTGAGAGTCCCTTGGACTGCAAGGAGATTCAACCAGTCCATCCTAAAGGAGATCAGTCCTGGGTATTCATTGGAAGCACTGATGCTGAGGCTGAAACTCCAGTACTTTGACCACCTCATGCGAAGAGTTGATTCATTGGAAAAGACCCTGATGCTGGGAGGGATTGGGGGCAGGAGGAGAAGGGGACGACAGAGGATGAGATGGCTGGATGGCATCACCAACTCGATGGGCATGAGTTTGAGTGAACTCCGGGAGTTGGTGATGGACAGGGAGGCCTGGTGGGCTGTGATTCATGGGGTCACAAAGAGTCAGACACGACTGAGCGACTGAACTGAACTGAACTGAACTTTGTTCTGTGAGCGGGCCCAGCAGTGCCTTAGGTTAGAGCTTTTGTGGGAAAGTTCTCTCTCTCTCTTTTTTCCCCCTCTCTCTGGCTATCCCATGATTTGTGTAGCTATCTCATGTTAGCTCCCTCAGATTGTCCTCAGGGCATTCAGGCCCAGTCCTTAGCCTAAGCAATGTAGCCCGCGCCTCCCTGTTCAGCCTCCGCTTGTTAGTGTCGGATACTTATGTCTGGGCTACTTCTCCTCTGGGAGTTGTGGTTAGGCATGTAATCTGTGGCTTTTATTTATTTATTTATTTTTCCTCCTGGTTATGTTGCCCGCTGAGATTCCAAAACTCCCCACAGACTCGCCAGTGAGAGGGTTTCCTGGTGTTTGGAAACTTCTCCTCTTTCATGACTCCCTTCCCGGGATGGGTCTCCATCCCTAACTCTTTTGTCTCTCTTTTTATCTTTTATATTTTGTCCTACCTCCTTTCCACAACAATGGGCTGCCTTTCTGGGTGCCTGGTGTCCTCCACCAGTATTCGAAGGTTGTTTTGTGTAATTTGCTCAGCATTCAAATGATCTTTCAATGAATTTGTGGGGAAGAAAGTAGTCTACCCATTCTATTCCTCTGCCATCTTAGGACCACCACCACCCCCACCCCATACCACATCTTCTTTACAGTAGAAAGTGTCTAAAGGGATTTACTATTTTGAGCAGTGATATATTAGAACTATAGTCAGCTGTTGCAGAGTCCTGGAAGCACACCAGTGTTCCATTTTTTAAAAGTTTAGTTGAGGAGCCAACAGTTGGTTTGGCAGGCACAGGAGGAATGGAACTAGGATACCTGAGACCATGGTCATGGTGGGACTCTTGGAACTCTTAGAAATGCAATTATTAATAAAAGATGTAGAAGTATTTCACCACTTTGCAAACCAACACAAATATACTGGAGTGAGCCAACTTAATGTCAGGTCTTCCTGGAACACATTCCTGTTACATATGACTCTATCTTTGTTGACATCATTCACCTTCCTAAGCTGCCTGTATCCTTCAGGATGCCATATGCTTCTGAGTACCTGTTCATTGTACACTCACAGCACTTGCTGGGAACATCCTCATTTCATTAGTCCTACTGTTTCAGTTGAGCTGGAGCATTGTTATGGAAAGTCAGACAGCTGGGTTGAATGGCTTCTATGTACTGTCATGACTCCTAGTCTATGCTTGCTTTACATTTCTCCTCAACCATTTCCTTTAAGTTTATATTAATTCTTATCTTACTTCACTTTTTGGTCCCAAATATTTCCTATTCTTCCTTTGGCCCCCAAACAGATGCATGTTGACCATATAGGTGAAAGATTTAGAGCCAGTCCCATTCTGGGACACTTGTAGGCTGTATATTGTCACCTTGCTTATTTAACTTATATACAGAGAACATCATGAGAAATGCTGGGCTGGATGAAGCATAAGCTGGAATCAAGATTGTCAGGAGAAATATTAAGAACCTCAGATATGCAGATGACACCACGATTATGGCAGAAAGCAAAGAACTAAAGAGCCTATTGATGAAAGTGAAAGAGGAGAGTGAAAAAGTTGGCTTAAAACTCAACATTCAGAAAACTAAGATCATGACATCTGGTCCCATCACTTCATGGCAAATAGATGGGGAAACAATGGAAACAGTGGCAGACTTTACTTTTTTGGGCTCCAAAATCACTGCAGATGGTGACTGCAGCCATGAAATTAAAAGACACTTACTCCTTGGAAGAAAAGTTATGACCAACCTAGACAGCATATTAAAAATCAGAGATGTTACGTTGCCCACAATGGTCCATCTAGTCAAAGCTATGGTTTTTCTAGTAGTCATATATTGATGTGAGAGTTGGACTATAAAGAAAGCTGAGTGCCGAAGAATTGATGTTTTTGAACTGTGGTTTTGGAGAAGACTCTTGAGAGTCCCATGGACTGCAAGGAGATCCAACCAGTCAATCCTAAAGTAAATCAGTCCTGAATATTCATTGGAAATACTGATGCTGAAGCTGAAATTCCAATACTCTGGCCACCTGATGCGAAGAACTGACTCATTTGAAAAGACCCTTATGATGTGAAAGATTGAAGGCAGGAGGAGAAGGGGACAAATGAGGATGAGATGGTTGGATGGCATCATCGACTCAATGAACATGAGTTTGAGTAAACTCCGGGAGTTGGTGATGGACGGGGAGGCCTGGCGTACTGCAGTCCATGGGGTCACAAAGAGTTGGACGTGACTGAGCAACTGAACTGAAGTGAACTAAACTGCAGTTACTAGAAAGGAACATAGTGTATATTGACATGATCATCTGTTTTTAAAGTAAAATTTGACAAATAAATATTTTAAGCACAGTTAAAATATGTATTCTTTCTATTCTGATTTGCCCTCGTTTACATTATTGGAATGTTTGAGTTACTTTCTTTTGTTTTATGGAGTTTTCCTGTGTGTATTTGTTTTTCTTTTTCTTTTTGGTAATAGGAGTATTGAGTCTCTTCAAAACTATTTATCTCAAAAGAGCGCATGTACAAAATTTGCACTCAATTTTAGTATGCACATTGATGAGTTTTGAAATATTTTACACTGATAAACACATATAATCAAGGTATTAAACATTTCCATTATTTTACCCAAATAAATGAAATCATGCAAGATACACTCATTTATACCTAGTTTTTTGTTGAGTTATGTTGTTGTGGGCAGCAGTAGTTCAGTTCTTTTGCTAAATAGTATTGCATCATATGGATATACCAAAATTTGTTACATGTTGGTTGAAATTTCTATATATTTTTACAGAATTATATTATTATTTTTATTGTAATGGAAAACACATGAAATCTATATTTTTTCTTTTTGATTCTCTATTTAGATTTCTAGTAGGTATATATATGTTAATATGAATCTTAAATACACAGCCATGGAAGTTCCTCTGAGGTCACTGTTGTTATCAGGAAAAAAGACCTGAGGAATTTGTTGGCCTTCCAGAACACCTCTAATCAATGACTTCTTTATTGAAATATTTACTGACCACATGGCATGTGCTAGTTCACTTGTTCCCTGGCTTTCTCAACTCTGTTTTTTTAACTAAATAACCAAGACAGCCTCATCAATCAGGCAGAATTACATTTCTTTCAGTGGCAAAAGAAATGGACCGGTGAACACACAGCCACAGCTATCACTCCAGCATCCTGGGCTCATGTATTGTCATTAGCTAAGTGAAATCAAAACTAGGAAACCAGATCTTTAGAAAACTCAGACACACTAGTTTACTGAGTGGGGGAATTACAAACACCATCCCCAAAGGGGCAAAGAAAATGAAACTTTTAATTTTCCTCTAAGAGAGACAGTCCCAGTTTACGTCTGTTGTGTCACAGTCCCAGCTGCCCAAACATTTCCCCCAGGGAATCTATATTCTTAATAACTCTAAGTATTGTTAACTAGAAGTAGTTAAGAATTGTACAGTAGTTCTCTAGCAGCTTTATATTTTCCACATTGCATAACCTGTCAACAGAAATTTTCATTTCCCAACTACTCTCAGTCCTTGGTAACCACCATTCTGCTCTCTGTTTCTGTGGATTTCAAACTTTATATATATATATATATATATATATATATATATATATATATATATATATATGTAAAAAATGTATTTTCTTGAAAAATTTATTTTTTTGCCATGCCATGCAATTTGTGAGATCTTGACCAGGGATTGAACCCGGGCCCTCGGCAATGGGAGATTGAGTCCTGACCTCTGAACTGCCAGGGAATTTCCTGGTATATCTACTCAAGATACTATCTCATGTAAGTGGGATTGTGCAGAATTTGTCTTTCTGTGACTGGCTTATTTGTTTTGCAATAATGTCCTTGGGGCTTCCCTGGTGGCTCAGATGGTAAAGAAACTGCCTACAATGCAGGAGACCTGGGTTCAATGCCCTGGAGAAGGGAATGGAAACCCACTCCAGTATTCTTGCCTGGAAAATCCCATGGACAGAGGAGACTGGCAGCCTACAGTTCATGGGGTCGCAAAGAGTTGAACATGACAGCGACTAACACTTTCACTTTCAGTGTCTTTAAGGTTCATCTATGTTGTATATAGTAAGATTTACTTCTTTTTAAAGACTGAATAACACTGCACTGTATATATGTGTGTATATGTGTCTATATCACATTTTCTTTTTATATCTGTTGATGGATATTTGGCTTACCCCCATGTCTTGGCTATTGTGAATAATGCTACAATGAACTGCATAGTGCTGTATCTTTTGAGGTCTTGATTTTAATTCTCTTTGTTCATTTTTTCAGTTGCTTAGTCATGTCCGACCAGATGCCATGATCTTAGTTTTTAGAATGTTGAGTTTTAAGCCAGGTTTTCACTTTCCTCTTTCATCCTCACCAAGAGGCTGTTTAGTTCCTCTTCGCTTTCTGCCACTAGAGTGGTATCATCTGCATATCTGAGGTTGTTGGTATTTCTCTTGGCAATATTGATTCCAGCTTGTGATTCATCCA
Organism: Bubalus kerabau; assembly: GCF_029407905.1. Taxonomy (NCBI): domain Eukaryota; kingdom Metazoa; phylum Chordata; class Mammalia; order Artiodactyla; family Bovidae; genus Bubalus; species Bubalus kerabau. The sequence goes on from NC_073640.1 coordinate 48,305,385, forward strand.
ACCCAGAATTTCGCATGATGTACTCTGAATATAAGTTAGATAAGCAGGGTGACAATATACAGACTTGATGTAGTCCTCTCCCAATTTTGAACTAGTCTGTTGTTTCATGTCTGATTCTAACTGTTGCTTCTTGATCTGCATACAGGTTTCTCAGGAGGCAGGTAAGGTGATCTTGATTTCCCATCTCTTTAAGGATTTTCCACACTTTATTGTGATCCACACAGTCAAAGGCTTTAGTCAATGCAGCAGAAGTTGATGTTTTTCTGGAATTTCCTTGCTTTTTCTATGATCCAGTGGATAGTGGCAATTTGATCTCTGGTTCATCTGCCTCTAAATCCAGAATATCTTGAAGTCCTCAGTTCATGTACTGCTGAAGCTGTACATGAAGGATTTGGAACATTACCTTGCTAGAATGTGAAATGAGCCCAATTGTATGGTAGTTTGAATATTCTTTGGCATTGCCCTTCTCTGGGATTGGAATAAAAACTGACCTTTTCCAGTCCTGTGGCCACTGCTGAGTTTCCCAAATTTGCTAACATATTGAATGCAGCACTTTAACACCATCATCTTTTAGGATCTGAAATAGCTCAGCTGGAATTCCATCACCTCCACTAGCTTTGTTTGTAGGTGATACATCCTAAGGCCTTCTTGACTTCAAACTCTAGGATGTCTGACTCTAGGTGAGTGACTGCACCATCATGGTTGTCTGGGTCATTAAGACCTTTTATGTATAACTCTTCTGTGTATTCTTGCCACCTCTTCTTAATATTTTCTGCTTCTGTAAGGTCCTTGCTATTTTTGTCCTCTATTGTGCCCATCTTTCATTAAATGTTCCCTTGGTATCTTCAATATTCATGAAGAGATCTCTAGTCTTTCCAGTTCTATTATTTTCCTCTTAATTCTTTTAAATAGATAAATACTCAGAAGTGAGATTGGTGGATCATATGAAAATTTTATTTTTCAATTTTTTGTGGACCCTCAATACTGTGATCCATACTAACTGTGCCAGAATACATTCTCAGTTTCTCAAAGTCCATGCCAGTACTTGTCTTTTTTTTTCAAATGGCCTTCACAATAAATAGGAGGTAATATCTCAGTGTGGTTTTTCTTTGTATTTTCCTCATAATTATTGATATTGAGCACCTTTTAGAAATCCAAATACCTGTTGGATTTCCTTGGTGGCTCAGACTGTAAAGAATCTGCCTACAATGCAGGAGGCCTGGCTTCAATCCCTGGGTTGGGAAGATCCCCTGGAGAAGAGAATATCAACCCACACCAGTATTCTTGCTTAGAGAATTTCATGGACAGAGGAGCCTGGCAAGCTACAGTTCATGGGGTCCCAAAAGTTGGATGACTGAGCAACTTTCACTTTCCCTCTTCACCATTAGTGTATTTTCTCTGGAGATTATCTGTTCAGATTCAATGCTCAGTTTTAATTGGGATATTTGTGTTTTTATATGGAGATGTAGGAATTCCTTCTGTATTTTGAATATTAACTTCTTTTCAAATATGTGGTTTGAAAATATTTTCCCTTTATGTATGTGGCCTTTTCACAGTGTTGATGATTTCCTTTGCTATGCAGAAGCTTTTTCTTTACATCATTTTCACTTGTATACTTTTGCTTTTGTTGCCTTGCTTTGGGTGTAATATTCAAGAAATTATTACCAAAACCCATGTCATACAGTTTTCCCCCATGTTTCCTTCTAGTAATAAAGTTTCAGGCATATGTTTCCGTCTGTAATCTGTTTTGAATTGTTTTTTGTGTGTTCAGTTCAGTTCAGTTCAGTTCAGTCGCTCAGTCGTGTCCGACTCTTTGCGACCCCATGAATCGCAGCAAGCCAGGCCTCCCTGTCCATCACCAACTCCCGGAGTTCACCCAGACTCATGTCCATTGAGTCAGTGATGCCATCCAGCCATCTTATCCTCTGTCGTCCCCTTCTCCTCCTGCCCCCAATCCCTCCCAGCATCAGAGTCTTTTCCAATGAGTCAAATTTTATTCTTTTTCACTTATATATCCAGTGGTTCTCAGCACCATGTATTGAAGATACCATCTTCCCCCATTGTGTATTCCTGGCACCCTTGTCCAAGATCAGTTGACTGTGTGTGTGTGTGTGTGTGTGTGTGTGTGTGTGTGTGTGTTTCCTTGGCTGTTTATTCTGATCTACTGGTCTATATGTCCAAATGTTGGTATCATACTGTTTTAATTACTGCAGCTTTGTAATATGTTTTGAGATGAAGAAGTGTGCTGCCTCCAGCTTTGTTTTTTTTCCCCCTAAAGTTTAGGCTATCCAGAGTCCTCGATGGTTGCATATGATTTTTAGGATCATTTTTCTAGAACACCAAAAAATGCCTTGGAATTTAGATAGGGACTGCATTGACTGTTTATATCATTTTCCATGGTATGAATATCTTAACAATATTAATCTTTCAATCCATGAGTGTTGGGTATTGTTCTACCTAGCATGTCTTCTTTAATGTTTTCCATTAATGTTTTGTAGTTTTCCATGTATAAGTCTTTCCCCTCTGTGATTCAGTCTATTCTTAAGTGTTTTATCTTTTCTTAATTTCCCTTTGAAGTTTTCATTGTTAGTGTATGGAAACATAACTGTTGTGGTCCTCTGGGTACAGCAATAAGGGACTAGGGCAGGCACTGGTGATTGCTAGTGCCAGGAGTGTGCATATGCTCAGCTATGGGGCTGTAGGTGAATGCATAGGGGCAGTGATGTATGCATTGTGGTGAGGGTGGGCCCCGTGGAGGATCTGGGTCTGATCTCAGGCGCAAGTTCGGTTGCTGAGGTCAGAGCTGGTGCCATGTACATGCCTGACTTCAGGACCGGGACTAACTTTGCAGCATCCATGATGGCTGTGCTGAGTTTCAAGGAGGCACTAACTGTCATGGCTCCTGTTAGGGAGGGTGGAGGGACTCAGCATCGGGAGTCTGAGACATAAAAACCTGTGGGACCTTCTGTGCTGAGAGTTGTGGGCACATGCAGTGGTTGTGCTGGCTGTTGGTTTCCTGCACAGCTTTCCCTCATCTTTGCACTACTTGTTGCTGCAGATTCTTAAGTGGACCCCTGAACTCTATCAGAGCTATTTCATTCACATCTGTCTGTCCAATTGTTGTTTTCATTATGAGGGTAGAGAGTGGGATCTCCTACTAAACCATCTTGCTGACATTACTCTCTTTATACATTTCAGAATCAGTTTGTCACTTTCTACAAACTTCCCACTGGCATATGAATCAGGATTTCATTGAAACTGAAGATCAATAGAATTGAAATCTTAGCAATATTAAGTCTTTCAATATAGAATCATGGTGTATGTCTCCATTTATTTATGAATTTTATTTCTCTCAGAAATTAATGTTTTGTAGTTTTCATCATACAGATCTTGCATGTATTTTATTAATTCTGTACCACAGCATGTTTTTGGTGCTGTTCTGGATAATGAATGAAAGTGTTAGTCACTCAGTTGTGTCCAACTCTTTGCGACCCCATGGGCTGTACTCCACCAGAATCCTGTCTCCATAGACTTCTCTATGCAAGAATAGTGGAGTGGGTAACCATTCCCTTCTCCAGGGGGTCTTCCCAACCCAGGAATTGAACCTGGGTCTCCTACATTGCAGGCAGATTCTTTACCATCTGAGCCACCAGGGAAACTCCATTATGCATGATATTGTACTTCAGTTTCCAATTGTTTGTTTCCAGTATGTCAAATAATCTTGATTTTTATACATTGACTTTTATTTTGGAAATATAGTCAACTGACTTATATGCATAATCATGTTTTTGTAGATTCATAGGATTTTCTCTGTATATTATATTTTACTCTGTATATTTAATGTTTTCTCTGAAAGAAGAGAATTTGAATTCTTCTCTTCCAAATGTACTTTGTGTTTATTTTTTCTTGACTTATTGTAGTTTTGAGAGCTTCCAGTCCAATAGAAATAGAAAGCATAGGCCTCTTTGCCTTATCCTTAATCATAGGGGGAAAAACTCAGTCTCTTCTTTAAATGCAATGTTAGCTAAAGTCTGCCTTGTTATTTTTGGTGCCTTTTAGTAGTTTGAGGAAATTTTCTTCTATTGCTACTGCACTGAAAGGCTTAATGAATTTTGAATGTTTTCAGTTTCTTTACTGCATATTTTGATATTTGATAAACACTATTAACTGTTTCAGTTATGCTAAGTACCAATCATATCGAAATATGAACTTCTCTTCCCTTGGCAATGCTTGCAATGGAAAGTAGTAGCTGTATTTTGTAACTAAATTCCTCAGCAAAAATTTTACAAAAATGTTGGCAGACTCTGAGGTAGACGGAGCGTGGTGGAAAACAGAGTAACATTCTGCTGAAATTGCTTGTAAAACAGGCACTGTCCCTGTGAAACGTGATATGTACATGGCCCCACCCTTTCTAACTTGAGCCAAAATACTTCCCTCCCTCTTGAGATTTTCTTATTGTTCTGTGAGGAATAGTGACCTCATTACTAATTCAGAGCTTACCGGGCCTGTCTGCTTTTTGCCTTTCTTTCCAAAATTTAGCTGCCTTATCTATAGCTCATTCAGCAAAATGTGAATTAGGCACTAGCTTATCAGTGTAAGGAAATATTTACCAATTGGGAATTGAATGCAAACCAACCAAACAAACAAAAAACCCACCATACTAGAGTGAGTTTCCTGAGGTAAATGTGAGCCTTAAAGAATCTGCAGATTTATAGCAGTTTATCTTGGGAAGCAGTACAATACCTTCAAGTGTGGACTTTACCAAGCACTCATGTACATGAAGAAATAAAATAACAGTGCTGAAGTAAAAGACACTTTACTGACAGCTGAGAATATCAATCCAAAATAAGCCATGAAAGAGAAACAAAATGAAGGTATATTTTAAAGTTCTTAGGTAGGTTGGATTATTATTTCAAAAGCCTCCAAGAATTTCTAGCAAGTTTTAGGACTGTTCATTCTTGGTGACTCACATGCAAAAGAAATGGCTATTCTTAAATAATACCTGTTTGAACTTCTTATTCTTTTATGAAAAATAAAATTATGCATAAATTTTTTTTTGGTTATTGAAATTATTCTGCTAGTTGTTACTATCACTGTTGTAGTGTGCAGTCCTAACTGGCTGAAGAATTTTATTCAGACTTCCACATATTATTCAGCAGAGTTCCCTGCGCTTATGCAGCTGGACCTTTTTGGTTATCCATTCTAAATATAGTAGGGTGCACCTGTCCATTCCAAACTTCTAATATCCTTTCCCCCTATCCTTATCCCCAGCAACAATAGTTTGTTTTCTAAATCTGCGAGTTTCTGTTTTGCAAATAAGGTCATTTGTATCATGTCTTTTCAGATTCCTCATATAAGACATGTTATGTTTTTGTTACTCTAAGTTATATCACTCAGTATGACAGTCTCTAGGTCCATCCATTTTCTGCAGCCTCTTTCTACTCTTGAGTGTCTCTGTACTGTTTCCACTATTCCTTTCCTTCTCCACTTGAGGAAAAACCAATCCCCTTCTAGGCCACAATCTCTGGGCCAGTTGCACAACCACGCCTGCACTGCTGCTGCCTCTATGAACTTATCCCTGCCTTTCTCTCCTCCCTCAGTGCCTCCTGTCTGCTTCTTGATTTGACCAAGTGTGCTCCTGCAGCAGGGACTCTGCACATTGACCCCTCCCAGCCTGGAAGTTTCTTCCTCCAATGGCTACATGATTCATTCCCTCATCCTCAGGTGTCTTTGAGTATCACAGGGAAGATTTCTCCAGACTCTTGAGAACTCCTATCAAAGCATTCTGCCTCCATCCTCTCCCCCAAGGCCCTCTGTCTTCTCCCCCTGCTTCATCTTCGCCCAGAGTGCCTCTTCCCATGGGGTCACTGTCTTTCACTCCCTCTTAGGTTATGAAGAGCTGCAGGAGAGCGAGAGCTGTGCTGTGTGCTGCCGCATCCCCAGGATTGGAGAGGGCCCAGCATTCGGTAGATGTTGCACAGTGTTTGTTAGAATAATGGCAGGAATATTCCATTTCTCTGGAGTCAATAAAAAAGAATATTTTTAGTTCTATTTACTATAGATGTGCTTATGAATATTGCCTGGGGTTAAATAAATAAGATAAACATTTAAAATGTTTGATCAGAATCAAGTAGCTTTTGGCTGGAGGCACCTGGCTGTTCTTTCTCTGAGTCACCTTCAGGTTTACTGGAGACCTGATATGAAGTTGAGACACAATGTGTGACCACAGTCAGAACCCTATACCAAATAGGATTCACATCCGGTAACTGCTCTTGGCAAAGAGGCACCGAGTACTGAGCTGCAGTGTCAGCTGACCTCCATGGAGTTCTTCCTCACCATGGCTCCTGTTGCCTGGGTGCCACTGCCCTGAAGGTCACCCCATGAGGGGCTCAGGTAGCTGCAGATGTGTCTCAGAGGTTCCTGGTCAGGAAGGTGAACACCCCAAGGCTCAGGCTGCACATGCTGGCTCTTTGTCTTTGGTGGCAGGACTTCTGTGTGGTGGGACCCCTGTCCATGTATCCCATGCCTCCTGTCCTTCAGAAGACACTGCCCCCAATGCCCTCTGCATCCCTGTGAGGAGATAAGTCAGGGCTTGGAGTGCTGAGTTGCAGGTAGCTGCTAGGGATCCAGCCCAGTGCCCTTCCAAGGCTGCCACAGGATCCTCTGAGACGTCCCCGAATTGTGGGGACATTTGGTGACTTCAGGGTGAAGACATGGCCAGAGTCAATGGAATACAGCATGTGTAGCCCTTTCCTAATGCCAGTTGTTTTTTTTAATTTATTTTTAATTGGAGGATAGTTACTTTACAATATTATGTTGGCTTTTGCCATACAAGATGATTCAGCTGTAACCATACATATGTCTCTTGCCTCTTGAATCTCCCCCCATGTCCCACCCAATTACACTCCTGTAAGTTGTCATAGGGTACTACGTTGAACTTGTGTCAAGTTGTTCTTCAATAAAATTTTACTTTGGAATAATTTTAGATTAATGGAAGAGTTGAAAATATTTGTCAAAACTGATAAGCAACTTTGGAGCATTATTTCTAACTTAACCTCACATATCATTTTTATTTAACCAGGTTGTCCATTAGATGCTTTTGGATTTCAGAATTCACCCCACAACCTATACACACTGCATTAATTGTCATGTATCTCCAGTGTCCTCTGCTCTGTGGAGTCCCTCATTCTCTCCTCGTAATAGCTTACGCATATGGTGTTTGGTGCTGAGTTCGTGGTCTCCGAAGAAGATTTGACTCCAGGACCAAAGACACAGTTTCAGTAACTCAAAGCTTTGTGCAGCGAAGATTTTTATTTAAAATGACAGGACAGAGAATGCTTCTGACATGGACATAAGAAGGGGGTAGAAAGAGTACCCACCTTCACTATTTTAAGCATGGCATTATATATTTCTCAACTGGCTGGTGAGAACAGATAAATAGAATACCTGAAGGTTGTAAGAGTTCCACCAGACCCTTTCTGAAGGCATACATCCTGAGATAACTTCAGCACAAGATTGGCCAGAGAGCAGGGGTCCTGCCAGGGAAAATGGTTCCATACAACTTCTCTGGGTGAGATATACTGTTGCTGTGTAATCAGGTGTAGAAGTCTTGAGTAACAGGTTCCCTGACAAGCTTTGTTACAATTATAATCTTTAACATAGAGGGTCAGAAGAACATTTCCCTTTTCATAAGTTCTGGACATAAAGAAAGGCAAGTTCTTGGGTAAGATACATTGTTGCACAAGGCTTAAGGAAAGCATGAGGGAGAGTGTTCACCTCCTCCTTAAAGGGCCCTGGACTGCCTAAGCTTTAACTCTCTTATGGGTCTGTCATGGCCTTGGCCGTCCCAGGAGGACTGGCTAGGGATGGTAGAAGGACCTCAAAGCTGAATTTGTCTGCTGTTGTATAGCAGACAAATGTAGAGTGGAGGAAGAAACAGTAGCTCTTTCTTGCCTGGAGAAACCCATGGACACAGGAGCCTCACGGGCTACAGTCCATGGGGTCACAAAGAGTGGGACACGACTGAAGCAACTGAGCATTGCAGAAAGTGGGGTTTAGACTTTGGGTTTTGAGGAAGACACCACAGAGGTGAAGCACCCTTCTTGTCTCCTTACATCAGGGTACACGTGACAGGGGTGTGTCTTACCACTGGGTGTGTCAGCTTTGACTATTGATTAACACTGTGTTTGTTAGACGTGCACTGTTTTCCCCTTCTCCTTCCCTCCTCTCTTCTTTGGCGATGAGTTACTAAGTCAAGCCCATGCTCAGGGAGTGCAGGGCAGTATGTTCTCCATCCTTGAGGGGATAATCTAGCTCTGTTATTAGGGATGTTTCAGTAAGGAATGATAGTCTCTTCACCCACATTATTTTAGTTTAGTTTTGTTTAAATGGGCTAGGTCTTTGTGTGGTGTGTGGGCCTTATCTTTGCAGAGCACATTCTCTCTAGTTGCAGCAGGAAGGTTTTTAGTTGCCCCAGCGCAGGTGGGGGCTTAGTTCCTGACCAGGGTTTGAACCAATTACTGCTGCATTGGAGGGCAGATTCTTAACTACTGGACCACCAGGGAAGTCCTCATTTATTTACTTAATCATTTGTTTGTATCAGTATGGACTCAACTCCCCATTCTTATCCCCAGGACTTGAGCTTTGGATAAAAGGGAGGATTCTGGATGACCTTTTTTCTACCTGAGAGTGGTGTACACCTGTCCTTGGCCCTCCTGTGATTCCATCTGCTTTGTTTGGGAGATTGTTGCATCAGAGCCAGGATAGGGGGAAGGATGACCAGGAAAACAGGTGGTTGTTGGGGCTGGGACAACAGAGCATTTGGCTCCAAATGGAGTCACTTAGCAATGTCAGCTCCACTTGATCTTTGGCAAAGATGCTATCACAAGTTCTCCCTGAGCACTGTTCTCAGAGCAGGATGGGCTTCCAAGTAAACACCCCAAGGTCCAAGGGAGCCACCTATTCCAGGTTACTGGCCACAGGCCTGTGGTCCTCCGGGGGGGGGGGGGGATGTGGGCTCTGCTTGGGGAGCTAGTGGTCTATAAAGCAGCAGAAACTCTGCCCTGAGCAGCGCACGCCAGCTGCCGCCATGATGAAGGGAGCACTGCTTGTGCTGGCCCTGCTGATGACCAGAGAGCTGACCTTCAAGACGATTGAGGATAGCATGGAGGGTCCAGATGGTCCTCCTGATCCTTGCCCCATGCCATCTCACTGCATCCTCCACAGTCCTGTCCTAGCTACTTCTAGGGGCAGATTGGAGGGCGGGTGGCAGATCAGTGTCCAGGAGTCCTGCACAAACTCCCTGGGGCTTTCAGTCTTTAATGGAGAGAGTGGTGTGGAGCTGGAAGGATCATTAGCTGTGCAAACCCTGGGGAATATTTTGTTGGGGGTATTGGTGCTTATTGGGACGAGGAAGAAGGTTGATATGCCTGGGGATGGTGGTCAAGGCCGGAGGGGTCTCCAGGCCTCGCCCCCCTTGTTGCTACCTCTGCTGGGAGATTTTTAGTCTATGTTAGCAGTCCTGGGAGAGAGCGAGTCTCTGTGGGAGGTGAGTCTGGAAGCTATGAATGTGTTAGTTTCTATCAATTGGTGCAAACAGGAGCCTCCTACTCTGGTTATTCTTTTGACAAGATGTTTTTTGTCTTTCCTTCAGTGGAAGCCTGCCCTGCATTTTATGCTCTGCTTTCTGGTGTTAGTTGGAAATGAAACATTGTTGAACTCAACATTGGATTTGGTTGATGCTACTGATGAAGGCAGGCTTTGGAAAAAATCCAAGATTGCTTCAATGAGATTTAATGCCAAGCTGCATATCGCACAAATTGTGGTAATTTTCTCTCCTGACCCCCACTCTGCCCTGCCCATTCACATGCATAGTGTGGTATGCCACATGGGAATAGATCATGCAGTCATGGGATATGTGACAGGCAAGAGCTATAAGCAAAGAAGCACATAAACCTTTGCTCTACCCTGTAGCACCTGTAATATGTGAGGGCAGTCCATGTACACATCCAGCCTGTGTTGTTGCCAAATATGGCCACAGCATGCAAATCAACTCACACACAGAATAGGGTTGCGAGGCCAAGTGTGGTGAGACAGGTGATTGTTTTTTTCCTCAGTGGAACTAGCATTGGAGCAGTAGAATTTTAATGCTTGGCAGGAAAGGAAGCTTTCAGCTCACACACATGTAGGAGTTGTGTCAGTTCTACTTTAGGAATATTGAAAAGGAGCCCCTGGCTTTAGAGTCTCTTTCCAACATGGGACTCCCTGGCTTTGTAAGGTTTCATCACCTCCTCTTGTTCCCACTCTGTGGACCATTGCTCTGGCTCAGAGTCCCATTTCCACTGACATGGTCTCTGTGTTTACAAGCCTGAATTTCCACTGTGGTGTTTTGGTGCCTGAGGCTCCTGAGGAGGCTTCTAGGTACTTGTGACTGCTCACCTTGGCTAGCAGTGTATCTCCCGAAGAGCCTTCTTTCCTTTATAGTTCCTGTCAAACAATAGTCTGTATCAACACATTTTCCTCAAGTTGTTGATTGTTCAAAAGGAGAGGTTTTCTGTGAGCAGAGTTTTATGCACTAATAGGAGCAAGCAGAGCACATGGGTTTGTTTATGACTCCTGCATGTACATTAGTCCACCCAGCACACCTGACAGAAGAGGCTCAGATGCAGGAGGTGTGACCCAAACCCAGGCTCCAGCACCTTGCTCCGCCTTCAGGACTAGTCTTGGCTGTGCCCTGTTGACCCTTGTCTTCTCCTCCCCCTCCCAGCATTGCTGGTGGCTAGGCTCCCTCCTGACACCTTTGCCTGTGCTGTTAGGGAGCCATCCTCCCCTTGGTGCCTGATGGCAGCCCCCTTCCAGTGGTGGGTCTGTGAGAAGAGGTTCTTGCTGGGGAGGGAGCTGAATCCCGGAGGGTGAGGTGATTCTCAGGAGACAAGATAGCCCTGCTGTGGGCTCAGTTGTTGTCCCTCCTCCTCCTACTCCCTCCCAGGGTTCCATCATCTCTGACAACGATTGCAATGGCTATCAGGTATCCTCGGTGCTGAGCAGTGTTTTTGGAATAATTTTCAATGCGGTCTCTTTGGTGCAATAATCTTTGCCAGTGATGCCTGGTCTGCACTCCATGTGCCACCCTGTTCTTCTCAACTGAAGCTGGAATCCTGACACCTGATCCACCCATGTGGTCTCTATCAGGCTTACTCTAATAAAATCACTGCAGCATTGCTCAGTGTGCCCAGTGTCTGTCTGCTGTGGGGAGGATGTGAAGCAGGAGGTCTTGGGTGATGGTGAGAGTGACCCAAGTGGTTACTGTGGGGAGTATGGGGATTGGGATCAGACAGAATGAGGTAAACCTAGGCCCTGTCCTGACAAACTGTGGAACCATGGGCATGTTTATTGTAACTTTCTCAAGTCATTCTGTCATCTTCTAAATAGGGGCTGTGTATGAAGATTAAGTGAAAGAAGATATAGGTAACCCTTGCCATCACAGGCCTGGAAGGATAAAGCTGTTGCTTGTGGCCACAGATAGCATACCTCACTCTGGTCTTTAGTACGGTGGCAGAGCCTCCAGTCCTTTAAGTGTCCTTTCAGTTACTGGTGAGTGACTCAGGAGATGCCCTGAGCAAGCTTGTGACAGGCCCCCACTTCCTCCCAGTGGCATTCACCATTTTCTAATTGTTAGGTGCTGGGAACAAGCGTGAGGAACTCCGCCTGTGGCAAAGGTCATGAGGAAGGAGGCTCGACATACGCAAAGGCGGGATCGAGCCTCAGGAGTCCCCCTGGAAATTCTCGAGCATCTACCCCCAAAACCAGAGTCTGCCTACTTTACTGCTTTGTGCTCTCACCTACACCTCTGACTTTATGGGGGGCTGTCCCCCACAACGTCTTTCGAAGAAAGAGTTAACTTAGAGCTCCAGTTAATAATAATTCCTGGGCATGACAGGAGTGTTTCAACCTACAAACTCCTCTGAAGGTTCTCTAGCCTGCCTGACAGGCTTGTCCGGCCACATGTGATTGTTCACAGCCTCCCAACTGTGAGAGGCACGAGATGCTTTAAACCTTCTAAAAACAGATTCTTTTGAGAAGTTAGGAAATTATTAGTGTAGTATAGTGGGCTGATTAAAAATTATATTGGTGAAGGGTTTTTCATTTGTTGAGCCAATGTTTGCTACATCTCCATATCCCTTGCCCCTTGTACACATTAATGAATATATAGAAGAAATAAGTATTAACCTTTGATATTAATCACGTTAGACCTTAGGCTAAGCAAATTCTTTCCTTAATTAAAACCCACTGCACCCTCACCCTATAGGAATGTAACTTTATCTGGTGCCTTCAGAAGCTGGCATCTGTTTTAAGAATAATCACCCTGGAGAAATAAGTGTTCTGGTTGACTGATCGCTGTCACAAGGAGAGGGTCATAAATTGTTAGCAGGCCCCCTGGCCAGAAGATGATGTAACACCCCCAAGACCTTTGTATACATTTGTATGAAGCACCTGATTTTGATACAAGTCAGGACTGCTGACCCCACGTGACTTTTGCATTACATCTCTGTGTATAAAAGCAGACCCTGGAAAATAAAGAATGGGATCAGTTCCTGGAAAGACTGGTCTCCCCATGTTGTTCTTTCTCTCACCTTCTGGCTGAATTCCTATCTGGAGTGTGGAGGCTCGTCAAGCCTACTAATTATGCCTGGGCTTCTATGATCTGACCGGGGAGGCCTTAGTGTCTCCTCTCCTTCGGGAGAATGGGAGGACACCTGTGGCCTATGTAGGTGGCGCAAATTCCTTGTCTGGAATTTTATTGGCTTTCCATGTAAACCAAGTTATTCAGCCTCTTTTTTCCACTGAATTTTCCTACTGAGCTATCCTTATTTAATCACTCTTTATATCTTTAATTCTATGGTATCCTGATTGCCGATGCCATCCCCGCTTTGAATTCCCTGGATCCTCTGGGGCTGGACCCCGGCAGTTAGGTGGGTGACTTTTGAGGAGCCAGACCTTTTGTTTTCAGGGACACTGTTGTTCCTGGGTTCTGCCACGGGGACCAGGACCCCCAGGAAATCTTGGAACAGGAGGAAGGGAGTGGGTGGAAGAAGCTACCCCAGCGGGAATGTTGTTTCTGTGGAAACATCTCATGCTGTGAAGTGTGAATTACAGGATGTACCATATGACTGAGTGTCCCGAATGCCCCAGCCTAGTTCTAAGAGCATGAAATAGGCAGCTGCATTACCAGTAGGACATTTGTGAAGGTACAAAGAAAGGACTAAGTTTTATCCTAGCATCTAGGCCTTTGTCAGATTACTCTTAGCATGACCCACAAAAAGAGTGGCACTACTGGTAAAATGTCTCTACCTTCTGGCCGAGTGGGTGAAATCAGGTCACATTCTGGGAGCTGAAGTTTGGATTTGGGGTAAGCGGTGAGGGCCTTGAGTCCTGGCTCTTCTTTGACCTGCTACCTGAGTTTAGGCCTTTAAATTCACTTTCGCTCTTTCTACAACTTGAATGCTGGAGAGTGTGTGGAGAAAAAGGAACCCTCTTACACTGTTGGTGGGAATGCAAACTAGTACCGCCACTATGGAGAACAATGTGTAGATTCCTTAAAAAGTTGGAAATAGAACTGCCATACGACCCAGCAATCCCACTGCTGGGCATACACACCAAGGAAACCAGAATTGAAAGAGACACATGTACCCCAGTGTCATCGCAACACTATTTACAATAGCCAGGACATGGAAGCAACCTAGATGTTCATCGGCAGATGAATGGATAAGAAAGCTGTGGTACATATACACAATGAAATATTACTGAGCATTAAAAAGAATGTATTTGAATCAGCTCTAATGAGGTGGATGAAACTGGAGCCTATTATACAGAGTGAAGTAAGCCAGAAAGAAAAACACCAATACAGTATACTAATGCATATATATGGAATTTAGAAAGATGGTACCAATGACCCTGTATGTGAGACAGCAAAAGAGACACAGATGTAAAGAACAGAGTGTTGGACTCTGTGGGAGAAGGCGAGGGTGGGAAGATTTGAGAGAATAGCATTGAAACATGTATATAGGCATATGTGAAATAGATCTCCAGTCCAGGTTCGATGCATGAGGCAGGGTACTCAGGTCTGGTGCACTGGAATGTCCCTGAGGGAGGGGATGGGAAGGGAAGTGGGAGGGAGTGTCAGGATGGGGAACACATGTACACCCATGGCTGATTCATGTGAATATATGGCAAAAACCACCACAGTATTGTAAAGTAATTAGCCTCCAATTAAAATAAAACAAAAACAAAAACATATACCAGGGCTAGATGCTCTGCCAGACTTAGTGTTAAGTGTTCCAGTCATAATAAAGATGTCTAAAATGTTGTTGAAAAGTACAAAATAAAAATTCAACAGATTAAGGACTACATTGTATTTTTCTATAAGATGAATTGATATCCTAAAATTTCAGCTATTCCCAAATATGTCTAAATTAATCCTTGTTCTAATGAAGGTAACTTAATGTTGACCCAGAAAACTGAATTCTTGAAGTCAACCAAAAAAATTGAGATCAATAGGAACTGTAAGCAGGATTGTTCTTACCAGCTATTACAACAGAAGTATGAGTCTCCATAAATAATCCAGTTGTAGTCAAGAATTAGATAGATGGTCATTGTGAGAGAAAAGAAAACCCATTTACAGAGTCAAAGATAGTTTAAGATACAATAAGAACAGTTTATTGAATCTTGAAGAGGGAATGGATTTTTAAAAAATATTGTTGAGGAAAATGAGCAAACACTAAAACAATGGATCTGCAGATGCTGATCAAGGATTAGATAGATGGTCATTGTGAGAGAAAAGAAAACCCATTTATAGAGTCAAAGATAGTTTAAGATACAATAAGAACAGTTTATTGAATCTTGAAGAGGGAATAAAATACTGTTGAGGAAAATGAGCAAACATTAAAACAATGGATCTGCAGAGCTGTTTCCTGTGGATTTATGTGGAGTAATGATTTAATTGCCATAATTCTAATGTTTAATTATTCATTTGTCACAGCTCATTTCTCCTCCACCCTTCAGTTTTTCTTTCAGTTTGACTTTCACGACATCACAGTTTCTCATTTTTCTCCTGTTTTACTGGAAGATCTTTCTCAGGTTCTCAAGGCTGTATCCTATATCAAGGGTCATTCTCTTTCATCTCTTTTGTTTCTCATTGATGTTCACTTTCTCAGTGATACCATCCCACTTCATCTTCATTTTATAAGTTTCATATTTAAATCTCCAAGCCCATTACTAAAACATTGCAAGCCCAGAATTGACCCTCAGTAAGCATTCATTGAATTAATGTATACTTTTTAAAGAAAGCTCTAAGATTTTCTTGGGGGATAAATATCCACAAAATTTAAATAAATCAGTGGAGACTTCAAGGGGAATTTTCAGTGGAATAAGAATGTCATTTCGCCTTACAAATAGCCATTAGCTTAATGTAGTCTCAATGAAAATACCAAGAGCATTTTTTGAAAGACATTTTCTTCTTATGAAATTGATCTTAACTGTTATCTTATGATCCAGAAATCTCCTTCCTAGGTTTACAATCAAAAGAAATGAAAATTTGTTTTCTTTTAAAACCTGCCCATGATGCTTATGGCCCCTTTTTTCAGATCAGTTTATCAAAACTAGAAAACTCCCTAAGTGTCCTTCAGCTGGTGAATAGGTAAACAAAGCATGCCACATTCCTACAATTGAATTTATGCAACAATTTAAAGGAAGAAACAAAAAACCAATGTAAATGCCTTATTATTGCATGTATCAGTAATTTATTCATCTTGTCTATGAGCAACGTTCCATTGTATTGGTATAGCTTAATTTATTTATCCACCCAAACAGTAGGGCTATGCTGCTAAGTCACTTCAGTCCTGTCTGACTCTGTGCGACCCCAAAGATGGCGACCCACCAGGCTCCCCCGTCCCTGGGATTCTCCAGGCAAGAACACTGGAGTGGGTTGCCATTTCCTTCTCCATTGCATGAAAGTGAAAAGTGAAAGTGAAGTCGCTCAGTCGTGTCCAACTCCTAGCAACCCCATGGACTGCAGCCCACCAGGCCCCGCGTCCATGGGATTTTCCAGGCAAGAGTACTGTAGTAGGTTGTCATTGCCTTCTCCAAGTAGGGTTATAAGAGTTGCTTTTCAATTTGGAATGTTATAAATAAAGCTGTGATGAATATCTATGTATATTTTAAAAAATAGAACCTGTTGACACATGCAAAAACGTGAACAAGTCTCAAATGTATTATGATCATTAAGAGATTTGGAACTAAATGACTGCAATCAAGAGCTTCCCTGGTGGCCCAATGACCGGGACTCCATGCTCCCAATGCAGGGACCCAGGATGGATCTCTGATCAAGGAAATAGATCCCACACATGCAGTGAAGATGGAAGATCCCACATACTCCAATTAAGATGTGGCACTGCCAAATAATAAATAAGTAAATATTAATGATTTGATTAATCATTAATGTTTAAAGGGATTAAATCAAATCCCTTATGATTATACAGTGGAAGTGAGAAATAGATTTAAGGGACTAGATCTGATAGATAGAGTGACTGATGAGCTATGGACTGAGGTTCGTGACATTGTACAGGAGACAGGGATCAAGACCATCCCCATGGAAAAGAAATGCAAAAAAGCAAAATGGCTGTCTGGGGAGGCCTTACAAATAGCTGTGAAAAGAAAAGGAGAAAAGGAAAGTTATAAGCATCTGAAAGCAGAGTTCCAAAGAAGAGCAAGAAGAAATAAGAAAGCCTTCCTCAGCGATCAATGCAAAGACATAGAGGAAAACAACAGAATGGGAAAGACTAGAGATCTCTTCAAGAATATTAGAGGTACCAAGGGAACATTTCATGCAAAGATGGGCTTGATAAAGGACAGAAATGGTATGGACCTAACAGAAGCAGAAGATATTAAGAAGAGGTGGCAAGAATACACAGAAGAACTGTACAAAAAAGAGCTTCACGACCCAGATAATCACGATGGTGTGATCACTGACCTAGAGCCAGACATCCTGGAATGTGAAGTCAAATGGGCCTTAGAAAGCATCACTGCAAACAAAGCTAGTGGAGGTGATGGAATTCCATTTGAGCTATTTCAAATCCTGAAAGATGATGCTGTGAAAGTGCTGCACTCAATATGCCAGCAAATTTGGAAGACTCAGCAGTGGCTGCAGGACTGGAAAAGGTCAGTTTTCATTCCAATCCCAAAAAAAGGCAATGCCAAAGAATGCTCAAACTACCGCACAATTGCACTCATCTCACATACTAGTAAAGTAATGCTCAAAATTCTCCAAGCCAGGCTTCAGCATTACATGAACCGTGAACTTCCAACTGGTTTTAGAAAGGGCAGAGGAACCAGAGATCAAATTGCCAACATCTGCTGGATCATGGAAAAAGCAAGAGAGTTCCAGAAAAACATCTATTTCTGCTTTATTGACTATGCCAAAGCCTTTGACTGTGTGGATCACAATAAACTGTGGAAAATTCTGAAAGAGATGGGAATACCAGACCACCTGACCTGCCTCTTGAGAAACCTATATGCAGGTCAGGAAGCAACTGTTAGAACTGGACATGGAACAACAGACTGGTTCCAAATCGGAAAAGGAGTACGTCAAGGCTGTATATTGTCACCCTGCTTATTTACCTTATCTGCAGTGTACATCATGAGAAACGCTGGGCTGGATGAAGCACAAGCTGGAATCAAGATTGCTGGGAGAAATATCAATAACCTCAGATATGCAGATGACACCACCCTTATGGCAGAAAATGAAGAAGAACTAAAGAGCCTCTTGATGAAAGTGAAAGAGGAGAGTGAAAAAGTTGGCTTAAAGTTCAACATTCAAAAAACAAAGATCATGGCTCCGGTCCCATCACGTCATGGCAAATAGATAGAGAAACAATGAAAACAATGGCAGACTTTATTGTATTGGACTCCAAAATCGCTGTAAATGGTGACTGCAGCCATGAAATTAAAAGATGCTTACTCCTTGGAAGAAAAGTTATGACCAACCTAGATAGCATATTAAAAAGCAGAGACATTACTTTGCCAACAAAGATCCATCCAGTCAAGGCTATGGTTTTTCCAGTGGTCATGCATGGATGTGAGAGTTGGACTGTGAAGAAAGCTGAGTGCTGAAGAATTGATGCTTTTGAACTGTGGTGTTGGAGAAGACTCTTGAGAGTCCCTTGGACTGCAAGGAGATCCAACCAGTCCATCCTAAAGGAGATCAGTCAGGAATATTCATTGGAATGACCGATGTTGCAGCTGAAACTCCAATACTTTGGCCACCTGATGAGAAGAGCTGACTCATTTGAGAAGACCCTGATGCTGGGAAAGTTTGAAGGCAGGAGGAGAAGGGGATAACAGAGGATGAGATGGCTGGATGGCATTACCGACTCAATGGAGACGAGTTTGAGTAAACTCTGGGAGTTGGTGATGGATAGGGAGGCCTGGCATGCTGCAGTCCATGGGATCACAAAGAGTCTCACACAACTGAGTAACTGAACTGAACTGATCAGTAGTGTGTATATGTCAGTCCAAGTCTCCCAATTCATCCAAGTCGCCCTTCCCCCCTTGGTGTCCATATTTGTTCTCTAAGTCTCTATTTTGCTCTGCAAATAAGTTCATCTATATCATTTTTCTAGATTCCACATATATATGTTACTATATCGTATTTGTTTTTCTCTTTCTGCCTCTTTAAAAACTTTACTTTTATTTGGAGGATTATTTCTTTTTTTTTTTTTTTAAGGGAAAGTTATTTCTTAACAATAGTTTCTGCAATATATCAACATGAATCAGCCATAGGAATACATATGTCCCCTTCCCCTTGATCCTCCCTCCCACTTCCCACCCCATCCCACTCTTCTACGTTGTTGCACAGCACCCGATGTGAGCTCTGCATTGTATAGCAAATTTCCACGGGCTGTCTAATTTTACATACGATAATGTATATGATTTAGTGCTAGACTCTCAATTCGTCCCAACCTCTCCTTCCCCAAGAGACAAGACACTTGTCTACAAGACACTTCCCTATGTCTCCCTCTCCATTGCTACCCTGAAGTCAGGTTCTTAGGTGCCATCTTTCTTGATTCCATATATATGCATTAATATATGATATTTGTCTTTCTCTTTCTGCCTTACTTCACTCTGTATGACAGTCTCTAGATCCATGCATGTCTCTGCCAATGACACAGTTTAGTTCCTTCTTATGACAGTAGTCATGTATGGATGTTTTTCTGGAATTCTCTTCCTTTTTCTGTGATCCACCGGATGTTGGCAATTTGATCTCTGGGTCCTCTGCCTTTTCTAAGTCCATCTAGTGCATGCAGAAGTATTTTATTGTACCCATGTTTTCAGGAAACATTCCCTTGGTGTCTCTAATTTTCTTGAAGAGATCTCTAGTCTTTCCTATTCAGTTGCTTTCCTCTGTCTCTTTGCCTTGTTCACTTAGGAAGGCTTTCTTATTTCTCCTTGCTTTTCTTTGAAACTCCACATTCATATGGGTATATCTTTCCTTTTATGTTTCAGTGTATATGTAGCATATCTTTTTCATTTTGAAAGAAATATTTATTCATTTGGCTGTGCCAGTTCTTACTTGCAGCATGCAGGATTTTTGTTGGGGTATGCAAAATCTTTCCTGTGACATGAGGGCTCTTCATTGTGGCATGTTGGCTTAGTTGCTTCGTGGAAGGTGGGATCTTAGTTCCTCCATCAAGGATCAAACCCTAGTGCCCTGCATTGGACAGCAGATTCTTAGCCACTCACTGGACGACCAGAAAGTCCTTGTACCACATCTTCTTTATAGGAGAGGCAGTCTTCAGGGAGTTAGCAGATCAAGCAGTGATAAATTAAAACTACATGTAAGCCTATTGCAGAGTCCTTGAAAGATTCTTGTGTTCCACTTGTTAAAAGTTTAACTGAGGGGTTCCCTGGTGGCTCAATGGTAAATAATCTGCTTGTCGATGCAGAAGTTGCAGTTTCGATCCCTGCTCCAGCAAGATCTCATATGCTGCAGAGCAACTAAGCCCACAGGCCACAGCTATTGAGCCTGTGCTCTAGAGCTTGGGAGCCCAAATGCTAAGCCCACATACCCTAGAGCCCATGCTCTGAAGAAGAAAAGCTACTGCAATGAGAAGCCTGCCACTCGCAGTAACTAGAGAAAAGCCCATGCAGCAATTAAGACCCAGCACAGCCAAAAAAAAAAAAAAACAAAAACAAAAACAAAAAACTATATATATATATATACACACATGCACATACATAGCTGAGGAGTCAACAATTGGTTTGGCAGGCACAGAAGGCATGGAACTAGGATACCTGAGACCACAGTGGTGGAGAAACTCTTAGAACACTTGAAACAGCAATTATTAGGCACAAATGTACAAGATTCACCATTTTGGAAACCATTTTGAATAAATCCACTGGAAGGAGCCAGGTGAATGTCAGCTCTCTCTGGAACCCATACTGTTTACACATGATCCTATCTTTGCTGACATCATTCCACCTCCCTAACCAGCCTGTATCCTCTTGGAAGATATATGCTCATGAGTTACTTGTACACTCACAACACTTGCTAAATCATCCTCATTTCATGACGAGTCCTACTGTTTTGGTTGGGCTGGGAGCGTTGTTAAGGAAAGTAAGATAACTGGGTTGAATGGCTCTTCTATACATTTTTGATACCCAACCTCAGCTTACTTCGTATTTCTCTTCAACCATCTCTTTTAACTTTTATATGCATTCTCATCTTACTTCATTTTTTGATCCAAAATATTTCCCATTCTACCTTTAGCCTCCAAACGATGCATTTTGATCACAGAAGTGAAGCTTTAAGGCCCCTCCCCTACTAGGACACTTCCAGTTATTAAAGAGAGACATAGTAGTGTGTTGACACGATTACATAATATTTTAAAATAAAATTTGACAAGTAAGGTATTTTAAGCACCGGTCACATAGCTCTTCTTTTTATTCTTATTTGCCCACCTTTACATTTTTTTGAATGTTCGCAGTTACTTTTTCTTTGTTTTGTGGGTTTTGGTTATTTTTGGTAATGGGACTATAGAGTCTTTTCGAAACAATTTATTCAGAAAGAATTCATGTATAATAAATGAACTCATTTTTAGTATACATTTTGATGAGTTTTCAGTCCATCTTAGTTCATTGTTTCCTAGAATGTCAACATTCACTCTTGCCATCTCCTGTTTGACCATTTCCAATTTGCCTTGATTCATGGACCTAACATTCCAGGTTCCTATGCAATATTGCTCTTTACAGCATCAGACCTTGCTTCCATCACCAGTATCATCCAAAACTGGGTATTGTTTTTGCTTTGGATCCATCCCTTCATTCTTTCTGGAGTTATTTCTCTGCTGATCTCCAGTAGCATATTGGGCACCTACTGACCTGGGGAGTTCATCTTTCAGTGTCCTATCATTTTTCCTTTTCATACTGTGCATGGGGGTCTCGAAGCAAGAATACTGAAGTGGTTTGCCATTCCCTTCTACAGTGGAACACATTCTTTTAGACCTGTCCACAACGACCCATCTGTCTTGGGCAGCATGGCTTAGTTTCATTGAGTTAGACAAGGCTGTGATCCATGTGATCAGACTGGCTAGTTGTCTGTGATTGTGGTTTCAGTCGGTCTGCCCTCTGATGCCCTCTTTTAGCTCCCAACATCTTACTTGGGTTTCTTTTACTTTTGATGTGTGGTGTATCTTCACAGCTGCTCCAGCAAAGTGCAGCCACTGCTCCTTACCTTGGATGTGGGGTAGCTCCTCTGGGCCGCTCCTGCACCATGCAGCTGCCACTCCTGTGCCATGCAGCAGCCACACCTGTGCGAATTTAACTCAGATGACCATTATATATACTACTGTGGGCAAGAATCCCTTAGAAGAAGTGAAGTAGCTATCATAGTCAACAAAAGAGTCTGAAATGCAGTACTTGGATGCAATCTCAAAAATGACAGAATGATGTCTATTCGATTCCAAGGCAAACTATTCAATATCACTTAATCCAAGTCTACGCCCTGACAAGTAATGCTGAAGAAGCTGAAGTTGAATGGTTCTATGAAGACCTATAGATTTTCTAGAACTAACACCCCCCAAAAGATGTCCTTTTCATTATAGGGGACTGGAATGCAAAAGTAGGAAGTCAAGAAGTAACACCTGGAGTAACAGGAAAATTTGGCCTTGGAGTACAGAATGAAGCAGGGCAAAGGCTAATAGAGTTTGCCAACAGAACACACTGCTCATAGAAAACACCCTTTTCCAACAACACAAGAGAAGACTCTACAAATAGACATCACCAGATGGTCAACACCGAAATCAGATTGATTATATTCTTTGCAGCCAAAGACAGAGAAGCTCTATACAGTCAGCAAAAACAAGACACAATTTGTATGGAAATACAAAAAACCTCGAATAGCTAAAGCAATCTTGAGAAAGAAGAATGGAACTGGAAAAATCAACCTGCCTGACTTCAGGCTCTACTACAAAGCCACAGTCATCAAGACAGTATTACTGGTATTGGCACAAAGACAGAAATATAGATCAATGGAACAAAATAGAAAGCCCAGAGATAAATCCATGCACCTATGGACACCTTATCTTTGAGAAAGGAGCCAAGAATACACAATGGAGAAAAGACAATCTCTTTAACAAGTGGTGCTGGGAAAACTGGTCAACCAGTTGTAAAAGAATGAAACTAGAACACTTTCTAATACCATACACAAAAATAAACTCAAAATGGATTAAAGATCTAAATATAAGACCAGAAACTATAAAACTCCTAGAGGAGAACATAGGCAAAACACTCTCCGACATAAATAACAGCAGGATCCTCTATGACCCACCCCCCAGAATATTGGAAATAAAAGCAAAAATAAATGGGACCTAATTAAAATGGAAAACGTTCTGTACAACAAAGGAAACTATAAGAAATGTGAAAAGACAGCCTTCAGAATGGGAGAAAATAAGAGCAAATGAAGCAACTGACAAAGAATTAATCTCAAAAATATACAAGCAATTCCTTCAGCTCAATTCCAGACAAATAAACGACCCAATCAAAAAATGGGCCAAAGAACTAAACAGACATTTCTCCAAAGAAGACATACAGATGGCTAACAAACACATGAAAAGATGCTCAACATCACTCATTATCAGAGAAATGCAAATCAAAACCACAATGAGGTACCATTTCACACCAGTCAGAATGGCTGCTATCCAAAAGTCTACAAGCAATAAATGCTGGAGAGGGTGTGGAGAAAAGGGAACCCTCTTACACTGTTGGTGGGAATGCAAACTAGTACAGCCATTATGGAGAACAGTGTGGAGTTTCCTTAAAAAACCGGAAATACAATCGCCATACGACCCAGCAATCCCACTGCTGGGCATACACACTGAGAAAACCAGAATTGAAAGAGACACATGTACCCCAGTGTTCATCGCAGCACTGTTTATAATAGCCAGGACATGGAAGCAACCTAGATGTCCATCAGGAGACTAATGGATAAGAAAGCTGTGGAACATATACACAATGGAGTATTACTCAGCCATTAAAAAGAATACATTTAAATCAGTTCTAATGAGGTGGATGAAACTGGAGCCTATTATACAGAGTGAAGTAAGCCAGAAAGAATAACACCAATACGGTATACTAACGCATATATATGGAATTTAGAAAGATGATAACGATTACCCTATATGCGAGACAGCAAAAGAGACACAGATTATGGAACAGTCTTTTGGACTCTGTGGGAGATGGCGATGGTGGAATGATTTGAGAGAATGGCATTGAAACATGTATAATATCAAATGTGAAATGAATCGCCAGTCCAGGCTTGATGCATGATACAGGATGCTCGGGGCTGGTGCACTGGGATGACCCAGAGGGATGGTATGGGAAGGAGGTGGGAGGGGGGTTCAGGATGAGGAACACGTGTACACCCGTGGTGGATTCATGTTGATGTATGGCAAAATCAATACAACGTTATAAAGTAATTATCCTCCAATTAAAATAAATAAATTTATATTTGAAAAGAAAGAAGACTGGGAGCTGACTGTGGCCCAGATCATGAACTCCTTATTGCCAAATTCAGACTGAAATTGAAGAAAGTGGGGAAAACCACTAGACTTATCAGTTCAGTTCAGTTCAGTCGCTCAGTGGTCTCCGACTCTTTGTGACCCCATGAAATGCAGCACGCCAGGCATCCTTGTCCATCACCCACTCCCAGAGTTCACTCAAACTCACGCCCATCGAGTCGGTGATGCCACCCATCCATCTCATCCTCTGTCATCCCCTTCTCCTCCTGCCCCCAATTCCTCCCAGCATCAGAGTCTTTTCCAATGAGTCAACTCTTCGCACGAGGTGGCCTAAGTATGGGAGTTTCAGCTTTAGCATCAGTCATTCCAATGAACACCCAGGACTGATCTCCTTTAGAATGGATTGGTTGAATCTCCTTGCAGTCCAAGGGACTCTCAAGAGTCTTCTCCAACACCACAGTCCAAAACCATCAATTCTTCAGCACTCAGCTTTCTTCACAGTCCAACTCTCACATCCATACATGACCACTGGAAAAACCATAGCCTTGACTAGACGGACCTTTCTTGGCAAAATAATGTCTCTGCTTTTGAATATGCTATCTAGGTTGGTCATAACTTTCCTTCCGAGGAGGAAGCATTTTTTAATTTCATGGCTGCTGTCGCCATCTGCAGTGATTTTGGAGCCCCCCAAAATAAAGTCTGACACCGTTTCCACTGTTTCCCCATCTATTTCCCATGAAGTGATGGGACCAGATGCCATGATCTTCGTTTTCTGAATGTTGAGCTTTAAGCCAACATTTTCACTCTCTTCTTTCACTTTCATCAAGAGGCTTTTTAGTTCCTCTTCACTTTCTGCCATCAGGGTGGTGTCATCTGCATATCTGAGGTTATTGAGATTTCTCCCGGCAATCTTGATTCCAGCTTGTGCTTCTTCCAGCCCAGCGTTTCTCATGATGTTCTCTGCATATAAGTTAAATAAGCAGGGTGACAATATACAGCCTTGACATACTCCTTTTCCTATTTGGAACCAGTCTGTTGTTCCATGTCCAATTCTAACTGTTGCTTCCTGACCTGCATACAGATTTTTCAAGAGGCAGGTCAGGTGGTCTGGTATTCCCATCTCTTTCAGAATTTTCCACAGTTTATTGTGATCCACACAGTCAAAGGCTTTGGCATAGTCAATAAAGCAGAAATAGATGCTTTTCAGGAACTCTCTTGCTTTTTCGATGATCCAGCAGATGTTGGCAATTTGATCTCTGGTTCCTCTGCCTTTTCTAAAACCAGCTTGAACATCTGGAAGTTCACGGTTCATGTAATGCTGAAGCCTGGCTTGGAGAATTTTGAGCATTACTTTACTAGCGTGTGAGATGAGTGCAACTGTGCGGTAGTTGGAGCATTCTTTGGCATTGCCTTTTTTTGGGATTGGAATGAAAACTGACCTTTTCCAGACCTATCAGGTATGACCTAAATCAAATCCCTAATGATTATAGAGTGGAAGTTAGAAATAGATTTAAGGAACTAGATTTCATAGACAGAGTGCCTGATGAAGTATGGACGGAGGTTCGTGACATTGTACAGGAGACAGGGATCAACCATCCCCAAGAGAAAGTAATTCAAAAAAGCAAAATGGCTGTGTGAGGAGGCCTTACAAATAGCTGTGAAAAGAAGAGAAGTGAAAAGCAATGGAGAAAAGGAAAGCTATACCCATTGAATGCAGAGTTCCAAAGAATAGAAAGGAGAGATAAGAAAGCCTTCCTCAGTGATCCATGCAAAGACATAGAGGAAAACAACAGAATGGGAAAGACTAGAGACCTCTCCAAGAAAATTACAGATACCAAGGGAATATTTCATGCAAAGATGGGCTCAATAAAGGACAGAAATGGTATGGACTTAACAGAAGCAGAAGGTATTAAGATGAGGTGGCAAGAATACATGGAAGAACTGCACAAAAAAGGTCTTCACGGCCCAGATAATTATGGTGGTGTGATCACTTACTTAGAGCCAGACATCTTGCAATTTGATGTCAAGTGGGCCTTAGGAAGCATCACTGCGAACAAAGCTAGTGGAGGTGATGAAATTCCAGTTGAACTATTTCAAATCCTGAAAGATGATGCTGTGAAAGTGCTGCATTCAATATGCCAGCAAATTTGGAAAACTCAGCAGTGGCCACAGGACTGGCAAAGGTCAGTTTTCATTCCAATCCCAAAGAAAGGCAATGGCAAAGAATGCTCAAACTACCGCACAATTGCACTCATTTCACACGCTAGTAAAGTAATGCTCAAAATTCTCCAAGCCAGGCTTCAGCAATATGTGAACTGTGAACTTCCAGATGTTCAAGCTGGTTTTAGAAAAGGCAAAGGAACCAGATACCAAATTGCCAACATCCGCTGGATCATGGAAAAAGCAAGAGAGTTCCAGAAAAACATCTATTTCTGCTTTATTGACTATGCCTAATCCTTTGACTGTATGGATGACAGTAAACTGTGGAGACTTCTGAAAGAGATGGGAACAACAGTTTGTTGTGATCCACACAGCAGTCACAGATGGTCACAAAGTGACATATACCAAGTTGGCATACTTGGTTCATGTATTGTCATTAACTTAGTGAACCTAACTAGGAAACCACACCTTTAGAAAACTCAGACACATTAGTATACCAGGTAGAAGAATTACAAACACGATTCCCAAAGAAGGAAGGAAAATGGAGCTTATTTATTCTCCAGTAAATGGGACAATCCTAGTTTATACCTGTTGTGTCAAAGTCCCTAGTGCCCTAATATTTCTCTCAGGAAATCTACATTCTCAAGACTTTTAAGCTATTGTTAGCTGTCAGAAGTGTGTTGTACATTAGTTCTTTAGAATTTTTCAATTTTCACATTGAATAAACCTGTCAACAGAAATTCCCACTTTCTGACTAGCTTCAGTTCTTGGCAACCAGCGTTCTACTTTCTGTTTCTTTATTTTTCTTCTTCTTCTTATTATTATTTTACTTTACAATATTGTACTGGTTTTGCCATACATCAACATGTAAGAAACGAATCGCCAGTCCAGGTTTGATGCAGGATACAGGAAGCTTAGGGCTGGTGCATTGGGACGACCCAGAGGGATGGTATGGCGAGGGAGGTGGGAGGGGGGTTCAGGATGGGGAACACGTGTACTTTCTGTTTCTATGGGTTTAAATATTCTTTCTTTTTTAATGAAGATGCTTTATATCTTTAAACAACCTTTTAGCATGCCTTGCAGCTTGTGGGATCTTAGTTCTTCACCAGGGATTGAACCCAGGCCCTCAGCAATGAGAACACGGAGTCCTAATCATTGGACTGCCAGTGAATCCCTGGATTTACCTACTTTAGATACTACTTCATATAAGTGAGATCATGCAGAATTTGTCTTTCTGTGACCGGTGAATTTTACTTATAATAATGTCCTTAAAGATTCATCCATGTTGTTGCATATAGTAAGATTTTCTTCCTTTTAAAGACTGAATAATATTACCCTGTGTAATATGTCTATATGTATGTGTGTGTGTGCATTCATGTGAGTGTGTTAGTCGCTTAGTTGTGTTCGACTCTTTGTGACCCCATGGACTATAGCCCACCAGGCTCATCTCTCCATGCACTTCTCCAGGCAAGAATACTGGAGTGGGTTGCCATTCCCTTCTCCAGGGGAACTTCCTCACCCAGGGATTGTACCCAGGTCTCCTGCATTGCTGGCAGATTCTTCAGCCTGAGACCCCAGGGAAACCTGTGTATATATGTGCGTGTGTATACATATGTGTGTGTGTGTGTGTGTGTGTTTATGTATAAAACACAATTTCTTTATCCATTTATCTGCTGCTGGATATTTAGCTTGCCCCCATGTCTTTGCTCCTGTGAATAATGCTACGATGTGATCCTGATTTTCATTCTTCTAGGTAAATACTCAAAAGTCGGTTGCTAGATCAGATGGCCATTGCATTTTTCAATTTTTGAGGACCCTTCATACTGTTATCCGTAATGGCTGCACCAGCATACATTCTCTGTTTCTCAATAGAAATGCCAGTACTAGTCTTTTTTCGAAAATGACTTGATAACAATTCTGAGGTGATATCTAACTGTGGTTTTCCTTTGTATTTCCATTACAGTTATTGATATTAAGCACCTTTTATGTCCCTGTTGGCTTATTTTTATATCTTCTTTGGAGAATTGTTTCTTTAGATCCTTAGCATATTTTTAATTGAGATATTTCCTTTTTTTACATGGGGGTGTAGGAATTACTTGCATATTTTACATATTAACTTCTGATCAGATATGTGATTCAAAAGTATTTTTTCATTCTGTATATGGCCCTTTATTCTGTTGATGATTTCCTTTGCTATGCAGAAGACTTTTAGTTTTACGTAATCCCACTTGTCTACTTTTGCTTTTGTTGCCTGTTCTTCGGGTAGAATATACAAGAAATCATTGCCAAAACCCATGTCATAATGTTTCCCCTCTATGTTTCCTTCTAGTAATTTTAGTTTTAGGTGTTATGTTTCAGTCTTTAATGCTTTGAGTGGCTTTGTGTTTGTAGTATAAGATGAAAGTCACATTTCATTGTTTTTCATCTATCTATCTAGTGGTTCCCAACACCATTTATGGAAGAAACTGTCTTTCCCCACTGTGTATGTCTGGCACTCTTCTGCCAGATTACTTGACTGTATGTGTGTGTGTGTGTGTTTTCTGGGCTCTCTAATCTGTTCCAGTGGACTATACATCTGCATGTAAGTATCATACTGTTTCAATTACTGCAGCTTTGTAATATGTTTTGAAATGAAGTGGTGCAGTGCCTATAGCTTTGTTTCCCATTCTCCAGATTGTTTTGGATATTCAGAATCCTTTGTGGTTGCATATGATTTTTAGGATCATTTTTCTAGTTCTGTAAAAAATGCCTTGTGATTTAGATTAGGGACTTCATCGACTGTTTATATCATTTGGGATTGTATGGATATCATCACAATTAGGCTTCCAGTTCATGAGTGTGGGGTATTGGTCTTCTAATTTGTGTCTTCTTTAATGTTTTTCATCAGTGTTTTCTAGTTTTCAATGTAGTAGTCTTTCACTTGTGTAATTCATTGTATTCTAAGCATTTTATCTTTTATTAATTTCCTTATGGAGTTTTCATTGCTAGTAGGAAGCATAGCTGTAATGGTTGTCATCAGTGTCTCTGGGTTCAGCAATAGGAAAACAGGGCAGGTAGTGGTGATTGGTAGTGCCAGGAATGTACACAGGCTCAGCTGTGGGACTGTAGGTGAATGCACAGGGCAGTGGTGTATGCATCATGGCAAGAGCAGGGCCTGTGTTAGGATCTTGGACTGATCACAGCACACAAGTTCAGTTGCTGAGTCAGAGCTGGTGGCATGTATATGCCTGGCTTCAGGACCAGGACTGGCTTTGCTGCATCCATGATGGCTGTGCTGAGTTCCAGGGAGGCACTAGCTCTCATGGTTCCTGAGGGACTCAGCACCAGGAGTCTGAGACCTTGAAACCTGTGGGACCTTCTGTTGGGGGAGCTGTGGGCACATGTGGTGGTTGTGCTGGCTGTTGGTTTCCTGCACAGCTTTGCCTCATCTTACTTGCAGTACTTGCAGCACTGCTGTGTTGCTGCAACTTCCTAAGTGGACACTCTCAGAGCTGTTTCACCCACATCTGTCTGTCCAATTGTTGTTTTCATTGTGGGAATAGAGAGTGGGATCTCCTACTAAACCATCTTGCTGACATTACTCTCTATATACATTTTAGAATCGGTTTGTCAATTTCTACAAACTTCCTGCTGGCATATGAATCAGGATTGCTTTGAAACTAAAGATCAATATAATTGAAATTTTAACAGTGCCAAGTCTTTCAATATAGAAGCATGGTATATGTCTCCATTTCTTTATGACCTTTTATTTCCCTCAGAAATAATGTTTTGTAGTTTCCATTATCGGAGAAGGCAATGGCAAGCCACTCCAGTATTCTTGCCTAGAAAATCTCATGGGCGGAGGGGCCTGGTAGGCTGCAGTCCATGGGGTTGCTACTAGTCGGACACGACTAAGCGACTTCACTTTCACTTTTCACTGTCACGCATTGGAGAAGGAAATGGCAACCCACTCCAGTGTTCTTGCCTGGAGAATCCCAGGGACGGCGGTCGCACAGAGTCGGAGACGACTGAAGCGACTTAGCAGAGGCACCAGCAGTAGCAGTTTCCATTATGCATATCTTATACATATTAATTCCATACCACATTATTTTTATGTTTTTGGTGGTCTTAAGGATGATATTTTACTTCAATTTCTGGTTGTTTTTGCATGTATGTCAAATACACTTGAGTGAGTTGTAATTT
Organism: Bubalus kerabau; assembly: GCF_029407905.1. Taxonomy (NCBI): domain Eukaryota; kingdom Metazoa; phylum Chordata; class Mammalia; order Artiodactyla; family Bovidae; genus Bubalus; species Bubalus kerabau. Next base: position 48,335,795 of record NC_073640.1, read on the forward strand.
GCAAATATGTTCAACTCACTTTTATGCATAATGATGTTTTTGTAGATTCTTTAGAATGTTCTCTGTATATTATAATTTAGTCTGTGTATTGAGTGTTTTCTGTGAATGAGAAGAGTTTGATTTCTTCCCTTCCAAGTGTACGTTGTTTTCATCTTTTCTTGCCTTATTGCAGTTATGAGAGCTTTCAGTCCAGTGTTGACTAGAAATCGCAAAAAATAGACATTTTTTCATTGTCCTTCATTAAATGTGATGTTAGATTAGGTCTTGTTTGTTATCTTTGATACATTTTATTAAATTGATGGAGTTTTCTTCTATTACTATTGTAATAAGAGGCTTAATGGATGTTGGTTGTTTTCCATTTCTTTTCCATGTTTTGATATTTTATATACAGTTTACCTCTTCCTTTACAGTCTGTATGTATGTGTATGTATATGTGTATATATATATATATATATTTTTTAATTTTGTGCTTCACTTTTCAGAACTGCCAGTAAAATATTCCAGAAAATTTTTGAAGTTGGTGTCTTTGCCTTCTTTATCCATTTTAGGAGGAAAGCACTCAGTCTTTCACCATTTATTTTTATGCCAGTTGTAGGTGGTTTTATTGGTGGAACTCATAATGTTGAAGAAGTTTACTTTTCATCTTAATTTATTAATATGTATTATTATGAATGTTTTGATTTTTAAAATATATTTTTTATTCAATTGAGATAATCATATGACTCTTCTCCATTATTCTGTGAACATGGTGGATTTCCTTGATTGATGTTGAATGTTAAAGCAATCATACATTCCTGAGATAAAGAGCCCTTTGTCATTATGTGTCACTTCTTTTTGTGTTGCTGGATTTGATTTGTGAAAGTGTTGACTTTGGGGGTATATATTTATGATAGCTATGGCTCTATAGTTTTCTTGTAACATTTTTCTTGAAAATATGATGAGAGTTTACTGACCTCAAGAGATGAGCTGGGAATGTTAGTTTGTCTTTCATTTACTTAAACCGTTTATATAGGTTCTCTCTGCCTTTTCTCATGTCTCTGATTAAATGTACTATTTGGAATTCAGGGAAGGTCTAGGAGAGGAAAGTTTTTCTACAGATAAGAGGTATGTGGAAGGCATGGTGAGTGGTGGTCTGTTCTGGGAAGAGGCCTTAGAGTCCTACTGGGCTATATTTATGCATTGAATTAGATATTTTTGTAATGCTAAACTATGTTTGCATTCTTGTATTCTTAGAGTAAGCTGACTTTTTAAAACAAAATACCTATTTTTATACATTGTTATACTAGCTTTGCTCACACTTTGTTTTTGTCTGCATGTACCTAAAATTAACCCAAACCATTTATGAAAGAATGAAAACTCTTCTTCCCTTGATCAGATACCATGAGTGCATGAGGAACTATGAACAGAGGTTGGTAACACTGTACAAGAGGTGGTGATCAAAACTGTCCCTAAGAAAAAGAAATGCAAACAGACAAAATGATTGCCTGAGGAGCCCTTACAAATAGCCAGAAAAAGTACAGAAGCAAAAGGCGAAGGTGAAAAGGAAAGATATAACCATTTGAATGCAGAGTTCCAAAGAATATCAAGGAGAGATAAGAAAGACTTAAGTGAACACAGCAAAGAAACAGAGGAAAACAATAGATTGGGAAACACTAGTGCTCTCTTCAAGAAAATTAGAGATACCAAGGAAACATTTCATGCAAAGATGGGCACAGTGAAGGACAGAAATGGTATGGACATAACAGAAGCAGAAGATATTAAGAAGAGGTAGCAAAATACAGACAACAACTGTACAAAAAAGGTCTTAATGACCCGGATAGCCACAAAAAAGGTCTTAATGACCCAGATAACTACCTAGATGATGGTGTGATCAGTCACCTAGAGCCAGACATCCTGGAGTGTGAGGTCAAGTGGGCCTTAGGAAGCATTCCTACGAACAAAGCTGGTGGAAGTGATGGAATTCTAGCTGAGCTATTTAATATCCTAAAAGATGATGCTATTAAAGTGCTGCACTGAATTCATCAGCAAATTTGGAAAATTGAGCAGTGGCTGCAGGATTGGAAGAGGTTGGTTTTCATTCCAATCCCAAAGAAGGGCAGTGCCAAAGAATGTTCAAACCACTGTTAATTTGCACTCATTTCACATGCTAGTAAGGTAATGCTGAAAACCTTTCAAGCTAGGCTTCAACAGTATGTAAACTGAGAACTTCAGATAGATGTACACCATGGATATAGAAAAGGTAGAGGAACCAGAGACCAAATTGTCCACATCTGCTGGATCATAGGAAAACAAGAGAGCTCCAGAAAAACATCTGCTTCATTGACTATGCTGAAGCCTTTTACTGTGGATCACAGTAAGCCTTTTACTGTTGTGTGGATCACAACAAAGTGTGGAAAATTCTTAAAGAGATGGGAATACCAGACCACCTTACCTGCTTCTTGAGAAACCTGTATGCAGGTCAAGAAGCAACAGTTAGAACCAGGCATGCAACAAGAGACTGGTTCAAAATTGGGAAAGGAATACATCAAGGCTGCATATTGTTACCCAGCTTATTTAACTTATATGTGAGCACATCATATGAAGCCAGGCTGAATTAATCAAAAGCTGGAATCAAGATTGCTGGGTGAAATAGCAATAACCTCAGATATGCAGATGACACCACCCTTATGGCAGATAGTAAAGAGGAACTAAAGAGCCTCTTGATGGAAGAGAAAGAAGAGAGTGAAAAATCTAGCTTAAAACGTAGCATTCAAAAAACTAAGATCATGACATCTGGCCCCATCACTTCATGGCAAATAGACGGGGAAACAATGGAAACAATGACAGATTTTATTTTCTGGGCTCCAATATCACTGTGGACAGTGACTGGAAGAAAAGATGCTTGCTACTTGGAAGAAAAGCTTTGATGAAACTAGATCAGCATATTAAAAAGCAGAGACATCACTTTTCTGACAAAGGTCCGTCTTGTGAAAGCTATGGTTCTTCCAGTAGTCATGTATAGAGTTGAGAGTTGGTCCAAAAAGAAGGCTGATCCTCAAAGAATTGATGGTTTCAAACTGTGGTGCTGGAGAAGACTCTTGAGACTCCCTTGGACAGCAAGGAGATCAAACCAGTCCATCCTAAAGAAAATCAACCCTGAATATTCATTGGAAGCACTGATTTTGAAGCTGAAGCTCCAATACTTCGGCGACCTGATGAAGAGCCAACTCACTCGAAAAGAGCCTGATGCTCAGAAAGATTGAGGGCCCAAGGAGAAGAAGATGACAGAAGATCAGATGGTTGGATGGCATCATCGACTCAAAGGACATGAGTTTGAGCAAACTCCTTGAGATATTGAAGGACGGGAGGCCTGGCATACTACAGTCCATGGGATCGCAAAGAGTCAGACATGACCGAGTGACTGAAGAACAACAACAAGGATTATCTACCTCATTGGAACTGACTCAAATGAATTCCTTTCTATGGCTGAGTACTATTCCATTATATATAGATAAACAACTTCTTTAACCAGTCATTTGTTGATGGACATCTAGGTGACTTCCATGTTCTAGGTATTATAAATAGTGCTGCAATGAACATTGGTGTACATGTGTCATTTTCAGTTATGATTTCCTCAGCGTGTGTGCCTGACAGTAGGATTTTTGGGTCATATTGTAGTTTATTCCTGTTTTTTTTTAGGCATCTCCATTCTGTTCTCCATAGTGCCTGTATCAATTTACATTCCCACCCACAGTGCAAGAGGGTTCCCCTTTCTCTATTTGCTCTCCAGCATTTATTGTTTGTAGAATTTGTGATGATGTCCATTTGACTGGTGTGAGATGATACCTCATTGTAGTTTTGTTTTGCAATTCTCTAATAATAAGCAATGAGCATTTTTTCATGTGTTGGTTATCCCTTGTGATGTTTTCTTTGAAGAAATGTCTCTTTAGGCCCTCTGCCCATGTTTTATTATGTTGTTTGTTTTTCTGATGTTGAGTACATGAGCTACTTGTATATTCTGGAGATTAATCCTTTGTCGATTGCTTCATTTGCAACTAGTTTTTCCCATTCCAAGAGTTGTCTTTTCATCTTGCTTATGGTTTCCTTTGCTGTGCGAAAGCTTTTAAGTTTAACTAGGTCCCTTTTGTTTATTTTTATTTCCATTACTGTAGGAGGTGTGGAGAAGGCAATGGCTCCCCACTCCAGTACTCTTGCCTGGAAAATCCCATGGACACGGGGCCTGGTGGGCTGCAGTCCATGGGGTCGCAAAGAGTCAGACACGATTGGGCGACTTCACTTCCACTTTCCACTTTCATGCATTGGAGAAGGAAATGGCAACCCACTCCAGTGTTCTTGCCTGGAGAATCCCAGGGACGGGGGAGCCTGGTGGGCTGCCGTCTATGGGGTCGCACAGAGTCGGACACGACTGAAGTGATTTAGCAGCATACAAGGTAAAAAAAAAAAAAAAAGAAACGAAGAATAACCACCAGCTCCATATTGTGGAGAGAGCCGGCACTGCCCGGGCATGGGCCGGCTTCTTACCAGAGTCCTAACAAAACTTGGTCCAGCCTGCGTGTCTCATCACCCGCCCAGCTCCATTTCCAACTTCACCTTCAGAAATCCCGAATTAGCTACATGCCACCATACACCTGGCAGATTGTCACCCCCAGCTGTTAGCCTTGCTCGTCTCTCTACCTGTTACACCTACTTACTCCTGCCTTACTCTGAGTCGGACACGACTGAAGCAACTTAGCAGCAGCAGCAGGAGGTGAGTCACTGAGGATCTTTCCATGATTTATGTCAAAGAGTTTTCTGCCTGTGTTTTCCTCTAAGAGTTTTATAATTTCTGGCCTTACATTTAGGTCTTTAATCCATTTTGACTTTATCTTTGTGTATGGTGTTAAGAAGTGTTCTAATTTCATGCTTCTATAGTACATGTAGTTGCCCAGTTTCCATAACATCACTTATTGAAGAGACTTTTTTCCATTGTACTGTCTTGCCTCCTTTGTCAAAGATAAGCTGCCCATAAGTGTATGGGTTTATGTCTCAGCTTTCTATCTTGTTTCATTGGTCTATACTTCTGTTTTCTGCTAGTACCATACTGTGTTGATGACTGTAGCTTTGTACTATAGTCTGAAATGGGGACGGTTGATTCCTCCAGCTCCATTCTTCTTTCTCAAGATTGCTTTGCCTATGATGATTCTTTTGTGTTTCCATATGAATTGTGAATTTTTTTGTTCTAGTTCTGTGAAAAATGCCATTGGTAATTTGATAGGGATTGCACTGAATTTGTAGATTGCTTTAAATAGTATAATATTTTCGCAATACTGATTCTACCCTTCCAAGAATATGTTATAGCTCTTCATCTGTTTATGTCATCTTTGATTCTTTCATCAGTTTCTTATAGTTTTCTCTATTTAGCTTGTTTGTCTCCTTAGGTAGGTTTATTGCTGGATATTTTATTCTTTTTATATCAATGGTGAATGGAATTGATTCTTTAATTTATCTTTCTGAGTATTGATTGTTAGTGTACAGGAAGTCAAGGGATTGCTGCATATTGATTGTTTTGTTCAACTTTACTAAATTCACTGATTACCTCTAGTAAATTTTGATGTATCTCCAGAATATTCTGTGTATGGTATCATGTCATCTGCAAAACAGTGAAAGTTTTCCTTCTTGTTTCCAGTTTGGATTCCTTTATTTTTGCTTCCTCTCAGATTGCTGTGGCTAGAATATCCAAAACTATGTTGAACAATAGCAGTCAAAGTGGGCACTTTTGTCTTGTTTCTGATCTTAGAAGAAACGTTTTCTGTTTTTCACCATTGAGAACAATGTCTCCTGTTGTTTATTATAGTCAGGTAGGTTCCTTCTATGCTGATTTTCTGGAGCATTTCTATCATAAATGGATGCTGAATTTTGTTGAACGGTTTTACTACATCTATCAGTCAGTCCGTTCAGTCGCTCAGTCATGTCCGGCTCTTTGCAACCCCATGGACTGCAGCACACCTGGCTTCCCTGTCCATCATGAACTCCCAGAGCTTGCTCAAACTCATATCCATTGAGTCGGTGATGCCTTGCAACTATCTCACCCTCTGTTGTCCCCTTCTCCTCCTGCCTTCAATCTTTCCCAGTGAAGGGTTGTTGCTTAACCACGAAAAGACACCGGGATTCTTGGCCTCTGAAGGAGAAGAATTCAATCCAGGGCCAGAGACAAGGCTTGATCACTCAGAGCTTTTGTGCAATAGAGTTTTATTAAAGTGTAAAAGGGATAGAGAAAGCTTCTGACATCGACATCAGAAGGGGGCAGAAAGAGTACCCCCTTGCTAGTGTTAGCAATGGAGTTATATACTCTCCAATTAGTTATTACAGTGAATCAAAAGAATGTCCGGAGGTTGTAAAGACATCACTAGACTACTCCCATAATTTACATTTAAGATAACAGGATTAGCCAGAAGGTTTTTTTCAGAGACTGTCCTCAAGCAGGATACATTATTGTTATATAATCCTAAGGAGTGTAGAGGGAAAAAAAAGTTTGTCCTTTCTTCCTCCTTGAGAGTTCCAGACCCCTCTCTCCTTGGGAACCCCTGGACTTCTTATCAACCTGCCTAGGAAATGACTCTCTCACCAGCATCAGGGTCTTTTCCAGTGAGTCAGTTCTTCTTATCAGGTGACCAAAGTATTGGAGCTTCAACTTCAGCATCAGTCCATCTAGTGAATATTCAGGACTGATTTTCCTTTAGGATGGACTGGTTGGATCTCCTTGAAGTCCAAGGGACTCTCAAGTCTTCTCCAACACCACAGTTCAAAAGCATCAACTCTATGGTGCTCAGCCTTCTTTATAGTCCAACTCTCACATCCATGCATGACTACTGGAAAAGCCATAGCTTTGACTAGATGGACGTTTGTCAGCAAAGTAATGTCTCTACTTTTTAATATGCTATCTACGTTGGTCATAGCTTTTCTTCCAAGGAAAAGCGTCTTTTAATTTCATGGCTGCTGTCATCATCTGCAGTGATTTTGGAGCCCCCCAAAATAAAGTCTGTCATGGTTTCCATTGTTTCCCCATTTATTGGCCATGAAGTGATGGGACCAGATGCCATCATTTGATTTTTATCTTTTAATTTGTTAATATAATGTATCACATTGATTGATTTGCATGTATAGACGTATCCCTGCTTCCCTTGTATATTCATGAGTTGATCATCGTGTGTGATCCTTATTCATTTTAAATATAGCAGTATGTACATGAGCATCCCAAACTCTCTGACATCCTCCCCAGTGGCATTCTATGCTCATTCTCTAAGTCCATCAGTCTTCTGTTTTGGAAATATGTTCATTTGTATCACTTTTTTTTTATTCCACATATTAGATGTCATAAGACATTTCTGCTTCTCTGTCTGATTTACTTCGCTCACTATGACAGTCTGTAGGTCCATCCATTTTCTACAGCCTTTCTACCCTTGAGTGTCTCTGTACTGTTCTCCCCCATCTCCTCTATAGAGCTCCCAGTTGATGAAAAGCCACGCCCCTTCCAGGCTATTGTCTCTGGGCAGTTGCACAACCAGCTCTGCACTGCTGCTGCCTCTGTGAACTTATCTCAGTCTTTCTCTCCTCCCTGAATACCTCCTGTCTGCCTCTTGACCAGAGCAGGTGTGCTCATGCTGCAGGGCCTCTGTGTGTGGTCCCTCCTTAACTGGGAGGCTCTTCCTCCAGTGGTTGCTTGATTCATTCCCTCATCATCAGGAGTCTTCAAGTATTGCAGGGCATAAAATTTCCTCATATCTTGAGTCCTCATATCAAAGGTTACTGCCTCCATCCTCCCCCTCCACCCCCACCCATGGTTGTCTGTCTTCTCCCCCTGCTTCATCTTCCCCCAGAGTGCTTTTTCCCTTGGGATCACTGTCTTTCACTTCCTCTTAGGTGATGAAGAGCAGCAGGCGAGCGAGAGCTGTGCTGTGTGCTGTTGCATCCCGAGGACCAGGAGAGGGTCCAACATTGGGTAGATGTTGTGCGATGTTTGTTAGAATAATTGCAGGAGGATTCCATTTCTCTGTAGTTGATAAATGAGAGTATTTTTAGTTCTACTTGCTATAGATATGCTTATGAATATTGCCTAGAATTAAATAAATAAGATAAAGTTTTAAAATGTTTGGTTAGCCAGAATCAAGTAGCTTTTGGCTGGAGGAACCTGGCTGTTCTTTCTCTAAGTGAACTTCAGGTTTACTGAAGACCTGAACTGAAGTTGGGATGCAAGGTATGAGCACAGTCAGAACCCTATGCCAAATAGGATTCACATCCGGTAACTGCTCTTGGCAAAGATGCACCAAGTACTGAGCTGTAGTATCAGCTGACCACCGTGAAACCCCTCCTTGCCAGGGCTCCTACCGCTTAGGCGCCAGTGCCCTGAAGTTCACCCCCAAAGGCATCAGGTGGCTGTAGATGTGTCTAAGAGGTTCCTGGGCAGGAAGGTGAACACCCCAAGGCCCAGGCTGCACATGCTGGCTCTTTTCTTTTGGGGCGGAACTTTCGTGTGGTGGGACACCTGCCATGCATCCCATGACTACTGTCCTTCAGAAGACACTGCCCCCAATGCCCTCTGCAGCTCTGTGAGGAGAAGAGCCAGGGGCTGGAGTGCTGAGTAACACAGGTGGCTGCTATGGATCTAGCCCATTTCCCTTCCGAGGGTGCCACAGGATTGTCTGAGACGTCCCTGAATTGTGGGGACATTTGACGAATTCAGGGCAAAGATGTGGTCAGAATCAATGGAATACAGCACATATAACCCTTTCCTAATGCAAGTTGGTTTTTTAAATGTATTTTTAATTGAAGCATAATTACTTTACAATATTATGTTGGCTTCTGCCATACACAATGGCTCAGCTGTAAACATACACATTTCTCCTGACTCTTGAACCTTTCACAATGTCCCACTCAATTCTATTCCTGTAAGTGGTCATAGAGCACCACGTTGAACTCCTTGTGTCAAGTTGTTTTACAATAAAATTTTGATTTGGAATAATTTTTGATTTATAGAAGAATTGAAAATATTTGTCAAAACTGACGAGCAACTTTGGAGCATTACTTCTAACTTAACCTCACATATTATGGGGATTTCACCAGGTTGTCCATTAATGTGTCTTGGGTTTCAGAATTCAATCCACAACCTACACACACTGCATTAATTGTCATATGTCTCCAGTGTTCTCTGCTCTGTGGAATCACTCATTCTCTCCTGGTAATAGCTTACACGTATGGAGTTCGGTGATGTGTTCTTGGTCTCCAAAGGAGAAGATTTGACTCCAGGACCAAAGACACAGTCCCAGTCACTCAAAGCTTTGTGCGGCAAAAATTTTTATTTAAAGTGACAGGACAGAGAAAGCTTCTGACATGGACATAAGAAGGGGGTAGAAAGAGTACCCATCCTCACTAGTTTAAGCATGGCATTACATACTTCTCAACTGGCTGCTGAGAACAGATAAATAGAATACCTCAAGATGGTAAGAGTTTCACCAGACCCTTTCTGAAGGAATACATCCTGAGATAACTTCAGCACAAGATTAGCCAGAGAGCACGGGTCCTGTGAGGGAGAATGGTTCCCTACAACTTCTCTGGGTGAGATATACTGTTGCTGTGTAATCAGGGGTACAAGTGTTGAGTAACAGGTTCCCAGACAAGATTTGTTACAATTATAATAATTAACATTGACATTATAATCATTAACATAATCAAGAACGTTTCCCTGTTCATAGGTTCTGGACCTAAAGAACAGCCATTCTTGGGTGAGATACATTGTTGCACAAGGCTTAAGGAAAGCATGAGGGAGAGTGTTCACCTCCTCCTTAAAGGGCCCTGGACTGCCTAAGCTTTAACTCTCTTATGGGTCTGTCATGACTTTGGCCATCCCAGGAGGACTGGCTAGGGATGGCAGAAGGACCTCAAAGCTGAATTTGCCTGCTGTTGTATAGCAGACAAATGTAGAGTGGAGGAAGAAATAGCAGCTCTTTCTTGCCTGGAGAATCCCATGGGCACAGGAGCCTCACGGGCTATAGTCCATGGGGTCACAAAGAGTGGGACATGACTGAAGCAACTGAGCATTGCAGAAAGTGGGGCTTAGGCTTTGGGTTTTGAGGAAGACACCACAGAGGTGAAACACCCTTCCTGTCTCATTACATCAGGGTACACGTGACAGCTGTGTGTCTTACCACTGGGTGTGTCAGCTTTGACTATTGATTAACACTGTTTTTGTTAGAACTTCACTGTTTTCCCCTTCTCCTCCCCTCTTCTTTTCTTTGGAAATGAGTTACTATGTCAAGCCCATGCTCAGGGAGTGCAGGGAAGTATGTTCTCCATCCTTGAGGGGATAATCTGTCTGTATTATTAGGGATGTTTCAGTAAGGAATGATAGTCTCTTCACCCACATTATTTTAGTCTAGTTTGCCAGAAAAATATCTATTTCTGCTTTATTGACTATGCCAAATCCTTTGACTGTGTGGATCACAATAAACTGTGGAAAATTCTGAAAGAGATGGGAATACAAGACCACCTGACCTGCCCTTGAGAAATCTGTATGCAGGTTGGGAAGCAACAGTTAGAACTGGACATGGAACAACAGACTGGTTCCAAATAGGAAAAGGAGTATGTCAAGGCTGTATATTGTCACCCTGCTTATTCAACTTATATGCAGAGTCCATCATGAGAAAGACTGGGCTGGAAGAAGCACAAGCTGGAATAAAGATTGCTAGGAGAAATATCAATAACCTCATATATGCAGATGACACCACCCTGATGGCAGAAAGTGAAGAGGAACTAAAAAGTCTCTTGATAAAAGTGAAAGTGGAGAGTGAAAAAGTTGGCTTAAAGCTCAACATTCAGAAAACTAAGATTATGGCATCTGGTCCCATCACTTCGTGGGAAATAGATGGGGAAACAGTGGAAACAGTGTCAGACTTTATTTTTGGGGCCTCCAAAATCACTGCAGATGGCGACTGCAGCCATGAGATTAAAAAATGCTTCCTCCTTGGAAGGAAAGTTATGACCAACCTAGATAGCATATTGAAAAGCAGAGATATTGCTTTGCCAACAAAGGTCCATCTAGTCAAGGCTATGGTTTTTCCTGTGGTCATGTATGGATGTAAGAGTTGGACTGTGAAGAAAGCTGAGAGCTGAAGAATTGATGCTTTTGAACTGTGGTGTTGGCGAAGACTCTTGAGAGTCCCTTGGACTGCAAGGAGATCCAACCAGTCCATTCTAAAGGAGATTAGTCCTGGGTGTTTATTGGAAGGACTGATGCTGAAGCTGAAACTCCAGTACTTTGGCCACCTCATGTGAAGAACTGACTCATTGGAAAAGACTTTGATGCTGGGAAGGATTGGGGGCAGGTGGAGCAGGGGACGACAGCAGATGAGATGGCTGGATGGCATCACCGACTTGATGGACATGAGTTTGGGTGAAATTCCAGGAGTTAGTGATGGACAGGGAGGCCTGGAGGGCTGTGATTCATGGGGTTGCAAAGAGTCAGACATGACTGAGCCACTGAACTGAACTGAAGTGTGCTAGGTCTTTGTTGTGGCATGTGAGCCTTCTCTTTGCAGAGCACGTTCTTTCTAGTTGCAGCAGGAGGGTTTTTAGTTGTCCCAGGTCAGGTGGGAGCTTAGTTCCCTGACCAGCTGCTGCTGCTGCTGCTAAGTCACTTCAGTTGTGTCTGACTCTGTGCGACCCCAGAAATGGCAGCCCACCAGGCTCCCCCATCCCTGGGATTCTCCAGGCAAGAACACTGGAGTGGGTTGCCATTTTCTTCTCCAATGAATGAAAGTGAAAAGTGAAAGTGAAGTCGCTCAGTCGTGTCCGACTCTTGGCGACCCCATGGACTGCAGCCTACCAGGCTCCTCCATCCATGGGATTTTCCAGGCAAGAGTACTGGAGTGGGTTGCCATTTCCTTCTCCTCCCTGACCAGGGATTGAACCAATTACCATGCATTGGAGGGCCTATTCTTAACCACTGGACCACCAGGGAAGTCCCCATTTATTTACTTAATCATTTGTTTGTTCAGTATGGACTCAAACATATTACTTTATACTTTGGATATCATCCAATACTGTTATATATTTTGTGTGTCAGACCGTTTCCAGTTTGGCCATTGGGAGCATCTCACACTTCCCTTTAGAGTTTCAAGGTCCATTTCATCTTGTTTTTGCTAACAAACAGCTCTCCTGGCGTGTAAGTTTGATTTTGACATTGAGAGGGTTTTCAAGTGTAGAATGCCACCTCTGATGGCCCAGCCCTCTGGGCCTTAGAACTCCTGTCCTCAGTGTCCTGTAGGGCTGTGGACCTCAGAGTCTCTGATGCGTGAGACAAACCACACAACCTCACAGCTGCTCACTGATGTTTCTGGATAGACTGTGCAGTGCTAGTAGTTCTTGAGACCAGGTTCACTGATGGAAGAGGATGAGACAACCAGAAAGGGCAAGTCTGGACCACTGGGGGTCCAGAATGTTTCCAGGAACTTGTTTCCTTAAGTGTTTGAGAAAAGTTGTGGCATGATTAGAATTTATCAGAATTATCAGTGCTGGAGAATATCCATCTGGTCCCAGGTCCTGTGAGTTCCTTCTTGGGAATGATTGGAGGCCAAGGCTGCTGTCCAGCAGTGCTCAGGGCCCTGTCTAGGGTCTGCAGATGTTAAGATATTTGATGATTCAGGAAGACCCAACTCCCCATTTTTATCTCCAGGACTTGAGCTTTGGATAAAAGGGAGGATTCTGGATGACTTTTTTTCTACCTGAGGGTGGTGTAGACCTATCCTTGGCCCTCCTGTGATTCTATCTGCTCAGTGTGGGACAGTGTTGCCTCAGAACCAGGATAGGCTGGGGGAAGGATGACCAGGAAAACAGGTGATGGTTGGGGCTGGGACAACAGAGCATTTGGCTCCAAATGAGTCACTTATAAATGTCAACTCCACTTGATCTTTGGCAAAGATGCTACCACAAAATCTCCCTGAGCACTGTTCTCAGAACAGGATGGGCTTCCAAGTAAACATCCCAAGGTCCAAGAGAACCACCTTTGCCACAGGTTCTTGGCCACAGGCCCGTGGTCCTCCTGAGAGGGATGTGGGTTGAGCTTGGCGAGCTAGTTGTTTATAATGCCGCAGAAACCTTGCCCTGAGCAGAGGACTCCACCTGCCGCCATGATGAAGGGAGCACTGCTTGTGCTGACCCTGCTGGTGACCAGAGAGCTGACCTTCAAGACGACTGACGGTAGGAAGGAGATTCCAGATGACCCTTCTGATCCTTGCCCTTTGCCATCTCACTGCATCCTCCACAGTCCTGTCCTATCCGCTTCTAGGGACAGATTCCAAGGGTAGCTGACAGATCAGTGCCCAGGAGCCCTGCATAAATTCCTTGAGCCTGTCAGTCTTTGAATGTAGAGGGTGGTGTGGAGCTGGAGGGATCATTAGCTGTGCAAACCCTGGGGAATATTTTGTTGGGGGCATTAGTGCTCATTGGAAGGGAGGAAGAAGGCTGATATACCCAGGGATGGTGGTCAAGGGCAGAGGGGTCTCCAGGGCTCACCCCTCTTGCTGCTCCCTCTGCTGGGAGGTTTTCTGTCTGGGATGTTAAGCAGTCCTGGGAGAGGCCGGGTCTCTGTGGGAGATGATCCTGGAAGCTTTGGAGATGTGGCTTCCTATCAAGTGGTGGAAACAGGAACCTCCTACTCTGGTTATTCTTTGACAAGATGTTTTCTGTCTTTCCTTCAGCGGAAGCCTGCCCTGTGTTTTATGGCGGGGTTGCTGCACTGTTACTTGGAAGCAAAACATTGTTGAATTCAACGCTTGATTTGGTTGATGCTACTGATGAGGAAAAGGCAGCCTTTGGAAAAGTCCAGGATTGCTTCAATGAGGCGGGATTTGTTGCCAAGCTGAAAATTGTAGAACTCGTGGTAATTTACTCTCCTGACCCTGACTCTGCCCTGCCCACTCACATGCATAGTGTGGTATGCCACATGGGAATAGATCATGCAGTCATGGGATATGTGACAGACAAGATTTATAAGCAAAGAAGCACATAAATCTTTGCTCCACCCTGCAGCACCTGTAATATGCGAGGGCAGTCCATGTACACATCCAGCCTCTGTTGTTGCCAAGTATGCCCACAGCATGCGAATCAACTCACAAACAGAATAGGGTTGCAAGGCCAAGTGTGTTGAGGCAGGTGATTGTTTTTTTTCCTCAGTGAGTGGAACTAGCATCGGAGCAGTAGAATTTTACCGTCTGGGAGGAAAGGAAGCTTTCAGTTCACACACATGTAGGAGTCATGTCAGTTCTACTTTAGGAATATTGAAAAGGAGCCCCTGGCTTTAGAGTCTCTTTCCAGCATGGGACTCCCTGGCTTTGGGAGGTTTCATCACCTCCTCTTGTTCCCACTGTGTGGGCCTTGACTCTGGCTCAGAGTCCCATTTCTACTGACATATCTACAAGCCTGTTTTTCCACTGTGGTGTTTTGGTGCCTGAGGCTCCTGAGCAGGCTTCTAGGTACCTGTGACTGCTCACCTTGGCTAGCAGTATATCTCCCGAAGAACCATTTTCCTTTATACTTCTTGTCAAACAATACTGGAGATTTTGGATAGTCTGTCTCAACATTTTTTCCCTCAAATTTTCTGTTCAAAATGAGAGGTTTTTTTGCAAACAGTAATGCACATAATAGGAGCACACAGAGCACATGGGTTTGTTTACAACACCTGCATGCACATTAGTCCACTCAGCACACCTGACAAAAGAGGCTCAGGTGCAGGAGGTGTGACCCAAACCCAGGCTCCAGCACCTTGCTCCTCCCTCAGGACCCACTCCGGCTGTGCCCTGATGACTCTTATTATCTCCTCCTCTCCCTGGGTGGCTGGTTGCTAGTCTCCATCCTGATGCCTGTGCCTGGGCTATTAGGGAGCCATCCTCCCCCTGGTCCCTGATGGCAGCCTCCTCTCCATTGGTGGGTCTGTGGGCAGAGTTTCTTGCTGGGGAGGGAGCTGAATCCCTGAGGGTATAGCATGTGGTGATGCTGGGTAGACAGGATAGCCCTGCTGTGGGCTCAGGTGTTGTCCCTCCTCCTCCTCCTCCCTCCCAGGGTTCCATCATCTCTGACAAGGATTGCACCGGCTATCAAGTGTCCACGGTTCTGGGTAGTGTTTTTGGAATAATTCTCAGTGCAGTCTCTTTGGTGAAATAGTCTTTGCCAGTGATGCCTGGTCTGCGCTCCATGTGCCACCCTGTTCTTCTCAACTGAAGCTGGAATCCTGACACCTGTCCCACCCATGTGGTCTCTATCAGGCTTACTCTAATAAAATCACTGCAGCATTGCTCAGTGTGCCCAGTGTCTGTCTGTTGTGGGGAGGATGTGAAGCAGGGGGTCTTGGGTGATGGTGAGAGTGACCCATGTGGTTACTACGTGGTGTATGGGGACTGGGATCAGACAGAACGAGGTAAACCTAGGCCCTGTCCCTACAAACTGTGGAACCATGGGCATGTTTATTGTAACTTTCTCAAGTCATTCTGTCATCTGCTAAATAGGGGCTGTGTATGAAGATTAAGCGAAAGAAGATATAGGTAACCCTTGCCATCACAGGCCTGGAAGGATAAAGCTGTTGCTTGTGGCCACAGATAGCATACCTCACTCTGGTCTTTAGCACGGTGGCAGAGCCTCCAGTCCTTTAAGTGTCCTTTCAGTTACTGGTGAGTGACTCAGGAGATGCCCTGAGCAAGCTTGTGACAGGTCCCCTCTTCCTCCCAGTGGCATTCACCATTTTCTAATTGTTAGGTGGGTGACTTTTGAGGAGCCAGAGCTTTTGTTTTCAAGGACACTGTTTTTCCTGGGTTCTGCCACGGGGACCAGGACCTCCAGGAAATCTTGGACCAGGAGGAAGGAAGTGGATGGAAGAAGCTACCTCAGCGGGAATGTTGTTTCCATGGAAACACCTCATGCTGTGAAGTGTGAATTACAGGATGTGCCACATGAGTGAGTGTCCCGAATGCCCCAGCCTAGTTCTAGGAGCATGAAATAGGCAGCTGCATTACCAGTAGGACATTTGTGAAGATACAAGGAAAGGACTAGGTTTTATCCTAGCATCTAGGCCTTTGTCAGATTACTCTTAGCATGACCCACAAAAAGAGTGGCACTACTGGTAAAATGTCTCTACCTTCTGGCCAAGCGGGTCACATTCTGGGAGCTGAAGTCTGGATTTGGGGTAAACGGTGAGGGCCTTGAGTCCTGGCTCTTCTTTGACCTGCTACCTGAATTTAGGCCTTTAAATTCACTTTTGTTCTTTCTACAACTTGATTTTACATATACCAAGGGCTGGATGCTCTGCCAGACTTAGTATTAAGTGTCCAGGTCATACTAAAGAGGTCTAAAATGTTGTTGAAAAGTACAAAGTAAAAATTGAACAGATTCAGGACTAAATTGTATTCTTGTATGAGATGAATTGATATCTAGAATTTCAGATATTCCCAAATATGTCTAAAACAATCCTTGTTATAATGAAGGTAACTTAATGTTGACCCAGCAAACTGAATTCTTGAAGTCAACCAAAAAATTTGAGATCAATAGGAACTGTAAGAAGGATTATTCTCACCAGGTATTATAACAGAAGTATGAGTCTCCATAAATAATCCAGTTGTAGTCAAGGATACAACAAGCATACAAGGATAAATAGATGGTCACTGTGAGAGAAGAGAAAACCCATTATAGAGTCACAGATGGTTTGAGATATAATAAGAACAGTTTATTGAATCTTGAAGAAGGAATAGATTTTTAAAAAAGGGTGTTGAGGAAAATGAGCAAACATTAAAACAATCTAGATGGATCTGCAGAGCTGTTTCCTGTGGATTTACGTGGAGTAATGATTTAATTGTCATAATTCTAATGTTTAATTATTCATTTGTCACAGATCACTTCTCCTCCACCCTCCAGTTTCTCTTTCAATTTGACTTTCATGACATCACAGTTTCTTGTTTTCCTCCTGTTTTACTGGAAGATCCTTCTCAGGTTCTCAAGGCTGTATCCTATATCATGGGTCATTCTCTTTCCATCTCTTTTCTTTCTCATGTATGTTCACTTTCTCAGTGATACCATCCTGCTTCATCTTCACCTTATAAGTTTCATATTAAAATCTCCAAGCCCTTTACTAAAACATTGCAAAACACAGAATTGACCCTTAGTAAGCATTCATTAAATTAAAATAATAAAAAGCTTTTTAAAGAAAGCTCTAAAATTTTCTTGGGGGGATAAATATCCACAAAATTTAAATAAATCAGTGGACACTTCAAGGGGAATTTTCCATGGAATAGGAATGTCATTTCCCCTTACAAATAGCCACAAGTTTAATGTAATCTCAATGAATATAACAAGAGCATTTTTTGAAAGGCATTTTATTCTTATCAAATTATCTTAACCGTTATCTTATTATCCAGAAATCTCCTTCCTAGGTTTACAATCAAAAGAAATGAAAATTTGTTTTCTCATAAAACCTGCTCACTGATGCTTATGCTTTTTTTCAGATCAGTTTATCAAAACTAGAAAACTCCCTAAGTGTCCTTCAGCTGGTGAATAGATGAACAAAGCATGCCACATTCCTACAATTGAATCTATGCAACAATTTAAAGGAAGAAACAAAAAACCAATGTAAATGATTTATTATTGCATATATCAGTAATTTATTCTTATTTATGAGTAATGTTCCATTGTATTGGTATAGAATTTGTTTATCCACCCACATAGTGAGGGCTACTGGAGTTGCTTTTCAATTTTGAGTGTTATAAATAAAGCTGCTATGAATATCTATGTATATTTTAAAAAATAGGAAAAACCTGCTGACACATGCAACAATGTGAATGAATCTCAAATATATTATGATCAGTAAGAGATTTGGAACAAAGCGACTACAATCAAGAGCTTCCCTGGTGGCCCAGTGACTGGGACTCCATGCTCCCAATCCAGGGACCCAGGCTGAATCTCTGACCAGGGAACTAGATTCCACACATGCAGTGAAGATCCTGCATACTCCAGTTAAGACGTGGCACAGCCAAATAATAAATAAGTAAACATTAATGAAGAAGACTGTGGTCATAAGGTTTATTTATATGCTATTTATTCTATTTGGGAAAATAAGAATAGCTGTAAAAATGTCAAGTAATTAGGGGTAATAAACCCAGGAGATGCTGAAATATGCACCCTTATATCATGGGCAGATGAATGGGCAATTAAAGGAAGACCAGAAATAGTCATTATGGATTTTATGAAATCTAAGTTATCATGGATTTTATGATCTAAGTCATCATGGATTTTATGAAAAAGGTAATTTGCCAATCAGTGAGGAAATTTGTGTTACTTCATAGATGAAATGGTAGTGGAGAAACTAATTGAATATGTGGGGAAATAAAAGTGTTGCATCTATGTCTCACAGCCATCTCCAAAATTAGTTTCAGATAAGTTAAATATTTACACATTCAAAGACCGGGATAGAAAATGTCATAAAATCCTTAGAAAATATTATGGAAGTCTATATTTTTTAACTTCAGGGTAAGGAAGACCTTTCTAAAGATGAAATGAAACCAAAGTGCTAATTTTGACTGCATTAGAAATAAAATGTTCTGTATATTACAATATGTGAAATAGATCGCCAGTCCAGGTTCGATGCGTGAAAGAGGGTGTTCAGGGCTGGTGTTCTGGGAGGACCCTGAGGGATGGGATGGGGAGAGACGTGGGAGGAGGGGTTCAGGATGGGGGACACGTACATCCATGGCTGATTCATGTCAGTGTATGGCAAAAACCACTACAATATTGTAAAGTAATTAGCCTCCAATTAAAATAATTTACCAAAAAAATGAAAAATTATTAAAAATAAAAAGCACAGTCATATTAAATAAATAAATGTTACTGCATGGCAAAATGTACCATATACACCTTTTCAGGACATCAGTCAAATGTTATTTCATTGATGTCTTCTTCTTATTTTTATGTTTGGCTTTTCTGGGTCTTCATTACTATATGGGCATTTTTCTAGTTCTGGTGAGTGGGCTTCTCGTTGCCATGGCTTCTCTTGTGCCAGAGCACAGACTCCAGGCCTGTGGGCTTCAGTCTTTGCAGCACATGGGCTCAGTAGTTAGGGCTGCTGAAATCTAGAGCATAGGCTCAGTAGTTGTGGTGCACAGGTTTTGTTGTTCAGTGGCACATAGGATCTTCTCGGACCAGGGATAGATCGAACCGTGTCTCCTGCATTGGCAGGTGGATTCTTTACCGCTGAGCCACCAGGGAAGCCCCTCATTGATGAGTTTGTCAATTCTGTTTAAATTATGACAAGTCTACCCCTTCCTCTGTCCTCTATCGCCCGTCTTCTTTCCCTGATTTCTTTTCTAATGTTCTATGTATTTACCAGGTGTAGGGAAAGAGAAAATTAGCCAAGAAGGCATGGTCAGGCTCTCTCGCCCCACACCCTCTTGCTCTTGCCCCACGTTTTGTAAAGAATGATTATGAAACAGCTAAGATTGCTTATACTACTGTGCATGTACATCACGAGGTACTCAGTTGGCCAGGGCTACTTTTGTTCTGTAAGCATATATAAACTTCACCTGATAAAGCTCTGGAGGTTGTGTTGTGTTATGCCCACTTTGTGGCTACGTTAGGTGGTAGTGAAGCTGCGTTATGGCTGTGTCCACGGGGTTCATGAGAGGAGAGAACACAGCATGTCTGCTGCTGCTACGGTTGCCAGTGCCAGCCCAGAGAGAATAAACGTGTCTGCAGATCATACAGCTCTTCATGTTCTCTTCCAGCTTCCCCTCTGATGGCTTGCCTACCCTGGGTTCAACGAACAGTGTGCACAGTGAGGTACACATCAGCAAGACACCAGGCTTTCTTGTTTGTTATTTTTCAACCAGCATCAGGCATAAGCTGCATAGGTAAAGAAGTTTTAGTCATTAAAGAAATATTCTCCATTTGGAAATTACCTGTCATCTGTCTTCTATGTATGTATTATCCCTTCTTTTCTAAGCCAAATTCCAGAATGTTCTTTGCTTACTCCAGCATGAAATATCTAATTAAAACAATGCCTTTCCCATGCTGATAGTCAATGGAATATCCTAAGACAGTAAGACCAAATATATACATATATATATATATATATATATATATATATATATATTACTGACTCAGCAGGAAGTGGATTTACCCTTCCACCTGAAACAACTAAACCTGGAGAAAATATAGGGAAGAGTGATGTCCGTAAATTGAACTTCAGGTAGCACAGGAGAGTGGTCTCTGAGAGAGGGGAAAAAGTTGCACTCTATGATTGCCCACCTTTACTGCCTGGACAGAGTACCCAGATTGCCCTGCAGGAGGCAGGAGTTCAAGGAGGGAAAAGAGCAGTCTCTCTGAGTTCAGGAGAATGAGTTGGGAGTCCAAGATGGTCAGTGTGGTGACATTTTCAGGAAAGAATACTGAAGAGGATAGAGTTTCACAGAAATAGGACTCCTGGGTTCTACAACAAGTCTCCATCCTATTCACTGAATACTCCTCAATGTGTGCATGTGAGAAAACTGCCCAAAGTGAGGAAATAACAACCTGAAAAGAGCAGAAGAAATAATACCAAGAATTTATACAAATCTGAAAATAATTTGTATTTCTAAGAGCCTTTTTGTAGGAGTACTATGGTTATTCATGGATGTCAAGTCGTTTATTCAGGAAGATATCTCGGCAGTGGCATAAAGTTTACCTTACATATGGATGCTTTTGTGTCATCTTAACAATGCTTAAATGGCTTCCTTTGTGTCTCAGTGGGAAAGAACCCACCTGATAATGCAGGAGACATGGGTTCGATCCCAGGTTAGGAAGATATCCTGGAGAGGGAAATAACAACGACTTCAGTATTCTTGCCTTGGAAATCCCATGGACAGAGGAGCCTGGTTGGCTACAGTTTATGGAGTCACAAGAGTCAGGCATGACTTGGTGACTGAAAACAGCAACAGCAGTACTTAAAAGAAGCTGCAAATGGATCAAGATATTTCAAAATAAAAGAAACATGGCTGAAAAATATCTATAGAACTATAGAGGTATCTAGCAAATAAAAGTTTAAATTTTAGAATATTTGAAATCCAGAAAGTTAGTAACAGACATGTAAAGTAGCAGAAAAATATGAACTTTTATCAGAAGTAATCAATATAAATGAATCAATATAAAGAAATCATTAATATAAACAATTGAAGAATAGCATCAGTACAAACCATTGAAGAAGAAATCAATATAAAAAACCCAGAATATTAGATAAAATATTAAAGGTTATTAAAAATTGTATTCCAAATATTTAAGAATGGAGAGTATGGACATGTAAGCTAGAAGCATAGATATATTTTGTAAAAACTCAAAGTAAACTTGACTAGATACAAAGCATATTCCACTGAATGGAATTAACAATGGATTAGTAATTGTAAAAGAAGAAAATATTAATGACTTTGAAATAGACAATGGCAGAAACTATCCAATTAAAAACAGAAATGGTTGAAAAATGATAAGCAGATCAATGAACTGTGAGACAAACCTGGGGGAGGGGAAATACATGATTAATTCAAAATCTCTTAGGGAGTAATGGTCAAAGTCTGCCCATGTTTGATGAAAAGTATAAACCTATAGATATACAACTCTTGGTTAACTTTAAGCATAAGAAAAATGAATAAAACTGCACTTAGCACACTTTAATCAGATTTCTTGAATGTAGTGATAAAATAGAAATCTTCAAAGCAGCCAGAGAAACAAAGATAAGAGGACAGCACACTTCTCTTAGGAAACAATGTGATTTAGTGAAGTATTGAAAATATTAAAAGAAAAATATTGGGAATCTCTAATTATCGGCCTGGTGAAACTAGTTTTTAAAAATAAAGGAAAAATAAACTTTTTTTTTCACATATGCAAAAGCTTTAAGTATTCATCATCATTATACATGCACTATGGGAAGTAATAGAGGATGGGCTGCAGGAAGGACAGACATGGTACAGCATAGAAATCTAAAACTACACTGGGGGAACAGAGAGCAGGAAAAACTGTTACTATGAGGTCTATCTATATCGCCATGTTTATCCCTAATATAGAGATTTTTTATACATTCACAGTGGATTTTCTTGGACTAAAATATTCAAATAATATATTCAAAAGCAAAAGTTACAGCTGTTGAGAAAATCAGTAAATTGTAATTTAGCTCAAAGAACAATATCCAGAATAAAACAAAGAATATAATAAAATATGGAAGTGTATAAAAGATACCATGGGACACAGTGAAAAGACTGGTCATAAAGAGTCAGACACGACTGAGAGACTGAACTGAACTGAACTGAAGTAGATACTGAAATGACTGGCAGGAGTCCTATCTCCTGCCTAGAGCTGACTGGCAGGAGGACTCCCAGGGAGCAGAAGCTGCAGTGTGTGAGCCCACAGCTGTGGGCGTGGAGTAGGTCAGCGGGGATGCTGGCCTCAGTACACTGGGCGACCAGCGCTGCTGCTTATGTTGCTTTCTGCCGTACTTGTCTCAGTGATGGCTCTGGCTGGAGGGACTTAAGAGACTTGGGTCAAACAAAGCAAAGGACACTCAGCGAGCTCCATGGAAGATAAAAGAGTGATCCTCTTGCAATTCCTAGATTGGGTGTATCACTGAAGCCAAGTGGAGTTTCCTGGATGAGATATTAGACAGCCTCCTGGGCACCAAGAGAACTCCTCAGCAGTGCCAGGAGAGGGTATTGTGCTCCCCCCACCTCTTTATTGAGGTATAGTTGCTTTACAATGTTGTGTTAGTTTCTGCTGTACAGTAAAGTGAATCAGGTATCCTTTATATATACCCTTCTTTCTTGGATTTCCTTCCCATTTAGGTCACCACAGAGCATTGAATAGAGTTCCTTGCTCTATACAGTAGGTTCTCATTAGTTATCTATTTTATACATACTGTTAATAGTGTATATATGTCAATCCAAGTCTCCCAATTGATCCCAGTTGCCCTTCTCCCATTGGTGTCCATATGTGTTATCTATGTCTTTGTCTCTATTTTGGTTTGCAAATAAGTTCATCTATGCTATTTTTCTAGATTCCACATATATATGTTATTATATGGTATTTGTTTTTCTCTTTCTGCATTTTTAAAAACTTTATTTTTATTTGGAGGATAATTGCTTAACAATAGTGTATTAGTTTCTGCAATATAGCAACATGAATCAGCCATAGGTATACATATGTCCCCTTCCCCTTGATCCTCCCTACCACCTCCCACCTCCCACCCCGTCCCACTCTTGTACGTTGTCACACAGCACAAGATGTGAGCTCCCTGTATTGTATAGCAAATTTCCACGGGCTGTCTAGTTTTACATATGATGATGTATATGATTTAGTACTAGACTCTTAATTCATCTCATCCTCTCCTTCCCCAACTGTGTCTGCAAGACTATTCCCTATGTCTCCCTCTCCATTGCTGCCTTGAAGTCAGGTTCTTAGGTGCCATCTTTTTTGATTCCATATATATGCATTAATATATGATATTTATCTTTCTCTTTCTGCCTTACTTCACTCTGTATGACAGTCTCTAGATCCATGCATGTCTCTTCCAATGGCACAGTTTAGTTCCTTCTTATGACAGTAGTCATGTATGGATGTTTTTCTGGAATTCTCTTCCTTTTTCTGTGATCCACCGGATGTTGGCAGTTTCATCTCCGGGTCCTCTGCCTTTTCTAAATCCATCTTGTGCATGTGGAAGTTTTTGGTTCATATATTATTGAAGCCTAGCTTAGAGGATTTTGAGTATGATTTTGCTAGCATATGAAATGAGTGCAGTTGAGTGGTAGTTTGCAATTCTTTGACATTGCCCTTCTTTGTACTAGAATGAAAATTGACCTTTCACAGTCCTGTGTCCACTGCTGTTTTCTAAATTTGCTGGCATATGGAATGCAGCACTTTAACAGCATCATGTTTTAGGATTTTTAAATTGCTCAGCTGGAATTCCATCACCTCCACTAGCTTTGTTTGTAGTGATGCTTCCTAAGGCCCACTCAACATCACACTCCAGAATGTCTGGCTCTAGGTGAGTGATCATACCATCATGGTTATTTGGATCATTAAGATCTTTTTTTGCATAGCTATTTTGTGTATTCTTGCCACCTCTTCTTAATATCTTCCGCTTCTATTTGGTCTATACCTTTTCTGTCTTTTACTGTACCCATGTTTGCAGGAAATATTCCCTCGGTATCTCTAACTTTCTTGAAGAGATCTCTAGTCTTTCCCATTCAATTGCTTTCCTCTGTCTCTTTGCCTTGTTCACTTAGGAAGCCTTTCTTATCTCTCCTTGCTGTTCTGTGGAACTCTGTGTTCATATGGATATATCTTTCCTTTTATGTTTCAGTGTATATGTAGCATATCTTTCTTGTTTTGAAAGAAATATTTATACATTTGGCTGTGCCAGTTCTTAGTTGCAGCATGCAGGATTTTTGCTGGGGCATGCAAAATCTTTCCTGTGGCATGAAGGCTCTTCATTGTGACATATTGGCTTAGTTGCTCCGTGGCAGGTGGGATCTTAGTTCCCATATCAGGGATCAAACCCTAGTGCCCTATATTGGGCAGTGTAGAAGTGTTTGTCACTCATTCGTGTCCAACTCTTTGCAACCCCATGAACTGTAGCCCACCAGGTTCCGCTGTTCATGGGATTCTCCAGGCAAGAATACTGGAGTGGATTGCAAGGCCCTTCTCCAGAGGATCATCTTGACCCAGATATCAAACTCAGGGCTCCTACATTGCAGGCAGATTCTTTACCATCTGAGCTACAGGGAAAACCTGGGTTCGATCCCTGGGTTGGGAAGATCCCCTGGAGAAGGGAAAAGCTACCCACTCCAGTGTCCTGGCCTGGAGAATTCCATGGAGTATAGTCGATGGGGTTGCAAAGAGTCCGACATGACTGAGCGACTTTCACTGCATTGAACAGCAGATTCTTTTTTTTTTCTTCTTCTTCTTACATTTTGTTTTATTTTATTTTTTAACTTTACAATATTGTATTGGTTTTGCCATACATCAACATGAATCTGCCACAGGTATACACGTGTTTCCCATCCTGAACTCCCCTCCCTCCACCCTCCCTGTACCATCTCTCTGGGTCATCCCAGTGCACCAGCCCCAAGCATCCAGTATCATGCATCAAACCTGGACTGGCGATTTGCTTCATATATGATATTATACATGTTTCAATGCCATTCTCCCAAATCATCCCACCATCTCCCTCTCCCACAGAGTCCAAAAGACTGTTCTATACATCTGTGTCTCTTTTGCTGTCTCGCATACAGGGTTATCATTACCATCGTTCTAAATTCCATATATATGCATTAGTATACTGTATTGGTGTTTTTCTTTCTGGCTTACTTCATTCTGTATAATAGGCTCCAGATTCATCCACCTCATTAGAATTGATTCAAGTGAATTCTTTTTAATGGCTGAGTAATACTCCTTTGTGTATATGTACCACAGCTTTCTTATCCATTCATCTGCTGATGGACATCTAGGTTGCTTCCATGTCCTGGATATTATAAACAGTGCTGCAATGAACATTGGGGTACACGTGTTTCTTTCAATTCTGGTTTCCTCGGAGTGTATGCCCAGCAGTGGGATTGCTGGGTCATAAGGCAGTTCTATTTCCAGTTTTTTAAGGAAACTCCACACTGTTCTCCATAGTGGCTGTACTAGTTTTCATTCCCACCAACAGTGGGAATGTTGTAAACATAAGACCAGAAACTATAAAACAGTGTAAGAGGGTTCCCTTTCTCCACACCCTCTCCAGCATTTATTGCTTGTAGACTTTTGGATCGCAGCCATTCTTACTGGAGTGAAATGGTACCTCATTGTGGTTTTGATTTGCATTTCTCTGATAATGAGTGATGTTGAGCATCTTTTCATGTGTTTGTTAGCCATCTGTATGTCTTCTTTGGAGAAATGTCTGTTTAGTTATCTGGCCCATTTTTTGATTGGGTCATTTATTTTTCTGGAATTGAGTTGCAGGAGTTGCTTTTATATTTTTGAGATTAGTTGTCAGTTGCTTCATTTGCTATTATTTTCTCCCATTCTGAAGGCTGTCTTTTCACCTTGCTTATAGTTTCCTTTGTTGTGCAGAACCTTTCCATTTCAATTAGGTCCCATTTGTTTATTTTTGCTTTTATTTCCAATTTTCTGGGAGGTGGGTCATAGAGGATCCTGCTTTGATTTATGTCAGAGAATGTTTTGTCTATGTTCCCCTCTAGAAGTTTTATAGTTTCTGGTCTTATGTTTAGATCTTTAATCCATTTTGAGTTTATTTTTGTGTATGGTGTTAGAAAGTGTTCTAGTTTCATTCTTTTACAAGTGGTTGACCAGTTTCCCCAGCACCACTTGTTAAAGCGATTGTCTTTTCTCCATTGTATATTCTTGCCTCCTTTGTCAAAGATAAAGTGTCCATAGGTGCATGGATTTATCTCTGGGCTTTCTATTTTGTCCTATTGATCTATATTTCTGTCTTTGTGCCAGTACCATACTGTCTTGATGACTGTGGCTTTGTAGTAGAGCCTGAAGTCAGGCAGGTTGTTTCCTCCAGTTCCATTCTTCTTTCTCAAGATTGCTTTGGCTATTCGTGGTTTTTTGTATTTCCATTCAAATTGTGAGATTATTTGTTCTAGCTCTGTGAAAAATACCACTGGTAGCTTGATAGGGATTGCATTGAATCTATAGATTGCTTTGGGTAGTATACTCATTTTCACTATTTTGATTCTTCCAATCCATGAACATGGTATATTTCTCCATCTATTAGGGTTCTCTTTGATTTCTTTCACCAGTGTTTTATAGTTTTCTATATATAGGTCTTTAGTTTCTTTAGGTAGATATGTTCCTAAGTATTTTATTCTTTTCGTTGCAATGGTGAATGGAATTGTTTCCTTAATTTCTCTTGCTATTTTCTCATTATTATGAATGGCAGATTCTTAACCACTCACTGGACCACCAGGAATGTCCATATCTTCTTTATAGGAGAGGCAGTCTTGAGGGACTTACCAGATCAAGTCGTGATAAATTAAAACTGCATGTAAGCCTATTGCAGAGTCCTTTAAAGATTTCAATGTTCCACTTGTTAAAAGTTTAGCTGAGGGGTTCCCTGGTGGCTCAGTGATAAATAATCTGCTTGTCAATGCAGAAGAGCAGGTTGGATCCCTGCTCCAGCAAGATCTCATATGCTGCAGAGCAACTAAGCCCACGGGCCACAGCTATTGAGCCTGTGCTCTAGAGCTTGGGAGCCCAAGTGCTAAGCCCACCTACCCTAGAGCCCTTGCTCTGAAGAAGAAAAGCTATTGCAATGAGAAGCCTGCCACTCACAGTAACTAGAGAAAAGCCCATGCAGCAATTAAGACCTAGCACAGCCAAAAATAAATATATATATAAAGTTGAGGAGTCAACAATTGGTTTGGCAGGCACAGAAGGCATGGAACTAGTATACCTGAGACCACAGTGGAGGAGAGACTCTTGGAATGCTTGAAACAGCAATTATTAGGCACAAATGTACAAGATTCACCATTTTGCAAACCTGAAAAAATTCACTGGAAGGAGCCAGGTGACTGTCAGCTCTCCCTGGAACCCATACTGTTTACACATGATCCTATCTTTGCTGACATCATTCCACCTCCCTAACCAGCCTGTATCCTCTTGGAAGATATATGCTCATGAGTTCCTTATACACTTACAACACTTGCTAAAAACATCTTCATTTCATGACAAGTCCTACTGTTTTAGTTGGGCTGGGAGCATTGATAGGGAAAGTGATAATGTTTAGACAGCTAATCTCAGTTTACCTCACATTTCTCTTCAACTATCTCTTTTAACTTTTATATTCTCATCTTACTCCATTTTTTGATCCAAAATATTTCCCATTCTACTCAATATGCCAGCAAATTTGGAAAACTCAGCAGTGGCCACAGGACTGGAAAAGGTCAGTTTTCATTCCAATCCCAAAGAAAGGCAATGCCAAAGAATGCTCAAACTACCACACAATTGCACTCATCTCACACACTAGTAAAATAATGCTCAAAATTCTCCAAGCCAGGCTTCAGCAATACGTGAACCGTGAACTTCCAGATGTTCAAACCGGTTTTAGAAAAGGCAGAGAAAACAGAGATCAAATTGCCAACATCTGCTGGATCATCGAAAAAGCAAGAGAGTTCCAGAAAAATATCTATTTCTGCTTTATTGACTATGCCAAATCCTTTGTGTGGATCACAATAAAATGTGGAAAATTCTGAAAGAAATGGGAATACCAGACCACCTGACCTGCTTCTTGAGAAACCTATATGCAGGTCAGGAAGCAACAGTTAGAACTGGACATGGAACAACAAACTGGTTCCAAATAGGAAAAGGAGTACGTCAAGGCTGTATATTGTCACCCTGCTTATTTACCTTATCTGCAGAGTACATCATGAGAAACGCTTGGCTGGAAGAAGCACAAGCTGGAATCAAGATTGCTGGGAGACATATCAATAACCTCAGATATGCAGATGACACCACCCTTATGGCAGAAAGTGAAGAGGAACTAAAAAGCCTCTTGATGAAAGTCAAAGAGGAGAGTGAAAAAGTTGGCTTAAAGCTCAACGTTCAGAAAACGAAGATCATGACATCCAGTCCCATCACTTCATGGGAAATAGATGGGGAAACAGTGGAAACTGTCAGACTTAATTTTTGGGGGCTTCAAAATCACTGCAGATGGTGACTGCAGCCATGAAATTAAAAGACGCTTGCTCCTTGGAAGGAAAGTTATGACCAACCTAGATAGCAATTCAAAAGCAGAGACATTACTTTGCCAACAAAGGTCCGTCTAGTCAAGGCTATGGTTTTTCCAGTGGTCATGTATGGATGTGAGAGTTGGACTGTGAAGAAAGCTGAGCACCGAAGAATTGATGCTTTTGAACTGTGGTGTTGGAGAAGACTCTTGAGAGTCTCTTGGACTGTAATGAGATCCACCCAGTCCATTCTAAAGGAGATCAGCCCTCAGTGTTCTTTGGAAGGAATGATGCTAAAGCTGAAACTCCAGTACTTTGGCCACCTCATGCGAAGAGTTGACTCATTGGAAAAGACTCTGATGCTGGGAGGGATTTGGGGCAGGAGGAGAAGGGGACGACAGAGGATGAGATGGCTGGATGGCATTACTGACTCAATAGACGTGAGTTTGAGTGAACTCTGGGAGTTGGTGATGGACAGGGAGGCCTGGCATGCTGCAATTCATGGGGTCACAAAGAGTCAGACATGACTGAGTCACTGAACTGAACTGAACTGAACTGAACCTTTAGCCTCCAAACAGATGCATTTTGACCACAGAAGTAGAAGCTTTACGGCCTCTCCCCCTACTGGCACACTTTGAGTTATTAAAGACGGACATAGTAGTGTGTCGACATGATTACATAATATTTTAAAATAAAATTTGACAAGTATGGTATTTTAAGTACCATTCACATAGCTCTTCTTTTTATTCTGATTTGCCTTCCTTTACATTTTTTGAATGTTTGCAGTTACTTTTTTTTGTTTTGTGGGTTTTGGTTGTTTTTATTCCTGTTTTTGGTAATGGGACTATAGAGTTTTTTCCAAACAATTTATTCATAAAGATTTCATGTATAATAAATGCACTCATTTTTAGTAGACATTTTTACGAGTTTTGAGTTATTCTGTCTGATAAACACATATAATCAAGACATTAAGCAAGTCCATTACTTTATCCATATAAAGGGTATTATATAAAATATGATCTTTTCTATCTATTCCTTTTATTGAAATACCTTGTTGTATGTAGTAGTTTATTGCCAAGTAATATTTTATCATATGGATATGCCAAAATTTGTTAATCCAATTACATGATGGCAGTGATTTCTGTTTTTTTATTTTTATTTTTGTTGTTGTTCAGTTGCCAAGCCATGTCTGACTATGGTCTGGAGCATGTCAGGAATCTCTATCCCTCACCATCTCCCGGAGTTTGCCCAATTTCATGACCAGTGAATCAGTGATACTATCCAACCTTCTCATCCTCTGTCACCCTCTTCTTATTATTATTTTAATGGACAGCCACATGAAATCTCTATTTTTTACTTTCTGATTCTTTCTTTAGAAATCTATTATATATATTTATTTATTTATTTATTTATTTACTTATATGAGTCATAAATACACAGCCACAGAATCTCCTCTAAAGTCAGTGTTGTTACAAGAAAATCAGACCTGAGGAAGTTGGTGGCTTTCAACAGCATCTCCAACAATGACTCCTTTATTGAACTAGTTCTTGATCACATAGCATGTGCTAGGTCTTTCATGCTTTGGCTTGCTCAGCTGTCCTTATATCTAAATGACTGCGACAGTCTAGTCAATCAGGGAGATTTTAAATTATGTTCAATGACAAATGAAATAAACAGATGGTCACAAAGCCACAGATACCCAGTTGGCATTCTTGGTTCATGTACTGTCATTAACTTAGTGAACTCAAACCTAGGGGACCACACCTTTAGAAAACTCAGACATATTAGTATACCAGGTAGAAGAATTACAAATACCATCCACAGAGGGGCAAGGAAAAAGGAGCTTCTTTATTTTCCTGTAAGTGGGACAATCCCAGTTGATACCTGTTGTGCCAGAGTCCCCAACTGCCCTAACATTTCTCTCTGGAAATCTATATTCCTAATGACTGTTTGGGTATTGTTAGCTAACAATATTGTACATTAGTTCTCTAGAATTTTTCATTTTGCACATTGAATAAATCTGTCAACAGAAATTCCCACTTTCCAACTAGCTTCAGTTCTTGGTAAACAGCATTCTATTTTCTATTTCTATGGGTTTAAATACTTTTTTCCTTTTTAAATGAAAATGCTTTAAATTTTAAAGAAAATTTTTAGCATGCCATGCAGCTTGTGGGATCTTAGCTCTCCACCAGGAATTGAACCCAGGCCCTCAGCAATGAGAGCACAGAGTCCTAACCACTGGACTGCCAGTGAATCTCGCTTTACATACTACCTCATATAAGTGTGATCATGCAGAATTTGTCTTTCTGTGACTGGCTAATTTTACTTGGAATAATGTCCTTAAAGATTCATCTATATTGTTGCATATAGTAAGATTTCCTTCTTTTTAAAGACTGAATAATATTTCCCTGTGTATATATGTCTATATGTATGTGTGCGTGTGTGCATGCAGGTGTGTGTGCTAGTCGTTTAGTCGTGTTTGACTCTTTGCGACCCTATGGACTATTGCCCACCAGGCTCATCTCTCCATGTGCTTCTCCAGGCAAGAATACTGGAGTGCGTTGCCATTCCCTTCTCCAGGGACTCTTCCTCACCCAGGGATTGAATCCAGGTCTCCTGCATTGCAGGCAGATTCTTTACCGACTGAACTCCCAGGGAAGCCTGTGTCTCTGTGTATACATATGTGTGTGTTTGTGTGTGTGTGTGTGTGTGTGTGTGTGTGTGTGTGTATCACAACTTCTTTATCCATTTATCTGTTGCTGGATATTTAGCTTGCCCCCATGTCTTTGCTCCTGTGAATAATGCTACGATGTGATCCTGATTTTCATTCTTCTAGGTAGATACCCAAAAGTCGGCTGCTAGAGCATATGGCCATTGCATTTTTCAATTTTTGAGGACCCTTCATACTGTTATCCATAATGGCTGCACCAGCATACGTTCTCTGTTTCTCAATACACATGCCAGTACTAGTCTTTTTTCAAAAATGATTTTCATAACAAGTCTGAGGTGATATCTGACTGTGGTTTTTCTTTGTATTTCCAGTACAGTTATTGATATTAAGCAGCTTTTATATCCCTGTTGGCTTATTTTTATATCTTCTTTGGAGAATTGTCTCTATTAGGTCCTTAGCTTATTTTTAATTGAGATATTTCCTTGTTTTACATGAGGGTGTAGGAATTACTTGCATATTTTACATGTTAACTTCTGATCAGATATGTGGTTCAAAACTATTTTTTCATTCTGTGTGTGGCCTTTTACTCTGTTGATGATTTCCTGTGCGAAGCCTTTTAATTTTATATAATCCCACTTGTCTACTTTTGCTTTTGTTGCCTGTTCTTTGGGTAGAATATCCAAGAAATCATTGCCAAAACCCATGTCATAATGTTTTCCTCCTATGTTTCCTTCTAGTAATTTTAATTTTAAGTGTTATATTTCAGTCTTTAATCTGCTTTGAGTGGCTTTGTGTTTGTGGTATAAGAAAGTCACATTTCATTATTTTTCATCTATCTATCCAGTGGTTCCCAACACCATTTACGGAAGAAACTGACTTTCCCCACTGTGTATTCCTGGCACCCTTGTCCCAGGTCACTTGACTGTATGTGCGTGTGCATTTTCTGGGCTCTCTAATCTGTTCCAGTGGACTATACGTCTGCATGTAAGTATCATATTGTTTCAGTTACTGCTGCTTTGTAATATGTTTTGAAATGAAGAGGTGTAGTGCCTCTAGCTTTGTTTCTCTTTCTCCAGATTGTTTTGGATATTCAGAATCCTTTGTGGTTGCATATGATTTTTAGGATCATTTTTCTAGTTCTGTAAAAAATGCCTTGTGATTTGGATTAGGGACTTCATCGACTGTTTATATCATTTGGGATTGTATGGATATCATCACAATTAGGCTTCCAGTTCATGAATGTGGGGTATTGGTGTTCTTATTTGTGTCTTCTTTAATGTTTTTTATCAGTGTTTTCTAGTTTTCAGTATAGTAGTCTTTAACCTGTGTAATTCATTGTATTCTAAGCATTTTATCTTTTGTTAATTTCCTTATGGAGTTTTCATTGTTAGCGTGGAAGTACAGCTGTAATGGAGAAGGCAATGGCACCCCACTCCAGTACTCTTGCCTGGAAAATCCCATGGATGGAGGAGTCTGGTGGGCTACAGTCCATGGGGTCGCTAGGAGTCGGACATGACTGAGCAACTTCACTTTCATTTTTCATTCTCATGCATTGGAGAAGGAAATGGCAACCTACTCCAGTGTTCTTGCCTTGAGAATCCCAGGGACGGGGGAGCCTGGTGGGCTGCCACCTATGGGGTCACACAGAGTCGGACCCGACTGAAGCGACTTAGCAACAGCTGTAATGGTTGTCATCAGTGTCTCTAGGTTCAGCAATAGGAAAACAGGGCAGGTAGTGGTGATTGCTAGTGCCAGGAATGTGCACAGGCTCAACTGTGGGACTGAGGTAAATGCACAAGGCAGTGGTGTATGCATCGTGGCAAGAGCAGAGCCTGTGTTAGGATCTTGGACTGATCACAGCACACAAGTTCAGTTGCTGTGTCAGAGCTGGTGGCAGGTACATGCCTGGCTTCAGGACCAGGACTGGCTTTGCTGCATCCATGATGGCTGTGCTGAGTTCCAGGGAGGCACTAGCTCTCATGGTTCCTGTTAGGGAGGGTAGAGGGACTCAGCACCAGGAATCTGAGACCTTAAAACCTGTGGGACCTTCTGTTGGGGGAGCTGTGGGCACATGCGGTGGTTATGCTGGCTGTTGGTTTCCTGCACAGCTTTGCCTCATCTTACTTGCAGTACTTGCAGCACTGCTGTGTTGCTGCAACTTCTTAAGTGGACTCCTGAGCTCTGTCAGAGCTGTTTCACTCACATCTGTCTGTCCAATCATTGTTTTCATTGTGGGGATAGAGAAAGGGATCTCCTACTAAACCATCCTGCATTTATATAGAGAGACATTACTCTATATACATTTTAGAATTAGTTTGTCAATTTATGCAAACTTCCTGCTGGCATATAAATCGGGATTGCTTTGCAACTACAGATCAATATAATTGAAATCTTACCAATATCGAGTCCTTCAATATAGAAGCATGGTATATGTCTCCATTTCTTTATGACCTTTTATTTCCCTCAGAAATTAATGTTTTGTAGTTTCCATTCTACAGATCTTACATGTATTTTATTGATTCCATACCACATTATTCTTATGTTTTTGGTGGTCTTACAGATGATATTTTGCTTCATTTTCTGGTTGTATTTTGCCTGTATATCAAATACACTTGATTTTTATATATTGAGTTGTAATTTGCAAATATGTTCAACTCACTTTTATGCAAAGTGATGTTTTTGTAGATTCTTTAGAATGTTCTCTGTATATTATAGTTTAGTCTGTGTATTTAGTGTTTTCTGTGAATGAGAAGAGTTTGATTTCTTCCCCTCCAAGTGTACTTTGTTTACACCTTTTCTTGCCTTATTGCAGTTGTGAGAGCTCTCAGTCCAGTGTTGACTAGAAATAGAAAAAAAATAGACTTTTTTCGTTGTCCTTCAGTAAATGTGATGTTAGATGAAGTCTTGTTTGTTATTTTTGATGCACTTTATTAAATTGAGGAAGTTTTCTTCTATTACTATTGTACTAAAAGGTTTAATGGATGTTGATTTTTTCCATTTCTTTCCCACATGTTTTGATGTTTTATATACAGTTTTACCTCTTCCTTTGCAGTCTGTATATATATATTTTAAAATTTTTTTTGCTTCACTACTCAGAACTGCCAATAAAATGTTCCAAAAATTTTTTGAAGTTGGCATCTTTGCCTTCCTTTCCATTTTAAGAGGAAAGCTCTCAGTCTTTCACCATTTATTTTTATGCCAGTTGTAGGTGGTTTTATTGGATGGAACTCATAATGTTGAAGAAGTTTCCTTTTCATCTTAATTTATCAATGTGACTTATTATGAATGTTTGATTTTTAAAATATATTTTCACTTCAGTTGAGATGATCATATGACTCTACTCCATTATTCTGTTAATATGGTAGATTTCCTTGATTGACATATATATATTTAAAATTTTAAATTTATTTATTTTAATTATAAGCTAATTACTTTACAATATTGTATTGGTTTTGCCATACATCAACATGAATCCGCCATGGGTGTACATGTGTTCCCAATCCTGAGCCCCACTCCCACCTCCCTCCCCATACCATCCCTCTGGGTCATCCCAGTGCACCAGCCCCAAGCATCCTGTATCCTGCACCTTGATTGACTTTGAATGTTAAAGCAATCATACATTCCTGGGATAAAGAGCCCTTTGTGATTATGTGTCACTTATTTATGTGTTGCTGGATTTGCTTTGCCAAAGTGTTAATTGTGGGGGGTATATGCTTATGACAGCTATGGCTCTATAATTTTCTTGTAATATTTTTTTCTTGAAAATATGATGAGATTTTACTGACCTCAAGAGATGAGCTGGAAAGTTTGTTTGTCTTTCATTTTCTTAAGCCATTTATATAAGATCATTATTTATATCTTCTTTAAATATTTTATAATATTCACCAGTATAACTCTATCGGCCTGGAACCTCTATGTGAGACAGTTTAATTAAAGGTTATATTTTTCTTTTGCATTGAGCCACTGTGTAATTTTTGTCTTCCTTTAAGTTGTTCTTTTCATCTAAGCCATTTAGTTAATGGCCATGGATTTTTGCATCCATGTTCATCAGTGATATTGGCCTGTAGTTTTCTTTTTTTGTGGTATCTTTGTCAGGTTTTGGTATTAGGGTGATGGTGGCCTCATAGAATGAGTTTGGAAGTTTACCTTCCTCTGCAATTTTCTGGAAGAGTTTGAATAGGATAGGTGTTAGCTCTTCTCTAAGTTTTTGGTAGAATTCAGTTGTGAAGCCGTCTGGACCCGGGCTTTTGTTTGCTGGAAGATTTCTGATTACAGTTTCAATTTCTGTGCTTGTGATGGGTCTGTTAAGATTTTCTATTGCTTCCTGGTTCAGTTTTGGAAAGTTGTACTTTTATAAGAATTTGTCCATTTCTTCCAAGTTGTCCATTTTATTGGCATATAATTGCTGATAGTAGTCTCTTATGATCCTTTGTATTTCTGTGTTGTCTGTTGTGATCTCTCCATTTTCATTTCTAATTTTATTGATTTTATTTTTCTCCCTTTGTTTCTTGGTAAGTCTGGCTAATGGTATGTCAATTTTATTTATCCTCTCAAAGAACCAGCTTTTGGCTTTGTTGATTTTTGCTATGGTCTCTTTTGTTTCTTTTGCATCTATTTCTGCCCTAATTTTTAAGATTTCTTTCCTTCTACTAACTCCGGGGTTCTTCATTTCTTCCTTTTCTAGTTGCTTTAGGTGTAGAGTTGGGTTATTTATTTGACTTGTTTCTTGAGATATGCCTGTATTGCCATGAACTTTCCCCTTAGCACTGCTTTTACAGTGTCCCACAGGTTTTGGGTTGTTGTGTTTTCATTTTCATTCGTTTCTATGCATATTTTGATTTCTTTTTTTATTTCTTCTGTGCTTTGTTGGTTATTCAGCAGCGTGTTGTTCAGCCTCCATATGTTGGAATTTCTAATAGTTTTTTTCCCCTATAATTGAGATCTAATCTTACTGCATTGTGATCAGAAAAGATGCCTGGAATGATTTCAATTTTTTAAAATTTACCAAGGCTACATTTATGGCCCAGGATGTGAACTACCCTGGAGAAGGTTCCATGTGCACTTGTGAAAAAGGTGAAATTCATTTTTTGGGGGTGAAATGTCCTTAGATATCAATTAGGTCTAACTGGTCTATTCTATCATTTAAAGTTTGTGTTTCTTTGTTAATTTTCTGTTTAGTTGATCTATCCATAGGTGTGAGTGGGGTATTAAAGTCCCCCACTATTATTGTGTTATTGTTAATTTCCCCTTTCATACTTGTTAGCATTTGTCTTACATATTGCTGTGGTCCTATGCTGAGTGCATATATATTTGTAATTGTTATATCTTCTTCTTGGATTGATCCTTTGATCATCATGTAATGTCCTTCTTTGTCTGTTTTCACAGCCTTTGCTTTAAAGTCTATTTTATCTGATATGAGTATTGCTACTCCTGCTTTCTTTTGGTCTCTATTTGCATGGAAAATCTTTTTCCACTGCTTCACTTGATTTCTGTATGTGTCCCCTGTTTTGAGGTGGGTCTCTTGTAGACAACATATATAGGGGTCTTGTTTTTGTATCCATTCAGCCAGTCTTTGTCTTTTGGTTGGGGCATTCAACCCATTTACATTTAAGGTAATTATTGATAAGTATGATCCCATTGCCATTTACTTTATTGTTTTCAGTTTGAGTTTATACACCCTTTTTGTGTTTCCTGTCTAGAGAAGATCCTTTAGCATTTGTTGGAGAGCTGGTTTGGTGGTGCTGAATTCTCTCAGCTTTTGCCTGTCTGTAAAGCTTTTGATTTCTCCTTCATATTTGAATGAGATCCTTTCTGGGTACAGTAATCTGGGCCATAGGTTATTTTCTTTCATCAGTTTAAGTATGTCTTGCCATTCCCTCCTGGCCTAAAGAGTTTCTATTGAAAGATCAGCTGTTATCCTTATGGGGATCCCCTTGTGTGTTATTTGTTTTTTTTCCCTTGCTGCTTTTAATATTTGTTCTTTGTGTTTGATCTTTTTAAATTTCATTAATATGTATCTTGGGGTGTTTTGCCTTGGGTTTATCCTGTTTGGGACTCTCTAGGTTTCTTGGACTTGGGTGATTATTTCCTTCCCCATTTTAGGGAAGTTTTCGACTATTATTTCCTCAAGTATTTTCTCGTGGTCTTTCTTTTTGTCTTCTTCTTCTGGGACTCCTATGATTCGAATGTTGGGGTGTTTCACATTGTCCCAGAGGTCTCTGAAATTGTCCTCACTTCTTTTAATTCGTTTTTCTTTTTCCTCTCTGATTCATTTATTTCTACCATTCTATCTTCTACTTCACTAATCCTATCTTCTGCATCCATTATTCTACTATTTGTTGCCTTCAAAGTGTTTTTGATCTCATTTATTGCATTATTCATTATACATTGACTCTTTTTTTATTTCTTCTAGGTCCTTGTTAAACCTTTCTTGCATCTTCTCAATCCTTGTCTCCAGGCTATTTATCTGTGAATCCATTTTGATTTCAAGATTTTGGATCATTTTCACTATCATGATTCAGAATTCTTTATCAAGTAGATTCCCTATCTCTTCCTCTTTTGTTTGATTTGGTGGGCATTTATCCTGTTCCTTTACTTTTTGGGTATTCCTCTATCTCTTCATCTTGTTTATATTGCTGAGTTTGGGGTGGCCTTTCTGTATTCTGGCAGTTTGTGGAGTTCTCTTTATTGTGGAGTTTCCACACTGTGGGTGGGGTTGTATGGGTGGCTTGTCAAGGTTTCCTGATCAGGGAAGCTTGTGTCGGTGTTCTGGAGGGTGGAGCTGGATTTCTTCTCTCTGGAGTGCAATGAAGTGTCCAGTAATGAGTTATGAGGTGTCAATGGGTTTGGAGTAACTTTGGGCAGCCTGTATATTGAAGCTCAGGGCTGTGTTCCTGGGTTGCTGGAGAATTTGAGTGGTATGTCTTGCTCTGGAACTTGTTGGCCCTTGGGTGGTGCTTGGTTTCAGTGTAGGTATGGAGGTGTTTGATGAGCTTCTATCGATTATTGTTCCCTGGAGTCAGGAGTTCTCTGGTGTCTCAGGATTTGGACTTAAGCCTCCTGCTTCTGGTTTTCAGTCTTATTTTTACACTAATCTCAAGACTTCTCCGTCTATACAGCACCGTTGATAAAACATCTAGGTTAAAGATGAAAAGTTTCTCCACAGTGAGGGACACCCAGAGAGGTTCACAGAGTTACATGGAGAAGAGAAGAGGGAGGAGGGATTTAGAGGTGACCCGAATGAGATGAGGTGGAATCAAAAGAGGAGAGAGCAAGCTATCCAGTAATCCCTTCCTTATTTGCGCTTCACAGTCTGGACCACTCAGAGATGTTCATGGAGTTACACTGAGAAGAGAAGAGGGAGAAAGGAGACAGAGGTGGCCAGGAAGATAAAGGGGGTGAATCAAAAGGAGAGAGACATATCCAGCCAGTAATCAGTTCCCTAAGTGTTCTCCACCATCCGGAACACACAAAGAGATTCACAGAGTTGGGTAGAGAAGAGAAGAGGGAGGAGGAGATAGAGGTGACCTGGTGGAGAAAAAAGAGAGTCCAAAGACGGAGAGAGCAGTCAAGCCAGTAATCTCACTCGCAAGTAAAAATGGGTACTGAAGATTGGATTCTTAAAGGTACAAAGTTGATAACAAACACCAAAAAGCAAAAATTAAAAATCTAGAGTAGAGGTTGGATTTTCAAAAATACAATATTAAAGAAAAGGAAAACAAAAATAAAAACAATCACAGTTCAGTTCAGTTCAGTTCAGTTGCTCAGTCATGTCCGACTCTTTGCAACCCCATGAGTCGCAGCATGCCAGGCCTCCCTGTCCATCACCAACTCCCAGAGTTCACTCAGACTCCCGTCCGTCGAGTCAGTGATGCCATCCAGCCATCTCATCCTCTGTCATCCCCTTCTCCTCCTGCCTCCTATCCCTCCCAGCATCAGAGTCTTTTCCAATGAGTCAACTCTTTGCATGAGGTGGCTAAAGTACTGGAATTTCAGCTTTAGCATCATTCCTTCCAAAGAAATCCCAGGGTTGATCTCCTTTAGAATGGACTGGTTGGATCTTCTTGCAGTCCAAGGGACTCTCAAGAGTCTTCTCCAACACCACAGTTCAACAGCGTCAATTCGTTGGCGCTCAGCTTTCTTCACAGTCCAACTCTCACATCCATACATGACCACTGGAAAAACCATAGCCTTGACTAGACAGACTTTTGTTGGCAAAGTAATGTCTCTGCTTTTCAATATGCTATCTAGGTTGGTCATAACTTTTCTTCCAAGGAGTAAGCGTCTTTTAATTTCATGGCTGCAGTCACCATCTGCAGTGATTTTGGGGCCCCCCAAAATAAAGTCTGACACTGTTTCCACTGTTTCCCCATCTATTTCCCATGAAGTGATGGGACCAGAAGCTAATATCTTCGTTTTCTGAATGTTGAGCTTTAAGCCAACTTTTTCACTCTCCTCTTTCACCTTCATCAAGAGGCTTTTTAGTTCCTCGTCACTTTCTGCCATCAGGGTGGTGTCATCTGTATATCTGAGGTTATTGAGATTTCTCCCGGCAATCTTGATTCCAGCTTGTGTTTCTTCCAGCCCAGCGTTTCTCATGATGTACTCTGCATATAAGTTAAATAAACAGGGTGACAATATACAGCCTTGACGTACTCCTTATCCTACTTGGAAACAGTCTATTGTTCCATGTTCAGTTCTAACTGTTGCTTCCTGATCTGCATACAAATTTCTCAAGAGGCAGGTCTGGTGGTCTAGTGTTCCCATCTTTCAAATTGTCCAGTTTATTGTGATCGTCACAGTCAAAGGCTTTGGCATAGTCAATAAATCAGAAATAGATGTTTTTCTGGAACTCTTTTGCTTTTTTGATGATCAGCAGATGTTGGCAATTTGGTTTCTGATTCCTCTGCCTTTTCTAAAACCAGCTTGAACATCTGGAAGTTCACAGTTCACATATTGCTGAAGCCTGGCTTGGAGAATTTTAAGCATTATTTTACTAGTGTGTGAGATGAGTGCAATTGTGCAGTAGTTTGAGCATTCTTTGGCATTGCCTTTCTTCGGGATTGGAATGAAAACTGACCTTTTCCAGTCCTGTGGCCACTGCTGAGTTTCCCAAATTTGCTGGCATATTGAGTGCAGCACTTTCACAGCATCATCTTTCAGGATTTTAAATAGCTCCAGTGGAATTCCATCACCTCCACTAGCTTTGTTAGTAGTGATGTTATGTAAGGCCCAACTTGACTTCACTTTCCAGGCTATCTGGCTCTAGGTGAGTGATCACACCATCGTGATTATCTGGGTCATGATCTTTTTTGTACAGTCCTTCTGTGTATTCTTGCCACCTGTTCTTAATGTCTTCTGCTTCTGTTAGGTCCATACCATTTCTGTCCTTTATTGAGTCCATCTTTGCATGAAATGTTCCCTTGGTATCTCTAGTTTTCTTGAAGAGATCTCTAGTCTTTCCCATTCTGCTGTTTTCCTCTATTTCTTTGCATTTATCGCTGAAGAAGGCTTTCTTATCTCTTCTTGCTATTCTTTGGAACTCTGCATTCAGATGCTTATAACTTTCCTTTTCTCCCTTGCTTTTTGCTTCTCTTCTTTTCACAGCTATTTGTAAGGCCTCCCCAGACAGCCATTTTGGTTTTTTTGTATTACTTTTCCACGGGGATGGTCTTGATCCCTGTCTCCTGTACAATGTCACGAACCTCAGTCTATAGTTCATCAGACATTCTGTCTAAGAGATCTAGTCCCTTAAATCTATTTCTCACTTCCACTGTATAATCATAAGGGATTTGATTTAGGTCATACCTGAGTGGTCTAGTGGTTTTCCCTACTTTCTTCAAGTCTGAATTTGGCAATAAGGGGTTCATGATCTGAACCACAGTCAGCTCCTGGTCTTGTTTTTGCTGACTGTATAGAGCTTCTCCATCTTTGGCTGCAAAGAATATAATCAATCTGATTTCGGTGTGGACCATCTGGTGATGTCCATGTGTAGAGTCTTCTCTTGTGTTGTTGGAAGATGGTGTTTGCTATGACCAGTGCACTTTCTTGGCAAAACTCTATTAGTCTTTGCCCTGCTTCATTCTGTATTCCAAGGCCAAATTTGCCTGTTACTCCAGGTGTTTCTTGGCTTCCTGCTTTTGCATTCCAGTCCCCTATAATGAAAAGGACATCTTTTTTGGGGTGTTAGTTCTAAAAGGTCTTGTAGGTCTTCATAGAACCATTCAACTTCAGCTTCTTCAGCGTTACTGGTTGGGGCATAGACTTGGATTACTGTTATATTGAATGGTTTGTCTTGGAAATGAAGAGAGATCATTCTGTCGTTTTTGAAATTGCATCCAAGTACTGCATTTCGAACTCTTTTGTTGACCATGATGGCTACTCCATTTCTTCTGAGGGATTCCTGCCCACAGTAGTAGATATAATGGTCATCTGAGTTAAATTCACCCATTCCAGTCCATTTCAGTTCGCTGATTCCTAGAATGTCGACGTTCACTCTTGCCATCTCTTGTTTGACCGCTTCCAATTTGCCTTGATTCATGGACCTGACATTCCAAGTTCCTATGCAATATTACTCTTTACAGCATCGGACCCTGCTTCTATCACCAGTCACATCCACAACTGGGTATTGTTTTTGTTTTAGCTCCATCCCTTCATTCTTTCTGGAGTTATTTCTCCACTGATCTCCAGTAGTATATTGGGCACCTACCAACCTGGGGAGTTCCTCTTTCAGTATCCTATCATTTTGCCTTTTCATACTGTTCATGGGGTTCTCAAGGCAAGAATACTTAAGTGGTTTGCCATTCCAGTGGACCACATTCTGTCAGACTTCTCCACCATGACCTGCCCATCTTGGGTGGCCCCATGGGCATGGCTTAGTTTCATTGAGTTAGACAAGGCTGTGATCCTAGTGTGATTAGATTGACTAGTTTTCTGTGAGTATGGTTTCAGTGTGTCTGCCCTCTGATGCCCTCTTGCAACACCTACTGTCTTACTTGGGTTTCTCTTACCTTGGATGTTGGATATTTCTTCACGGCTGCTCCAGCACAGAATTATTTAAAAAAAAAAAAAAAATATATATATATATATATATATATATATATATAGTTTTCTTTAAAAAATAGGGTCTTTTTTTTTTTTGCAAAGTAATAGTATGTTATAAAAATGAAAATTAAAGGAGTAATAGAGGACTTAAAATTTTTAAAAATTAAGAAAAAAAGAATGATAGTAAAAATAGTAAAAATATATCTAGGACTTTCTCTGGTGTTGTTGTGGGCAGTGTGGGGTCAGTTCATTTTCGGATAGTTCCTTGGTCTGGCTTATATTTCTCAAGATCTATAGGCCCCTTCCTATGTAGTCGGTACTAACTACATGGTTTTAATCTATTGCACCTGTCGCTTCCAAGGCGGTTCCCTCTGTTTTAGCTTCTTCTGTTTGCTGGTCTCTTCAGTGTCTGATTTCCGCCCTGACACAAGGGGGCGGTAGTGGACAGTTTTTCAGGCTCACTTGTTCAGTCGCACTGTGAGGAGGGAGGGGCGCTGCAAACAATTAACACTGGCATGTGCTTGCAGTGTCTCAGCCACACTGGGCCTGCCCCCGTTCATGGCGTGTGTACCCTCCCTGCCCACACTGCTCAGGCTCTAGTTTGCTCCGCTGGGAACCGTCTGAGTCCGGGCATGGGCTGCATGCACCTCCCAGGTCTAAGCCACTCAAGTTCAGGCACTCGGGTAGTCCTCAGAGGTGCAGACTCGGTTGGGGCTGCATTTTGTGCCCTTCCCAGGTCCGAGAAGCTCAGGCGATCAGGTGTTTGGCAAGCGCGGTTGCTGTGACTTATCACCAACCCCCCCCCCCCCCACCCTGTCCCTGCCGCTCGGTTTTCTGGGTGTACAACTGGCACACCATCTCAGGGGAATGTTGACCGTCAAGAATCCCAAGAAGTCTTTGTTAGCAAAGAAGCCTGA
The DNA here is from genome assembly GCF_029407905.1 of Bubalus kerabau. Classification (NCBI taxonomy): domain Eukaryota; kingdom Metazoa; phylum Chordata; class Mammalia; order Artiodactyla; family Bovidae; genus Bubalus; species Bubalus kerabau. Next base: position 48,379,183 of record NC_073640.1, read on the forward strand.
TTGCAGTTTGGTAGATAATGTCTCTCTGGGGCTGCGATTGCCCCCTTCTGGCTTTGGCTGTCTGTCACCGGAGAGGGATGGTCTGCAGCTGGCTAGCTCTGTTCAGTCCTTTGTTCTGTGAGCAGGCCTGGCGGTGTCTTAGGTTAGGGCTTTTCACGTGGTAACTATCCCAGAGTCTGGTTTGCTAGCCCAAGTTAGTTCCTTCAGATTGCCTCTGGGGCATTCAAACCCGGTCCTTACTCTAAGCAATGCAGCCAGTGCCTCCCTGCCCAGCCCCCACTTGCTAGTGGCGGGTGCCAGCATCTGCGCTGCTTCTCTGCTGGGGGAGTTACCATTGGGCATGTAATCTGTGGGTTTTAATTATTTGTTTATTTTTCCTCCCAGTTTTGTTGCCCTCTGTGGTTCCAAAGCTCGCCACAGACTTGGCAGTGAGAGTGTTCCTGGTGTTTGGAAACTTCCCTCTTTTTAAGACTCCCTTACCAGGATGGAGCTCCTTCCCTACCTCTTTTGTCTCTTTTTTTATCTTTTATATTTTTTCCTACCTCCTTTTGAAGACAATGGGCTCCTTTTCTGGGTGCCTGATGTCCTCTGCCAGCATTCAGAAGTTGTTTTGTGGAATTTACTCAGCGTTTAAATGTTCTTTTGATGAATTTGTGGGGGAGAAGGTGGTCTCCCTGTTCTATTCCTCCACCAACTTAGGACCTCCCCAAGCAATTTTTTTTTTTCTTAAAGATCCTGGTTTTGATGGTTGTTGGCATTCTTATTCTTATTCTTATTATTTTTTGAACTGCAGTGGGTCTTCATCAGTGAGTGCATGCTTTCTCTCTGGTGAGCAGAGCAACTGTGATTTTCTGTTACATGGACTTCTCATTGCTGTGACTTCATTTGTTGCAGAGCACATGCTCTTGGGTGTGTGGACTTCTGTAGTTGTCACCAGTAGTCTCGGTAGTTGTGGCTTGTGAGATCTGGAATTCAGGATCAGTAGTTATAGCACAGGAGTTTAATTGTCTGTGCCATGTGGAATCTTCCTGGACTAGCAATCCCACCCCTATCCCCTACATTAGCAGGCTGACTGTCAATCCCTGGAATACCAGGGAAGTGCGATACTCTTACTTCTTTATCTGTTTTCCACTTCATTGATATGAGGCTTTCTTTTCTTACTGAATTAGTAAATACAGTGTAATGTTTAGTAGAAGCAGTGATTCCTGCATTGTTACCTTTTTATCATCAATATGGTGTTTTTTTAATAAGTGCAGTTATCATGCTGATAAAGATGACTTATTTTTATCCCCACTTTAAGTTTTTTTAAAAAATCACAAATAACTGCTTAGTATTATAAAACTTCTTTTTATTTCTTCATCAGTTAAGATGATCACTCAATTTTTCTGTTTAGTCTCTAAGTGTAACTGAACTTGGCTTGCTTCTGATTACCCATGCCTAGTAAAGCTGATCTATTGACATGGGGTTGTGGTAAAGGAAAGTGCAGTGTATATTGTAGGGCGCCAAGCAAGGAGTCCAGGTAGCTAGTATTTCAGAGGCCTGAACTCTCCAAAGAGTTGCAGGGAAAGGTTTTTAAAGACAAGGTGAGGGAAGAAGCTTTGTGGGATATGTGATCAGCAGTGGACATTTTTGTGATTATTTGGTGCTGAGGTAATTGGGAGTCAACATCATCAACCTCTGGGTCCAAAGTCTAGAGTCAATGTGTTCGTGGGAAGCATACAGTTAACTTCTTCCACCTGATGGAGGTTTCAGTATCTGCAAAACATCTCCAAGGACATGGTTCAGAATATTATGTATAGCCATTGAGGAGTAAGTAAAGATCCTTGACTTTGTTTAATGGCTAGCATATTATTATTTTGTCTTGCTTGACTGTTTTACTTTCTGTCTGCCTTTTCTCAGGTCTCTGATTAAATGTACTATTTGGAATTCAGGGAAGGCTTAGGAGAGGAAAGTTTTTCTACAGATAAGAGGCATGTGCAATGAACATTGGTGTACATGTGTTATTTTCAGTTATGACTTCCTCAGTGTGTATGCCTAGTAGTGGGATTGTTGGGTCATATGATAGTTTTATTCCTAGTTTTTTTTTTTTTTTTTATGGAATCTCCATTCTGTTCTCCATATTGGCTGTATCAATTTACTTTCCCACCAACAATGCAAGAAGTTTCCCCTTTCTCCCCTTGCTCAAGCATTTATTGTTTGTAGAATTTGTGATGATGGCCATTTTGACTGGTGTGAGGTGATACTTCATTATAGTTTTGTTTTGCAATTTAATAATAAGCAATGAGCATTTTTTCATGTGTTGGTTATCCATTATGATGTCTTCTTTGAAGAAATGTCTGTTTAGATCTCCTGTCCTTTTTTTTTTTTCTTTTTCAAATTTTCTTCCCATTTAGGTTACAACAGAGGATCGGGCAAAGTTGCCTGTGTTATATAGACAGCAGGTTCCCTTTTGGTTATCAACTCTAAACATAGCAGTGCACACCTGTCAGTCCCAAACCCCCAAGCTTCCTCCTTCCTCTACTCTGACAACCTCTGGCAACCACAAGTTTGTTCTCCAAGTCTGTGAGTCCACTTCTGTGTTGCCGACAAGTCCATTTGTATCATTATTTTAACCATTTTAAAGTGTACAATTCAGTGGCATTAAATATGTTCACAATGTTGGCCACCATCACCACTATCTAATTCCCAAACTTTTCATCAACCGAATGCAAACCTAGTACCCACTCTTCCCCTCTCCCCAGCCCCTGGCCACCACTAGTCTGCTTTCTGTCTTTATGTATTTGCCTACTCTGGATATCTCACATAAGTGGAATAATATGTGGCCTTTTGTGTCTGACTCAGCATCATGTTCTCAAGGGTCATTCTGTTGTAGCACATGTCAGTGCTTCCTTCCTTCTTATGGTTGAATGATATTCCATTGTATGGATATGCCGAATCTTATTTACATGTTCATCATTTGATGAACATTTAAGATTTTTCCATCTTTTGGCTACTATGAATAGTGCTACTGTGAACTTTCATTTATGGATTTTTTTTTTAACATATGTCTTCAGTTCTTTTGAGTACATACCAAGAGTGGAATTGCCAGTCTTAAGACAATTCTATGTTTAACTTGTTGGGTAGCTGAAAAACTGCTTTCCACAGTAGCTAGACCATTTATTTGTACCTATGGAGAAGGGCATGGCAACCCACTCCGATATTCTTGCCTGGAGAATCCCATGGACAGAGGAGCCTGGTGGGCACAGTCCATGGGGTTACAAAGAATCGGACCCGACTGAGTGACTAATACACTTTCACCAGCCATGTACAAGGGTTTCAGTGTCACCATACCCTTGCCAATATTTGTTGTTTTACTTTAAAAAAAAAATGAAATTATGGCCATCTAGTGTTGCAGAGTGGGACACGATGGAGTGACTTTCAGTTTCAGTGGTGTGAAGCCCATCTGTTTCTTTTCAATTAATTTATTTTTTATTGAAGGATAATTGCTTTACAGAATTTTGATGTTTTCTATGAAACCTCAACATGAATCAGCCATAGGTATACATATTTCCCCTCCCTTTTGAACCTCCCTCCCATCTCCTTCCCCATCTCACCCTCTAGGTTGATACAGAGCCCCTGTTTGAGTTTCCTGAACCATACAGCAAATTCCTGTTGGCTATCTATTTTACATATGGTAATGTAAGTTTCCATGTTATTCTTTCCATACATCTCACCCTCTGCTCCCTTCTCCCATGTCCATAAGTCTATTCTCTATGTCTGTTTCTCCACTGCTGCCCTGTAAATAAATTCTTCAGTACCATTTTTTCTAGATTCTGTATATATGAATTGGAAAAGACTCTGATGCTGGGAGGGATTGGGGGCAGGAGGAGAAGGGGATGACAGAGGATGAGATGGCTGGATGGCATCACCGACTCGATGGAAGTGAGTCTGGGTGAACTCCGGGAGTTGGTGATGGACAGGGAGGCCTGGCGTGCTGCGATTCATGGGGTCGCAAAGAGTTGGACACGACTAAGCAACTGATCTGATCTGATCTGTATATATGCATTAGAATACAATATTTATCTTTCTCTTGCTGAATTACTTCACTCTGTGTAATAGGTTCTAGGTTCAGCCACCTCATTAGAACTGACTCAAATGCCTTCATTTTTATGGTTGAGTAATATTCCCTTGTGTATATATGTACCACAACTTCTTTATCCATGCATCTGTCAATGGACATCTAGGTTGCTTCTACGTTCTAGCTATTGTAAATAGTACTGCAATGAACAATGGGATACATGTGTCTTTTCCAATTTTGGTTTCCTCGGTGTATAAGCCTAGATATATAGGTGTATATGCTGGGTCATATGGTGGTTTTATTCCTAATTTTTAAAGGAATCTCCACACCATCTTCCATAGTGGCTGTATCAGTTTACATTCCCACCAACAGTGCAAGAGTGTTCCCCTTTCTCCACTTGCTATCCAGCATTTATTGTTTGCAGAATTTGTGATGGTCATTTTGATTGGTGTGAGGTGATACATTACTGTAGTTTTGTTTTCCAATTCTCTAATAATAAGCAACGAGCATTTTTTTTCATGTGTTGATTATCCATTGCAATGTCTTTGAAGAAATGTCTCTTTAGATCTTCTGCCCATTTTTTATTACATTGTTTGTTTTTCTGATGTTGAGTACATGAGCTGCTTATATATTTTGGAGATTAACCCTTTGTCAGTTGCTTCATTTGCAATTAGTTTTTTCCCATTCCAAGGGTTGTCTTTTCATCTTGCTTATGGTTTCCTTTGCTGTGCAAAAGCTTTTAAGTTTAATTAAGTCCCATTTGTTTATTTTTGTTTTTATTTCCATTACTCACTAGGGTGAATCATTGAGGATCTTTCCATGATTTATGTCAAAGAGTTTTCTGCCTGTGTTTTCCTCTAAGAGTTTTATAATTTCCAGCCTTACATTTAGGTCTTTAATCCATTTTGACTTTATCTTTGTGTATGGTGTTAAGAAGTGTTCTAATTTCATGCTTCTATAGTACATGTAGTTGTCCAGTTTCCCTAACATCACTTATTGAAGAGACTTTTTCCATTGTACCGTCTTGCCTCCTTTGTCAAAGATAAGCTGCCCATAGGTGTGTGGGTTTATGTCTCAGCTTTCTATCTTGTTTCATTGGTCTATACTTTTGTTTTCTGCTAGTACCATACTGTGTTGATGACTGTAGCTTTGTACTATAGTCTGAAATGGGGACGATTGATTCCTGCAGCTCCATTCTTCTTTCTCAAGATTGCTTTGCCTATGATGATTCTTTTGTGTTTCCAAATGAATGAATTGTAAGGTTATTTTGTTCTAGTTCTGTGAAAAATGCCACTGATAAATGGATAGGGATTGCACTGAATTTGTAGATTGCTTTAAGTAGTATACTATTTTCACAATACTGATTCTTCCCTTCCAAGAATATATCTCTTTATCTGTTTATGTCATCTTTGATTCTTTCATAAGTTTTTTATAGTTTTCTCTATTTAGCTCATTTGTCTTCTTAGGTAGGTTTATTGCTGGGTAATTTATTCTTTTTATGTCAATGGTGAATGGAATTGATTCCTTAATTTCTCTTTCTGAGTATTGATTGTTAGTGTATAGGAAGTGAAGGGATTCCTGTGTATTGATTCTGTGTTGTGTGATTTTACTAAATTCACTGATTACCTCTAGTAAATTTTGATAGTATCTTCAGAATATTCTGTGCATGGTATCATGTCATCCGCAAAACACTGAGAATTTTCTTTCTTGTTTTCCAGTTTGGATTCCATTATTTTTGCTTCCTCTCAGATTGCTGTGTCTAGAACGTCCAAAACTATGTTGAATAATAACAGTCAAAGTGGGCACTTTTGTCTTGTTTCTGATCTTAGAAGAAATGTTTTCAGGTTGTCACCATTGAGAACAATGTCTCCTGTTTGTTTACATGATCTTTATTATATTCAGGTAGGTTCCTTCTATGCTGGTTTTCTGGAGAGTTTCTATCATAAATGGGTGCAGAATTTTGTTGAACGCTTTTACTACATCTATCAGTCAGTCCGTTCAGTTGCTCAGTCATGTCCGACTCTTTGTGACCCCATGGACTGCAGCACACCCGGCTTCCCTGTCCATCACAAATTCCCAGAGCTTGCTCAAACTCATATCCATTGAGTCAGTGATGTCATGCAACCATCTCACCCTCTGTTGTCCCCTTCTCCTCCTGGCTTCAATCTTTCCCAACATCAGGGTCTTTTCCAATGAGTCAACTCTTCGCATGAGGTGACCGAAGTATTGGAGCTTCAACTTCAGCATCAGTCCTTCCAATGAATATTCAGGACTGATTTACTTTAGGATTAACTGGTTTGATCTCCTTGCAGTCCTAGGGACTCTCAAGAGTCTTCTCCAACACCACAGTTCTAAGGCATCAATTCTTTGGCGCTCAGCTTTCTTTATAGTCCAACTCTCACATCCATACATGACTATGGAAAAGTCAGTCCTTTGACTAGATGGATCTTTGTCAGCACAGTAATGTCTCTGCTTTTTAATATGCTGTCTAGGTTGGTCATAGCTTTTCTTCCAAGGAGCAAGCATCTTTTAATTTCATGGCTGCAGTCACCATTGCAGTGATTTTGGAGCCTAATCTGCCACTGTTTCCATTGTTTCCCCATCTATTTACCATTAAGTGGTGGGATCAGATGCCATCATATGATTTTTATCTTTTAATTTGTTAATGTGATGTATCACATTGATTGATTTGCATGTATTGAAGAATCCTTGCCTCCCTTGTATGTACCTGTCTTAATCATCATGTGTGATCCTTATCCATTTTAAATATAGCAGGATATACATGGGCATCCCAAACTCTCTGACTGCCTTCATCCTCATCCTCCCCACTGGCAATAATATGTTCATTCTCTAAGTCCATCAGAGTATTTCTGTTTTGGAAATATGTTCATTTGTATCATTATTTTCAATTCTGCATATTAGATGTCATAAGACGTTTCTGTTTCTCTGTCTGATTTACTTCACTCACTATGACAGTCTGTTCAGTTCAGTTCAGTCGCTCAGTCGTGTCCAACTCTTTGTGACTCCGTGAATTGCAGCACTCCAGGCCTCCTTGTCCATCACCAACTCCCGGAGTTCACTCAGACTCATGTCCATTGAGTCGGTGGTGCCATCCAGCCATCTCATCCTCTGTTGTCCCCTTCTCCTCCTGCCCCCAATCCCTCCCAGCATCAGAGTATTTTCCAATGAGTCAACTCTTCACATGAGGTGGCCAAAGTATTGGTGTTTCAGCTTTAGCATCAGTCCTTCCAATGAACACCCAGGACTGATCTCCTTCAGAATGGACTGGTTGGATCTCCTTGCAGTCCAAGGGACTCTCAAGAGTCTTCTCCAACACCACAGTACAAAAGCATCAATTCTTTGGTGCTCAGCTTTCTTCACAGTCCAACTCTCATATCCATACATGACTACTGGAAAAACTATAGCCTTGACTAGATAGACGTTTTTGGCAAAGTAATGTCTCTGCTTTTCAATATGCTATCTAGGTTGGTCATAACTTTCCTTCCAAGGAGTAAGCGTTTTTTAATTTCATGGCTGAAATCACCATCTGCAGTGATTTTGGAGCCCCCCAAAATAAAGTCTGACACTGTTTCCACTGTTTCCCCATCTATTCCCCATGAAGTGATGGGACCAGATGCCATGATCTTCGTTTTCTGAATGTTGAGCTTTAAGCCAACTTTTTCACTCTCCTCTTTCACTTTCTTCAAGAGGCTTTTTAGTTCCTCTTCACTTTCTGCCATCAGGGTGGTGTCATCTGCATATCTGAGGTTATTGAGATTTCTCCCGGCAATCTTGATTCCAGTTTGTGCTTCTTCCAGCCAAGCGTTTCTCATGATGTACTCTGCATATAAGTTAAATCAGCAGGGTGACAATATACAGCCTCGACGGGCTCCTTTTCCTATTTGGAACCAGTCTGTTGTTCCATGTCCATTTCTAACTGTTGCTTCCTGACCTGTATACAGGTTTCTCAAGAGGCAGGTCAGGTGGTCTGGTATTCCCATCTCTTTCAGAATTTTCCACAGTTTATTGTGATCCACACAGTCAAAAGCTTTGGCATAGTCAATAAAGCAGAAATAGATGTTTTTCTGCAACTGTCTTGCTTTTTTGATGATCCAGTGGATGTTGGCAATTTGATCTCTGGTTCCTCTGCCTTTTCTAAAATCAGCTTGAACATCTGGACGTTCACAGTTCACGTATTGCTGAAGCCTGGCTTGGAGAATTTTGAGCATTACTTTACTAGCATGTGAGATGAGTGCAATTGTGTGGTAGTTTGAGCATTCTTTGGCATTGCCTTTCTTTGGGATTGGAATGAAAACTGACCTTTTCCAGTCCTGTGGCCACTGCTGAGTTTTCCAAATTTGCTGGCATATTGAGTGCAGCACTTTCACAGCATCATCTTTCAGGATTTGGAATAGTTCAACTGGAATTCCATCACCTCCACTAGCTTTGTTCGTAGTGATACTTTCTAAGACCCACTTGACTTCACATTCCAGGATGTCTGGCTCTAGGTGAGTGATCACACCATCGTGATTATCTTGGTCATGAAGCTCTTTTTTGTACAGCTTTTCTGTGTATTCTTGCCACCTCTTCTTAATATCTTCTGCTTCTGTTAGGTCCATACCATTTCTGTCCTTTATCAAGCCCATCTTTGCATGAAATGTTCCCTTGGTATCTCTAATTTTCTTGAAGAGATCTCTAGTCTTTCCCATTAGGTTTTTTCCCTCTATTTCTTTTTTCTTTTTCTTTTTTTTTTTTTTTTTTTGTGGGTGGATTCTTTTTGTTTTTTTTGTTTGTTTGTTTTTAAATTTATATTTATTTATTTTAATTATAGGCTAATTACTTTACAATATTGTATTGGTTTTGCCATACATCAACATGAATCTGCCACAGGTGTACATGTGTTCCCCATCCTGAACCCCCCTCCCACCTCCCTCCCCATACCATCCCTCTGGGTCATCCCAGTGCACCAGACCCAAGCTTCCTGTATCCTGCATCGAACCTGGAGTGGCAATTCGTTTCTTATATGATATTATACATGTTTCAATGCCATTCTCCCAAATCATCCCCCTCCTTCCTCTCCCACAGAGTCCAAAAGACTGTTCTATACATCTGTGTCTCTTTTGCTGAGGAGGCCTTACAAATAGCTGTGAAAAGAAGAGAAGCAAAAACCAAAGGAGAAAAGGAAAGATACAAGCATCTGAATGCAGAGTTCCAAAGAACAGCAAGAAGAGATAAGAAAGCCTTCCTCTATTTCTTGCATTGATCGCTGAGGAAGGCTTTCTTATCTCTTTTACTTTTCTCTTTTGCTTTTCACTTCTCTTCTTTTCACAGCTACTTTTAAGGCCTACCCAGACAACCATTTTGCTTTTTTGCATTTCTTTTCCGTGGGTATGGTCTTGACCACTGCCTCCTGTACAATGTCATGAACCTCTATCCATAGTTCTTCAGGCACTCTGTCTATCAGATCTAATCCCTTGACTCTATTCATCACTTCCATTGTATAATCATAAGGGATTTGATTTAGGTCATACCTGAATGGTCTAGTGGTTTTCCCTACTTTCTTCAATTTCAGTCTGAATTTGGCAATAAGGAGTTCATGATCTGAGCCACAGTCAGCTTCTGGTCTTGTTTTTGCTGACTATATAGAGCTTCTCCATCTTTGGCTGCAAAGAATATAATCAATCTGATTTCAGTGTTGACCATCTGGTGATATCCATGTGTAGAGTCTTCTCTTGTGTCATTGGAAGAGGGTGTTTGCTCTGACCAGTGCGTTCTCTTGGCAAAACTCTATTAGCCTTTGCCCTGCTTCATTCCGTATTCCAAGGCCAAATTTGCCTGTTACCCCAGGTGTTTCTTGACTTCCTACTTTTGCATTCCAGTCCCCTATAATGAAAAAGACATCTTTTTTGGTGTTAGTTCTAGAAGGTCTTGTAGGTCTTCATAGAACTATTCAACCTTAGCTTCTTCAGTGTTTCTGGTTGTAGCATAGACTTGGATTACTGTGATATTGAATGGTTTGCCTTGGAAACGAACAGAGATCATTCTGTCGTTTTTGAGATTGCATCCAAGTACTGCATTTCGGACTCTTGTTGACCATGATGGCTACTCCACTTCTTCTAAGGCATTCCTGCCCAAAGCAGTAGATACAACGGTCATCTGAGTTAAATTCACCCATTCCAGTTTATTTTAGTTCGCTGATTCCTAGAATGTTGATGTTCACTCTTGCCATCTCCTGTTTGACCACTGCCAATTTGCCTTGATTCATGGACCTGACATTCCAGGTTCCTGAGAGGGTAACAGGCAGGAAGGCCAGGGGTCTCCAAATGGAGGAAATAGCCTGCAAGTGTCAGACATTTTTATCTCTCTTAAGCGGCAGGAGGAAACAAACTAGCAATATTTTTTTCCTTCTCTATACAAATTTAAAGAGAGGTTTCTCTTAAAATACTGTGTTGCCATAATGACACCTGGTTTCACCTGAAGTTAGCTATTCTTGAGCCTAGAGATAACCAATGCCTTTTTCTTATGGAAATGTTTGTCTTAAGCTATGCTAATGTACTACGCCTTTACTCCAAACTCGGTCTCCAAGTCGGTTCCACCTCTGGGCCCAAAACCTACTTGACAAACCAGTATGTTATACTCAGATATTGTTCCCCTAATCTATGTAAATGAAACTATTTGTATGGTGGTCTGCCCTTCTTTAAGATTCAAGTTAATTATTTTATGGCCCAAGATTATCCCAAAATGCATCTTATGGGCGAGGGGCCTGGTGCTATTCTGAATTACAAGACATTCCTTTCTTTCATTAACAGACTGCTAGTGACTATATAACATCCAGCTGAAGACTAGCAGGGGGGTATTCTTTCTGCCCCCTTCTGATGCCTATGTCAGAAGCTTTCTCTATCTCCTTTATACTTTAATAAAACTTTATTACACAAAAGCTCTGAGCGATCAAGCCTCGTCTCTGGCCCCGGATTGAATTCTTCTCCTCCGGGGGCCAAGAATCCCGGTGTATTCGCGTGATTCAACAACAACCTTTCATTCCTATGCATATTGCTCTTTACAGCATCGGACCTTGCTTCTATCACCAGTCCCATCCACAACTGGGTATTGCGTTTGCTTTGGCTCCATCCCTTCATTCTTTCTGGAGTTATTTCTCCACTGATCTCCAGTAGCATATGGGCACCTACCGACCTGGGGTGTTCCTCTTTCAGTATCCTATCATTTTGCCTTTTCATACTGTTCATGGGGTTCTCAAGGCAAGAATACTGAAGTGGTTTGCCATTCCCTTCTCCAGTGGACCACATTCTGTCAGACCTCTCCACCATGACCTGCCCATATTGAGTGGCCCCACACAGCATGGCTTAGTTTCATTGAGTTAGACAAAGCTGTGGTCCGTGTATTCAGATTGACTAGTTTTCTGTGATTATGGTTTGTGTGTCTGCCCTCTGATGCCTTTCGCAACACCTACTGTCTTACTTGGGTTTCTCTTACCTTGGACATGGGGTATCTCTTCATGGCTGCTCCAGCAAAGTGCAGCTGCTGCTCCTTACCTTGGACAAGGGGTCTCTCCTCACAGCCACCCCTCTTGACCTTGAACGTGGAGTAGCTCCTCTCGGCCCTCCTGCACCCGTGCAGCCACCACTCCTTGGATGTAGGGTTGCTCCTCTCAGCAGCCTGTAGGTCCATCCATTTTCTACAGCCTTTCTACCCTTGAGTGTCTCTGTCCTGTTCCCCCCATCTCATCTACAGTGCTCCCACGTGATGAAAAGCCAAGCCTCTTCTAGGCCATTATCTCTGGGCCAATTGCACAACCAGCTCTGCACTGATGCTGCCTCTGTGAACTTATCTCAATCTTTCTCTCCTCCCTCAATACCTCCTGTCTGCTTCTTGACCATAGCAAGTGTTCTTATGCAGCAGGGCCTCTCTGTGTGGTGCTCTCCTTAACTGAAGTCTCTTCCTCCAGTAGTTGCATGATTTGTTCCCTCATCATCAGATGTCTTGAAGTATTGCAGCGCAGAGATTTCCTCATATCTCGAGGCCTCATATCAAAGGTCACTGTCTCCATCCTCCCCCATGGCCCTCTGTCTTCTCCCCCTTCTTCATATTTTCCCAGAGCACTTCTTCCTTTGGGGTCACTGTCTTTCACTCTCTCTTAGGAGATGAAGAGCTGAAGGAGAGTGAGAGCTGTGCTGTGTGCTGCTGCATCCCAGGACTAGGAGAGGGCCCAGCATTCAGTAGATGTTGCACAGTGTTTGTTAGAATAATGGCAGGAGGATTCCATTTCTCTGGAGTTGATGAATGAGAGTATTTTTAGTTCTATTTGCTGCAGATGTGCTTGTGAATATTACATGTCATTAAATAAATAAGATAAAAGATTTAAAATATTTGATAAGCCAGAATCATGTAGCTTTTGGGTGGAGGCACCTGGCTGTTCTTTCTCTAAGTGAACTTCAGGTTTACTGAAGAACTGATCTGAAGCTGGAACACAAGGTGTGACTACAGTCAGAACCCTATGCCAAATAGGATTCATATCTGGTAACTGCTCTTGGCAAAGAGGCACCGAGTACTGAGCTTCAGTGTCAGCTGACCTCGTGGAGCCCCTCCTCACCATGGCTCCTGCTTCCTGGGGGCCACCACTCTGAAGGTCACCCCACAAGGGGCTCAGTTGGCTGCAGGTTTGTCGCAGATGTCCCTGGGCAGGAAGGTGAACACCACATGGCCCAGGATGCACATGCTGACTCTATTTTGGGGGCAGGACTTTTTTTTGGTGAGACAAACCCCACCACTGCTCACTGATAGCACATAGATTCTGGATAGATTGTGCAGTTCAAGCACATCTCAAGACCTGGTTCACTGATGGAGAAGGAAGGACATCTAGGAGAAGAAGAAAAGATGGAACCTGCTCAGAAGCTTGTTCCCTTAAGGGCCTGAGGAAAGCTAGTGGTGTGATTTGAAATTATAGAATTACCAGTGCTTGAGGAAACCCATGTGGTCTCAAGTCCTGCAAATTCCTTGTTGAGCATGATTTGGAGCCCAGGGATCCTGTCCATCAGTCCTCAGGGCCCAGTCTAGAGACTGTAGATGTTAAGATATTTGGGGTCTTCAGTAAAACCTAGGTCCCCATTCTTATCTCTAGGACTTAAACTTAGGGGGAAAAGGAAGGATTCTCAATGATCTTTTTTCTACCTGACAGTGGTATAAACCTGTCCTTGGCCCTCTTGTGATTTCATCTCATCACTTTGGTAGAGTGCTGCCCTTGGAGCCAGGATAGGTTGGGGGAAGGATGATCAGGAAAACAGGTGATGGTTGGGACTGGGACAGTAGAGCACTTGGCTCCAAATGGAATCACTTAGAAATGTCAGCTCCACTTGATTTTTGGCAAAGATACTACCACATGTTCTTTAGGAGCTCTGCTCTCAGAGTAGGAAAGGCTTCCCACAGTAAACGTCCCAAGGTCCAAGGGGGCCACCTGTGCCAGTGCCTTGCCACAGGCATGTGGTTATGCTGGGAGTGATGTGGGCTGGGCTCAGGGAGTAGTGGTTTATTAAGCAACAGAAACTGCCCCGAGGAGAGCACTCCAATTGCCACCATGATGAAGGGAGCATTGCTTGTTCTGGCCTTTCTGGTGACCTGAGAGCTTACCTTCAAGATGTGTGAGGGTGGGAAGGAGGGTCCAGATGACCCTCCTGATCCTTGCCTATTGCTGTCTCACTGCATCCTTCCAAGTCCTGTCCAAGCCGCTTCTAGGGGCAGATTCAGAGGGAAGCTGGCAGATCAGTGCCAAGGAGTCCTGCACAAACTCCTGAGGCTCTCAGTCTTTGAATGGAGGAGGTGGTGTGGAGCTGGAAGGTTCATTAATTGTGCACACTGTGGGCGATAATTCCTTGAGGGTAGTGGTACTCATTGGAAGGGAGGAAGCAGGCTGGTATGCCTGGAGGTGGTGGTCAAGGGTAGAGGGGTCTCCAGGCCTCACCCCTCTTGCCACTTCCTCTGCCATGTGTCATAGAAAAGTTTTTTGTAAGCAGTCCTGGAGAGGGTGGGTCTTTGTGGCAGGTGAGTCTGGAATCTTTGGATATGTGAGTTCTGTCAAGCTGAGGCAAAACAGGAAACTACTGACTCGGAGCTTCTTTTGACAAGGTGTTTTCTGTCTCTGCCTTCATTGGAAGTCTGCCCTATTTTTTATAAAGCCCTTGGTATTGTGAGCCTTGGACTCCCAAGTAGAGCATTGAATGACAACTTCGATTAGATTGATGCTGTGCTATGCTTAGTCGATAGATTGATGCTAATGAAACAGAAAAAGCAGCCATTGGAAAAATCCAGGATTGCTTCAAAGAGGACCTGAAAACAGGTTTAATCATCTGAAATATAAGGTAATTTACTCTTTACCCAAGAGAAGGCAATGGCACCCCACTCCAGTACTCTGGCCTGGAAAATCCTGTGGACGGAGGAGCCTGGTAGGCTGCAGTCCATGGGGTCGCTAAGAGTCGGATACGACTGAGCGACCTCACTTTCACTTTTCACTTTCAGGCATTGGAGAAGGAAATGGCAACCCACTCCAGTGTTCTTGCCTGGAGAATCCCAGAGACGGCGGAGCCTGGTGGGCTGCCATCTGTGGGGTCGCACAGAGTCTGACACGACTGAAGCAACTTAGCAGCAGCAACTCTTTACCCAGACTTTTGGAGAGAACTAACATGCAGCCTAGTGCAGTATGTCACATGATAATAGAGCATGCAGTCATGAGATATGTAATAGACAGAGCTATAAACAAAGAAGCACATAAACCTTTGCTCCAACCTGCAGCACCTGTAATATGCAAGCACAGTCCACCTGCACACCCAGCCTCTTGTTACCAAATATGTCCATATCATGTCAATCAGCTTACACAGCATAGGGGACTAGTGTCAATGCACTAGGAAAAGTGTGTTGACTCATGTGATTCTCTTTCTCACTGAGAGGAACAAGCATTCAAGGAGTAGAATTTTAATCTTTGAGGAAATGAAGTATTCAGCTCAAAAATGTGTAGGGCTCTTGTTACCTCTATTTTAGAAATATTGAAAAGGCGCCCCTGTTTTTAAAATCTCCTTCCAGCATGAGATTCCCTTGCTTTATAAGGTTTCCATCCCTTGGTCACATCACCTTCTCTTTATCCCTTTTAGATGGACATTGCTCTGACTCAGAGCCCCATTTCCACCAGCATGGTCTCAGTGCCTACAAGCCAGAATTTCCACTGTGGTGTTTTGGTGGCTGAGGCTCCTGTGGAAGCTTCTAGGTATGTGCTGTTACTCAGTTGGACTAACAGTGTATCTCCTAGAGAACCATCTTTTTTGTTTTTGTTGTTTTTCTTGTCATATAGTATTGGAGACTTTAAATAGTCTGTCTCACACAGGTGTAAAGAACAGACTTTTGGACTCTGTGGGAGAAGGCAAAGGTGGGATGATTTGAGAGAATAGCATTGAAACGTGTATATTACCATATGTGAAATAGATCGCCAGTCCAGGTTCGATGCATGAGACAGGGTGCTCAGGGCTGGTGCACTGGATGACCCTGAGGGATGGGATGGGGAGGGCAGTGGGAGGGGGAGGTCAGGATGGGGAACACATGTACACCCATGGCTGATTCATGTCAACATATGGCAAAAACCACTAAAATATTGTAAAGTAATTAGCCTCCAATTAAAATAAATTAATTAATTTTAAAAAAGCCTGTCTCAGCACATTTTTCTTAAATTGTTGATTATTCAAAATGAGAGGTTTTCCAGGAACCAGAGTTGCATGAACTCATAGAAGTTCACAGGGCACAAGGGGTTGTTTACAACACCTGCATGCACATTCTGTGCACCCAGCACACCTCACAGAAGAGGCTCAGGTGCAAAACATGTGACCCAAACCCAGACTTCAGCATCTTGTTCCTTCCTCAGGACCAGCCCTGACTGTGCCCTGCTGACCCTTGTCATCTCCTCCCCTCCCTGATGTGGCTGGTGGCTCTTTCTCCCTCCTGATGCTTGTGCCTGGGCTATTATGGAACCATCCTCCCCCTGGTGCCTGATGGCAGCCCCTTCTCCAGTGGTGAATTTGTGGGCAGAGGTTCTTGCTGGGGATGGGGCTGAATCCCTGAGGGTGAGGCGTGAGGTGATCCTGGGGAGACAGGATAGCCTGGCTGTGGGCTCAGTTCCTGTCCCTCCTTCTCCTACTTCCTCCCAGGCTTCTGTCACTTTTAGTGACATTTGCTCTGGCTATAAAGTGTCCTCGGTGGTGAATGCTCTTATTGGATTCAATTCTAGTCTGCTGTCTATGGTGACATAATCTTTACCAGTGATGCCAGGCCTATACTCGAGCTTCCTGCCCTGTTCTCCTCATCTGAAGCTGAAATCCAGACATGCGTCCCACCTGATGTGGTCTCTATCAGGCTGACTCTAATAAAAATAACTGCAGCATTGCTCAGTGTACCCAGTGTCTGAGTTCTATGTGGGCAGGATGTGAGGCAGGAGGTCTTGAGTGATAGTGAGGAGAAGTGACATATGTGGTCATTGACAGCATGGGAACAGGAGAAGACAGAATGAAGATAAACCTAGGCCCTGTCTCTGGCAAGCTGTGTGACCGTGGGCAAGTTTGTTGTAACTTTCTCAAGTCATTCTCAATCTGGTATACAGGGATTGTGTGTGAAGATTAAGCATAAAAATAAATACATAACCCCAGCTTCAAAAGCCTGAAAAGAGATAAGTGTTGTCTCTGGCCACAGAAATTGTACTCCAACTCTGGCCTTTAGCCCAGTGGCAGAGCTTCCAGTCCTTTAAATGTCCCTCTGGTTGTTGAAGGTTGACTTCAGAGATGACCTAAGAGTATCATCACAGGTCCTCTCTTTCTCTCAATGGCATTAGCCATTTTCTACTTCTTAGGTGGGTGTCTTCTGAGGAGCCAGCATTTGTCCAGGGACACTTAGTGCCACTGCTGTTCTTGGGCCCGCCTTGGGGATCAGGACCTCCATGAAGTGTTAAACTAAGAGGATGGGAGTGGCTGGAAGAAGCTACCCCAGTGGGAATGTTGTTTCCATGGAAACAGCTCATACTGTGAAGTGTGATTTTCAGGATGTGACACATGGACACATTTCCTCATCCCTCCAGCCTACTTCTAAAGGCAAGAAATGCATCCCTGCATTACCATAGGAGACTTGTGAGGCTACAAGGGAGGGACTAGATTTTGGCCCTGTTTCCTAGGGTCTAGTGCAATGCCAGGCTACAGTTAGCATGACCCACATAAAGAGTGGCATAACTGGTAAAATCTCTACCTTCTGACTAGGCAGACATAAGTTCATATATTGTAAACTGAACTTGGGACTTGGAGCCAAGTGGCTAGGGCCTTAAGTCCTGGCTTTTCTTTGACCTGCTGGCTGAAATTAGTTAAATTCACTGATTTGCTCTTTCTACACCTTTATTTTATATGTACCAAGTTCTGTATACTCTGCTATATTTAGTATTATCTGTTTGTGCATGCATGCATGCTCAGTCGCTTCAGTCATGGCCAACTCTCTGGGATATTAAGAATTGTATCCCGCCAGTTCCCTCTGTCTGTGGGATTTTCCTGGGAAGAGTACTGTAGTGCATTGCTGTTTCCTCCACCAGGGGATCTTCTCAACCGAGGGATAGAACCCACGTCTCTTGCATTTCGGGTGGATCCTTTACTGCTGAGCCACCAGTGTGGCACCTCTCACCCACCCCCATCCCCATAAATAAATCTTTGTTCTGATGAAGGTTGACTTAAATTTACCTCCCAAACTAAATTCTTGAAGTCAACCAAGAAAATTGAGACAAATAGGAACTATAAGGACAGTTTTCACCAAGTATTATAACAGAAGTGTAAGTTTCCATAAATAGTCTAATTTCAGTGGAGGAATAGATAACTGGTCATTGTGTGACAAAAGAGAGAACCCATAGATAGAATCAAAGACAGTTTAAGATATGGTCGTAACAGTTCATTGAATCATGAAGAAGGAATGGCCCTTTTAAAAATGGCAATGAGGCTTTTGGATAGCAGTCATTCTGACTGGCGTGAAATCGTACCTTATTGTGGTTTTGATTTGCATTTCTCTGATAATGAGTGATGTTGAGCATCTTTTCATATGTTTATTAGCCATCTGTATGTCTTCTTTGGAGAAATGTCTGTTTAGTTCTTTGGCCCACTTTTTGATTGGGTCGTTTATTTTTCTAGAATTGAGCTGCAGGAGTTGCTTGTATAATTTTGAGATTAATTCTTTGTCCGTTGCTTCGTTTGCTATTATTTTCTCCCATTATGAAAGCTGTCTTTTCACCTTGGTCATAGTTTCCTTTGTTGTGCAGAAGCTTTTAATTTTAATTAGGTCCCATTTGTTTATTTTTGCTTTTATTTCCAATATTCTAGGAGATGGGCCATAGAGGATCCTGCTGTAGTTTATGTCGGAGAGTGTTTTGCCTATGTTTTCCTCTAGGAGTTTTAAAGTTTCTGGTCTTATGTTTAGATCTTTAATACATTTTGAGTTTATTTTTGTGTATGGTGTTAGAAAGTGATCTACAAGCAATAAATGCTGGAAAGGGTGTGGAGAAAAGGGAACCCTCTTACACTGTTGTGGGAATGCAAACTAGTACAGCCACTATGGAGAACAGTGTGGAGATTCCTTAAAAAACTGGAAATAGAACTGCCATATGACCCAGCAATCCCCCTGCTGGGCATACACACCAAGGAAACCAGAATTGAAAGAGACACGTGTACCCCAATGTTCATCGCAGCACTGTTTATAATAGCCAGGATATGGAAGCAACCTAGATGTCCATCAGCAGATGAATGGATAAGAAAGCTGTGGTACATAAACACAATGGAATATTACTCAGCCATTAAAAAGAATACATTTGAATCAGTTCTAATGAGGTGGATGAAACTGGAGCCTATTATACAGAGTGAAGTAAGCCAGAAAGAAAAACACCAATACAGTATACTAACGCATATATATGGAATTTAGAAAGATGGTAATGATAACCCTGTATGCAAGATGGCAAAAGAGACACAGATGTTTAGAGCAGTCTTTTGGACTCTGTGGGAGAGGCGAGGGTGGGATGGTATGGGAGAATGGCATTGAAACACGTAAATTATCACATGTGAAATGAATCCCCAGTCCAGGTTTCTATACATGATACAGAATGCTCAGGGCTGGTGCGCTGGAATGACCCAGAGGGATAGGAAGGGAAAGGAGGTGAGAGGGGGGTTCAGGATGGGGAACACATGTACACCCTTAGATTCATGGTAGATTCATGTCAATGTATGACAAAACCAATACAATATTGTAAAGTAAGTAAATAAATAAATAAAATAAATAAAATAAAAAATAAATAAAACTGAGCTAAAAAAATAAATAAAAATTCATATGTATAAAAATAAATAAATAAAAATGGCAGTGAGAAAAAAATGACCAAACATTAAAACAGTCTAGATGGATCTGCTAAACCTTTTCCTGTGTATTTATGTGGATTAATGATTTAATTGCCATCGCTCCAATAATTAATTATTCATCACAGCTCATTTCTCCTCTTCCCATCAGTCTCTTTCAGTTTGACTTTCATGGCATCACAGTTTCTTGTTTTTCTCCTGTTTTACTGGAAAATCCTTCTCAGGTCTGCATGATCTGAGTCCTGTACTAGGGATCATTCCTCATGTCTTTCCTTTCTTGTATGTGTTCATTTTGTTAGTGGTATCATCCAGCTTCATTTTAACTTTATTCATAACGTTTGAATTTAAAATCTACAACCCCAATACTAAAACACAGAATTGATCCTCACTTAATATTTAATTAATGAATTATTTAAATATTAAGTTTTTAAAATATTAAGTTGTTTTATAAAAAGCCCCAGAATTTTTGTGATGGAAAAATACACACACAGCTTATATAAATGAATAGACTATTCAAGGAAGTTTTAAACCAAATAATATTGTTTTTCCTTATGAACAGCAGTTAGTTTGCGACTTCCCTGGTGGTTTAGTGTTTAATGCTGAACTTCCTCTACAGGGTGGACAGATTCAATACCTGGTGGGGAACTAATATCCTGCATGCTGAGTGGCCAAAACCACAAACAGCAGTTAGTTTAATAGAATCCTAGTAAACTAACAGCAGGAATTTTTGAGTGTTTCACACAAGAGTCTATGTGTCTTCGTTGTTGTTCAGTTGCCCTATTGAGTCCAACTCTTTGCAACCCCATGGACTGTAACACGCCAGGCCTCCCTGTCCCTCACCATCTCCTGGAGTTTGACCAAGTTCATGTTCATTGCATTGGTGATGCCATCCAGCTATCTCATCCTCTGATGCCCTCTTCTCCTTCTTCCCTCAATCTTTCTCAGCATCAGGGACATTTCCAGTGAGTTGTCTGTTTGCATCAGATGACCAAAATACTGGAGCTTCAGCTTCAGCATCAGTCCTTCCAGTGAATATGCAGTCCAATGAAGTCCAGGGGACTTTCAGGAGTCGTCTCCAGCACCACAGTTTGAAGGTATCAATCCTTCGGCATTCTGCCTTCTTTACAGTCTAGCTCTCACAACTGTATGTGACCACTGGGTAGTCCGTGAACCTTGACTATGTGGACCTTTGTCAGCAGAGTAATGTCTCTGCTTTTAAACACACTCTCTAGGTTTTGTCTTTCAGTCAGTTCAGTTCAGTCCCTCAGTCGTGTGCAACTCTTTGTGACCTCAAGAACCACAGCACACCAGGCTTCCCTGTCTATCACCAACTCCTAGAGCTTGCTCAAACTCATGTCCATCGAGTCAGTGATGCCATCCAACCATCTCATCCTGTTGTCCCCTTCTCCTGCCTTCGATCTTTCCCGGCATCAGGGTCTTTTCCAGTGAGTCAGTTCTTCACATCAGATGACCAAAGTATTGGAGGATCAGCTTCAGCAACAGTCCTTCCAATGAATATTCAGGACGGATTTCCTTTGGGGTTGACTGCTTTGATCTCCTTGCAGTCCAAAGGACTCTCAAGAGTCTTCTCCAACACCACAGTTCAAAAGCATCAATTCTTCAGCACTCAGCTTTCTTTATAGTCCAGCTCTCACATCCATACATGACTACTGGAAAAACCATAGCTTTGACTAGATGGACCTTTGTTGGCAATGTAATATCTCTGCTTTTTAATATGCTTTCTGGGTTGGTCATAGCTTTTATTCCAAGGAGCAAGTGTCTTTTAATTTCACAGCTGCAGTCACCATCTACAGTGATTTTGGAGCCCAAGAAAATAAAGTCTGTCACTGTTTGCATTGTTTCTCCATCTATTTTCCATGGAGTGATGGGACCATATGCCATGATCTTAGTTTTTTGAATGTTGAGTTTTAAGCCAGCTTTTTCACTCTCTTTTTTCACTGTCATTTATTTATTATTGTTCCTCTTGCCTGGCATAGGTTCAAATCCTAACCTGCTGCAGTGGAAGCATGGAGTCCTAACTACAGGACCACGAGGGCAGACCCCAAGTTTTTCTGAAAGGTATTTTATTCTTAGAAAACTGATCCTACAGTTGTCACATGCTCTAGAAATCCCTTTTCTAGGTTTACACTCAAAAGAAATGAAAATTTATGTTCACATAAGACCTGTCCATTGATGTTGCTAGCAGCTTTATTCAGATAAGTTTATCAAAGATGAAATCTACCTAAGTGTTCTTTACGTAGTGAATGTGAAACAAAGTAAGTGACACACCTACAATTGAATTCTACTCAGCAATGAAAATGAAGGAACCATTGCACATGCAGCAACGTGGATGATTCTCAAATATATTATGATGAATAAAAGAATTAGAACTTAAAGACTATAATCATATGGTTTATTTGTATGCCATTTATTGCACTATATTTGGAAAAATAAGCAAGAATATCTGTGAGGAAAATGGTACATAATTAGGGGTAGTAAAGTCCAGGAGAAGACCCAGAAATCAAATTGCCAATATCTGCGGATCATAGAAAAAGCAAGAGAATTCCAGAAAAACAACAGCTTCTACTGCATTGACTATGCTAAATGCCTTGACTATGTGGATCAAAACAAAGTGTGGAAAATTCTTAAAGAGATGGAAATACCAACCATCTTACCCACTTCCTGAGAAATCTGTATTCAGGTCAAGAAGCAACAGTTAGAATTGGACAGGGAACAACAGACTGGTTTCAAGTTGGGAAAGGAGTACGTCAAGTCTGTATATTGGCAGCCTGCTTATATGTAGAGTACATCATGTGAAATACTGGGCTGGATGAATCACAAGCTGGAATTAAGATTGCTGGGAGAAATATCAGCAACTTTAGATACACAGATGATACCACTGTAATGGCAGAAAGTGAAGAGAAACTTAACAGCCTCTTGATAAAGTAAAAGAGGAGAGTGAAAAAGTTGGCTTAAAACTCAACATTCATAAACTAAGATTATGGCATCTAGTCCCATCACTTCATGGCAAATAGATGGGGAAAAATGGAATCAGTGGCAGATTTTATTTTCTTGGGCTCCAAAATCACTGCTGACGGTGACTGCAGCCATGAAATTAAAAGATGCTTGCTCTTTGGAAGAGAAGCTATGACAAATTTAGGGTGTTAAAGAGCAGATTCATGTCAATGTATGGCAAAACCAATACAATATTGTAAAGTAATTAGCCTCCAATTAAAATAAATAAATTAAAAAAAAAAAGGAGAGGCATCACTTTGCTGATAAGGGTCCATATAGTCAAAGCCATGGTTTCTCCAGTAGTCTTGTATTGATGTGAAAGATGGATCATAAAGAAGGCTGAGCACCAAAGTATTGATGCTTTCAAATTTTGGTGCTGGAGAAGACTCTTGAGAATCCCTTGGACAGAAAGGAGATCAAACCAGCCAATCCTAATGGAAATCAACCCTGAATATTCCTTGGAAGGATTATGCTGAAGTTGAAACCCCAATACTTTGGACATCTGATGTGAAGAGCTGAGTCACTGGAAAATACCCTGATGCTGGGAAAGATTGAGGGCAGGAGGAGAATGAGGCAACAGAGGATGAGATGGTTGGATGATGTCACAAACTCATTGAACATGGATTTGAGGAAACTCTGGGAGATTGAAGAATAGGGAAGCCTGGCATGCTATAGTCCATGGAGTCTCAGAGAGTCAGACACAACTTAGTGACTGAAAAACAACAAAACCCAGGAGATGCTGAAACATGCACTCTGATATCATAGACAGATAAATGGGCTATTAAAGGAAGGCATTCAGTTCAGTTAAGTCGCTCAGTTGTGTCCAACTCTCTGCGACCCCATGAATTGCAGCATGCCAGGCTTCCCTGTCCATCACCAACTCCCGGAGTTCACTCAAACTCACGTCCGTCGAGTAGGTGATGCCATCCAGTCATCTTATCCTCCGTCATCCCCTTCTCCTCCTGCCCCAAATCCCTCCCAGCATCAGAGTCTTTTCTAGTGAGTCAACTCTTCGCATGAGGTGGCCAGAGTACTGGAGTTTCAGCTTTAGCATCATTCCTTCCAAAGAACACCCAGGGCCGATCTCCTTTAGAATGGACTGGTTGGATCTCCTTGCAGTCCAAGGGACTCTCAAGAGTCTTCTCCAACACCACAACTCAAAAGCATCAATTCTTCGGCGCTCAGCTTTCTTCACAGTCCAACTCTCACATCCATACATGACTACAGGAAAAACCATAGCCTTGACTAGACGGACTTTTTTTTTGACAAAGTAATGTCTCTGCTTTTGAATATGCTGTCTAGTTTGGCCATAATTTTCCTTCCAAGGAGTAAGCATCTTTTAATTTCATGGCTGCAGTCACCATCTGCAGTAATTTTGGAGCCCAAAAATTTAAGTCTGACACTGCTTCCACTGTTTCCCCATCTATTTCCCATGAAGTGATGGGACCAGATGCCATGATCTTAGTTTTCTGAGTATTGAGCTTTAAGTCAACTTCTTCACTCTCCTCTTTCACTTTCAGCAAGAAGCTTTTTAGTTCCTCTTCAATTTCTGCCATCAGAGTGGTGTCATCTGCATATCTGAGGTTATTGATTTTTCTCCCGGCAATCTTGATTCCAGCTTGTACTTCTTCCAGCCCAGCGTTTCTCATGATGTACTCTGCAAGTAAGTTAAATAAGCAGGTTATTGTGATCCACACAATCAAAGCCTGTGGCATAGTCAATAAAGAAGAAATAGATGTTTTTCTGGAACTCTCTTGCTTTTTTGATGATCCAGCAGATGTTGGCAATTTGATCTCTGGTTCCTCTGCCTTTTCTAAAACCAGCTTGAACATCTGGACGTTCATGGTTCACGTATTGCTGAAGCCTGGCTTGGAGAATTTTGAGTGTTACTTTACTAGCGTGTGAGATGAGTACAATTGTGTGCTAGTTTGAGCATTCTTTGGCATTGCCTTTCTTTGGGATTGGAGTGAAAACTGACCTTTTCCAGTCCTGTGGCCACTGCTGAGTTTTCCAAATTTGCTGGCAAAAGGAAGGCATAAATAGATCTAAATTATCTTGGATTTTATGATAAAAGTAATTTACCTATCAGTGAGGAGTTTTGAGTTACTTCATAGATGAAATGATACTAGATAAACTAATTGGACATTTGTGGAAATGTGTGTTGCATCTGTCTCACAGCCTTCTCCCAAAGTTAATTTCAGGTAAGTTATTGATTTACACATTCAAAGACTGCAATAGAAAATGTCATAAGATTCTTAGAAAATCTTATGAAAGAATATTTTTAACTTCAGAGTAAAGAAGACCTTTCTAAAGATGAAAGAAAGCCCAAGTGATAAATTTTGACTGCATAAAAATAAAACATTACTTCATGGAAAAATGCACTACATACACATTTTTCAGGACATCACTCAAATGTTTCATTGATGTCTTTGTTTATTAAATTATAACACATCTACTCCTCCTCCCTTCCTCTGCATTGCCTGACTCCTTTCCATGATTTCTCTTCTATTGTGCTATACATATTTACCAAGATTTATTGTTTACTGTTTTTCTACCACTATCAGATGTAAGCTAGATAGGAGAAGAAATTTTAGTCATTAAAGACATATTCTCTATTTGGAAATTATCTATTATCCCCTTTCCTCCACTCCCACAGATACTTTGTTTGTTTTCTTCTTCGTTTATTTATTTTTGACTCTGCTGGGTCATCATTGCTGTGCATGGGCTTTCTCTAATTGTGGTGAGCGGAGACTATTCTTTGTTCCTGTGCCATGGGCTTCTTATTTTGGTGGCTTCTCTTGTTGCAGAGCACAAGCTCTAGGTGTGCGGGTTTCAGTAGTTTCAGCATGTGGCTCAGTAGTTGCAGCTCATGGGCTCTGGACCGTGGGCTTAGTAGTTGTGGCATAGCAGCTTAGTTGCTCTGTGACATGTGGGATCTTCTGTGACCAGGGGTTGATCACCTGTCCCCTCCATTATCAGCAGATTCTTATCTACTTGACCACCAGGGAAGCTTACCACAGATAGTCTTTAATCCATATTCTATAGTGTTATTTGCTTATTCTAGCATTTATAATAAAAGCAATGCCTTTACCAAATTGTAGTCGATGGAACGTGCTAAGTTGGTTCAGTTGTGTCTGACTCTTTTCAACCCCATGGGATTTTCCAGGATTCTCTGTCCGTGGGATTTTCCAAGGCAAGAATACTGGAGTGGATTGCCATTTCCTCCTCCAGGGAATCTTTCCAACCCAGGGAATCTTTTAGGTCTCCTGCATTGGCAGATAGATATATATATATATATATATATTTTTTTTTTTTTTTTTTTTTTTTCACCACTAGTGCAACCTGGGACATCCTAACACATTAAGACAAAGCAAAACATTAGTGACTGTTGGCAGCAAATGGATTTACCATTCCACCTACAGCAACTAAAACTGGACAAAATATAGGAACGAATGATAATCAGAAGTTGAATTTCGGGTAGCATAGGAGAGTGGTTTCTGGGAAAGGGGAAATGAAGGTGTGCTCTATGATTGCCCCACTTTACTGCTTAGACAGAGTATCCAGATGGCCCTGCAGGAAGTAGAAGTTCAAGGAAGGGAATGAGCAGTCCCTCTGAATTCAGGAGAAAGAGTTGGGAGTCCCAGGTGGCCAATGTGGTTACATTAGCAAGGCAGAAAACCAGACAGAATCCTATTTCTTTATATTACAGAGAAATAGGACTCCAGGTTTCTGCAAAAACGTCCCCATCAAGACTTCACTGAATACTACTCAGTATGCATATGAAAAAACTGCCCAAAGTGAGGGAATAACAACCCGAATGGAGGAAACAATCCCAGGAAATTAAACATGTCTGAAAAATAGTTGTATTTCTAACAGCCTTAGAAGAATACCATGGTTATTCATGGGGAGTCAAGCAGTTTATTCAGGAAGATATCTTAGCAGTCATATAAAATTTTCCTTTTCATACTGATTTTTTGTGCCATCTTAAAAACACTTAAGAGAAGCTTCAGATAAATCCAATTATTTCAAAATAAAAGAAACAAGGATCAAGAATATCTGTAGAACTACAGAGGGTAGCTAATATCTAAAAATTTAAAATTTGGAATATCTGGCATCCAAAAACTAACTAATAGACATGCAAAACAGCAGAAACATATAAACAGTTATAAACTGTTACCAGAAATAATCAATATAAAGAAAAAATATAAATAATTGAAGGGAAATCAATATAAACAAACCCAGAAAATACAAGCATGGTACAGTTGGTAAACAAATATAAACAGTTATTAAAATTATATTCCAAATGTTTAAGAAGGGAGGACCACTTGGACATGTACACTAGAAGCATAGATACATTTTTAAAGCACCCAAATTAAGCTTGAACAGATAAAAAATATATTCTACTAGATGGAATTAACAATGGAACTAGGCACTGTAGAAGAAAATATTAGTGAGTATTAAATGGACAATGATAGAGACTATTCAGGTGAAAAGCAGAAATAATTGAAACATGATAAAAATCAGATAAGTGAACTGTGAGACAACCTGGGGAGGGGGAATACATGGTTAATTGGAATCTCTTAGGAAAAAATGGCCAAAATCTTTCCATAATTGAATAAAACTCAACCTATATATCAATAATAATTAGTTTACTTTAAACACAAGAAACACAAAGACAATTGTACTTAGCACATTACAGTCAGATTTCGTAAATGTGGTGATGAAAAGGAAACTTTCAAAGCACCCAGAGAAACAGAGGAACAAAGAGAAGAACCACAGCACACTTCTCATGGTTGTTGTTAAGTGGCCCAGTCATGTCAAGCTGATTGCAACCCCTCGGACTGTAGCACACCAGGCTTCCCTGTCCTTCACTATCTCCTGGAGTTTTCTCAAACTCATGCCCATTGAGTCAATGATGCCATCCAACCATCTCCTCCTCTGTCACCCCCTTATCCTCTTGCCCTGCATCTATCCCAGCATCAAGATCTTTTCCAGTGAATCAGGTCTTCGCATCACGTGGCCAAAGAATTGGAGCTTCAGCTTCAGTCCTTCCAGTGAATATTCAGGGTTGATTTCCTTTAGGATTTACTGGTTGGATCTCCTTGCTGTCCAAGGGACTCTCAAGAGTTTTCTCCAGCACCACAGTTTGAAAGCATCAATTCTTTGGCACTGAGCTTTCTTTTTGGTCCAACTCTCACATCTGTACATAACTACTAGAAAAACCATACCTCTGACTACACATACCTTTGTTGGCAAAGCGATGTCTGTGCTTTTTAATATGCTGTCTATGTTTGTCATAGCTTTTCTTTTAAGAGGCAAGTGTCTTTTAATTTCATGGTTGCTGTCATCGTCAGAGTGATTTCAGAGCCCAGGAAAATAGAATCTGCAACTGTTTCCTTTTTTCCTATCTATTTGCCATGAAGTGATAGGACCAGATGCCATGATCTTCATTTTTTGAATGTTGAGATTTAAGCCAGCTTTTTCACTCTCCTCTTTCACTTTCATCAAGAGACTCTTCACTTTCTGCCATATGGGTGGTGGTCACCTGCATATTTGAGGTTATTGATATTTCTCCCTGCATTCTTGATTCCAGCTTATGATTCATCCAACCCAGCACTTCCGTGATGTACTCTGCATAGAAGTTAAATAAACAGGGTGACAATACACAGCCTTGATGTACTCCTTTCCCAATTTGGAACCAGTCTGTTGTTCCATGTCCTGTTCTAGCTGTTGCTTCTTGACCTGCATACAGATTTCTCAGAAGGCAGGTAGAGTGGTCTGGTATTCCCATCTCTCTAAGAATTTTCCTTAGTTTGTTGTGACCCACACAGTCAAGTCTTTAGCGTAGTCAATGAAGCAAAATATATGTTTTTCTGGAATTCTCTTTCTTTTTCTATGATCTAACAAATGTAAGCAATTGATCTCTGGTTCCGCTGCCTTTTCTAAATCCATCTTGTACATCTGGAATTTCTTGATTCACATACTGCTGAAGCCTAACTTGAAGGATTTTGAGCATTACCTTGCTAGCATGTGAAATGAATGCAGTTGTGCGGTTTTTGAACATTCTTTGGCATTGCCCTTCTTTGGATTCGGAGAAGGCAATGGCAACCCACTCCAGTACTCTTGCCTGGAAAATCCCATGGACAGAGGAGCCTGGTAGCCTGCAGTCCATGGGGTCGCGAAGAGTCAGACATGGCTGAGAGACTTCACTTTCACTTTCTTTGGATTGGAGTGAAAACTGACTTTTTCCAGTCCTGTGGCCACTGCTGAGTTTTCCAAATTTGCAGTCATATTGAGTGTAGCACTTTAAGAGCAGCTGAACTGTTTAAAATCGTGTGCACTATCTTTGTTCAGAGTAATGCTTCCTAAGGTCCATTTGACTTCACACACCAGGATGTCTGACTGTAGGTGAGTGACCACACCATCATGGGTACCCAGGTTATTAAGATTTTTTTTTAATAGTTCTGTGTATTCTTGCCACCTCTTAATCTCTTCTGTTTCTGTTAGGTCCTTACTGTTTCTGTTATATTTTGTGCTCATCCTTGAATGAAATGTTCCCTGGATATCTTCATTTTTTTTTTTAAAGTGACTTCTAGTGTTTCCCATTCTACTATTTTCCTTTATTTCTTTCATTGTTTATTTAAAAAGGCTTTCTTATCTTTCCTTGCTATTCTCTGCAACTTTGCATTCAGTTGGGTATATTTTTCCCTTTTTGCCTTACTTTTCTCTTGTCTTTTTTCCTTAGATATTTGTAAAGCCTCCTCAGACAACAACTTTGCCTTGTTTCATTTCTTTTTCTTTGGGTGGTTTTGATCACTGCCTCCTGTAAAATATTACAAACCTTCCTCCATAGTTCTTCAGGCACTCTGTTTACCAGACTTAACCCCTTGAATCTATTTGTTACCGCCACTGTATACATAAGGAATTTGATTTAGGTTGTATCTGAATAGTGTAGTGGTTTTCCCTACTTTCTCAATTTAAGCCTGAATTTTGCAGTAAGGAGCTCATGATCTGAGCCACCATGGTGTTGAATGCTTTGCCATGAAAATGAATAGAGATCATTCTGTCATTTTTGAGATTATACCCAAGTATTGCATTTTGGAATTTTTTTTGTTGACTCTAAGGGCTACTCCATTTTTTTCTAAGGAATTCTTGCCCACAGTAGTAGATATACTGGTCATCTGGAATCAAATTCTCCATTCCCATCCATTTTAGTTCACTGATTCCTAAGATGTTGATGTTCACTATGGCCATCTCCTGCTTCACCACATCCAATTCACCTTGATTCACGGACCTAACATTCCAGGTTCCTATGCAATACTGTTCCTTAGAGGATTGATCTTTACTTTCACCACCAGACACACCCACATTTGAGTGTCATTTCTGCTTTGGTTCAGCCTCTTCATTCTTTCTTGAGCTATTAGTAATTGCCTTCTACTCTTTTCCAGTAGCATATTGGATACTTTCCAGTCTGGGAGACTCACCAAACAGTGTCATATCTTTTTACCTTTAGATACCATGAGGTTCTCCTGGCAAGAACTGAAGTGGTTTGCCATTTCCTCCTCCAGTAGCCCACGTTTTGTCAGAACACTATGACCTGTCCATCTTGGGTGGCTGTGCATGGCATGGCTCATTGCTTCATTGAGTTATGCCAGCCCCTTCACCATAACAGGACTGTGATCCATGAAGGGGTCCATGTGCAATGAATACACTCAATTTTGGTATACATTTTGTTGTTTTGAAAATTTTTTTGCACTGATAAGTATAATCAATATTTTAAACATTTCCATAATTTTACCCATGTAAATGGAATCATGAAATATACCATCTATCTGGTCTGGGACTAAATATATCTAGTCCTGTTGTTGAATTATGTTGTTGTGTGCAGCGATAGGTTAGGTTAGGTTTTACCAAGTAGTATTTCTTCATGTTGGTATACCAAAATTTGTTAATCTAGCTACTTGATGGCAGACATTTCTGTTCTATTTTCCAAATTATATTTTTATTGTCATGGAAAACCGTATGAAATCTACACTCTTTTTTTTTTTTTAACTTTTTGATTCTTCATTTAAATTTCTATTAAATATTTATTTGTTTATATGAATCATACATTCCCAGCCATAGAATCTCCTCCGAGATCACTACTGTTACAAGGACAGAGACAGTCTCAGGTGAGGTGAGGAAGTTGGTGGCTTTCAATAGCACCTCCAACAATGGCTTCTTTGTTGAAATATTTATTGACCAGACAGCACGTGCTAGGTCTTTTGTCCACTGGCTTGTTGAGCTCTATCCTTATAACTAAAGAACCAAGACAGCCTAGTCCATCAGGCAGAGTTAAATTACTTTCAATGGCAAAAGAGATCAACCAATGGACACATAGCCATAGATATCAGGCTTTCGTGCTGAGCTCATGTATTCTCATTAGCTAAGTGAACTCAAACCTAGGAAATGACATGTTAAGAAAACTCAGTCATAGTAGTATACCTGGTAGAAAAATAACAAACACCATCCCCAAAGGAGCCAAAATTGAAGCTTCTTTATCTCCTATAAATGGGACAATCCCAGTTTATACCTGTTGTGTCAGTATCCCAGCAGCCCTAACACTTCCCTCAGGAAGTCTACATTTTTAATGACTTTGTACATCTTGTTCACTGTAAGCACAATATTGTACGTTAGTTCTCCAGAAATGTTGCATTTTGCACATTGTATAACCTGTCAACGGATATTCCCATTTGACAACTACCATCAGCCCCTGGTAGCCCACTGGTCTACTATCTGTTACTATGGCTCTAAATACTTTCTTTTTTAATAAAAAATACTTTAAAAATAATTTTATATTTTTGTTGCATCATGTAACTTGTGAGATCTTAGCTCCTTGACTAGGGATTGAATCTGGGCCCTCAGCAATGAGAGATGGAGTCCTAACCACTGAATCACCAGGGAGTTCTTGAGTTTAACTAACCACTTTATATACTTCCTCATATGAGTGGAATCAAGCAGAATTTGCCTTTCTGTGACTGGCTTATTTCACTTGCAATAATGTCCTTAAGGCTCATCCATTTTGTTGCATATAGTAAAATTTTTTCTTTTTAAAGGCTGAACAATATTTCACTATGTATATATCACATTTTCTTTATCTATATAAATATATAGATGGATATTTGGGTTACCCCCATGTACCACGAATAATGGTACAATGAACCCGGGATTGCAATATCTCTTTGAGATCTTGATTTTAATTCTTTTAGATAAATACCCTTAAGTGTGGTTGCTGGATCAGATGACATTGTATTTTTCAGTTTTTGAAGGCCCTCCATGCTCTTATCTATAATGGCTGTGCCAGCTTACGGTCTCAGTTTCTCCACATTCATGCCAGTACTTGCATGTGTTTTTAAAAATAGCCTTTATAATAAGTATAAAGTGATATCTCAGTGTGGTTTTGCTTTATATTTCCCTGATAATTATTGATATTGAGCACCTTTTATATACCTGCTGGCCCTTCTTTTATCTTCTTCAGAGAATTGCCTATTCAGGTCCAATGCTTAATTTTTAGTTGGAATGTTTTTTGTTTTTCATGGAGGTGTAGGTACTTTTGAGGAGAAGGCAATGGCAACCCACTCCAGTACTCTTGCCTGGAAAATCCCACGAACGGAGAAGCCTGATGGGCTGCAGTCCATGAGGTGGCTGAGAGTCGGACACGACTGAGCGACTTCACTTTCACTTTTCACTTTCATGCATTGGAGAAGGAAATGGCAACCCACTCCAGTGTTCTTGCCTGGAGAATCCCAGGGATGGGGAAGCCTGGTGGGCTGCCATCTCTGGGGTTGCACAGAGTCGGACACGACTGAAGCGACTTAGCAGCAGCAGCAGGTACTTTTGTGTGCATGCTAAGTTACTTCAGTTGTGTCCGAACTCAGTGACCCCATGGACTGCAGCATGCCAGTTTCTATCCATGGGATTCTCCAGGCAAGAATACTGGAGTGGATTGCCATGTCCTCCTCCAGGGGATCTTCCCCAGCCAGGGATCAAATCCATGTCTCATTATGTTTCCTGCATTGGCAGGCAGGTTCTTTACTACCAGCGCCCCCAGGGAAGCCTAGTGTTGGAATCCTTGTTTATTTTGGATATTAACTTCTTATCAGATATGTGGTTTGAGAATATTTTCCCATTATATAGGTGGCATTTTCACTTTGTTGATGATTTCCTTTGCTCTGTAGAAACTTTTTATTTTACTTTGTTCCACTTGTCTTCTTTTGTTTTTGTTTCTTGTGCTTTGGTTTTAATATCCAAGAAATCATTGCCAAACCCATGTCATACAGTTTTCCCCCTATGTTTCCTTCTAGTAATTTTACAGTTTCAGGCATTGTGTTTAACCTATTTTGAATTGTTTTGTATGTGTGGTGTAAGATAAAAATAAAATTTCATTCCTTTTCTTTACCATATCCAGTAGTTCCAACACTATTTATGGAAGATACCATCTTTTCCCATTTTGTATTCCTGGCAACCTTGTCAAAGATCAGTTGAGTGTACGTGTATGAGTGTGTGTTTTCTGGGCTCTCTCTTCTGTTCCACTGGTCTATATGTCTGCATGTCAGTATCATACTGTTTTAATGACTGCAGCTTTGTAATATGTTTTGAAACAAAGAGGTGTGGTTCCTCCAACTTTGTTTTTCTTTCTCAAGATTGTTTTAGCTATTCAGAGTCCTTTGTGGTTGCATATGATTTTTTTGACCATTTTTCTAGTTCTTTAAAAATATGTCTTGGAACCTGGGAATTCATTGTCTGTTCATATCATTTTTGGTGGTATGGATATCGTAACAACATTAGCCTTCCAATCCATGAATATGGCATGTTGTTCTACTTCTTTGTGTCTTCTTTAATGTTTTTCATCAGTATTTTGTAGTTTTCAATGTAGAAGTTTTCCCCCCTCTGTGATTCATTCTAAGTATTTTATCTTTTCTTAATTTCCTTTTGAAGTTTTCACTGTTAGTGTATGGAAACATAACTGTAATGGTGCTCAGCAGTGTCTCTGGGTTCAGTAATAGGAAACTAGGGCAGGTAGTGGTGGTTGGTAGTGCCAGGAGTGTGCACAGACTCAGCTGTGAGGCTGTAGGTAAATGCACAGGGGCAGTGGAGTGTGCATCATGACAAGGATAGGGCTTGTGTTAAAATCTGGGTCTGATCGCAGGCACAGGTTCAATTGCTGATGTCAGAGCTGGTAGCAGGTCTGCACCTGGCTTCAGGACCAGGGCTAGCTTAGCTGTATGCGTGATGGTTGTGCTGAGTTCCAAGGAGGCACTAGCTGTCATGGGTTCTATTAGGGAGGTGTGAGAAGGACTGGTTAGGGATGGTCGAAGGCCCTCCAAGCTGAGTCTGTCTGCTATTGTTCTTATAATGTAGAGTGGAGGAAATGGCAGCCCACTCCAGTATCCTTGTCTGGTGAATCCCACAGACAGAAGAGCCTCTTAGGTTATAGTCCTTGGGGTCACAAAGAGTCAAACATAACTTATAACTCTGAGCACAGCACAGAGGAGGGTTCAGACTTTGGGTTTTGCGAAAGACAATACAGAGCTGAAGCCCCCTGCTTGTCTTCTTAATCTGTGTACATGTGACAGCTGTGTGTCTTACCACTGGATATGTCATATTTGATTGTTGATTAATGTTATGTTTGTCAGATCTGCACTGTTTTCCCCTTCTCCTCTCTGCCTCTTTTCTTTGGAAATGAGTTACTGAGTCTAGCTCATGCTCAGGGAGTGCAGAGCAGTAAGTTTTCCCTCCTGAAGGTGATAATCTATCTGTGTAACTGGAGATATTTCAGTAAGGAATGGTTGTCTCTTCTCCCACATTATTTTAGTTTTGTTTAGGTGCACTAGGGCTTTTTGTTTGTTTGTTTTTTAATTTTTTTAATTGAAGGATAATTGCTTTACAGGATTTTGTAGTTTTCTGTCATAACATCAACAAGAATCAGCCATAGGTTAACCCATGTCGCCTCCCTCCCAAACCTCCCTCCTATCTCCCTCACCACTCCACCCTTCTAGATTGTCACAGAGCCCCTGTTTGAGTTCCCTGAGTCATACAGCAGATTCCCATTGGCTATCTACTTTACATATGGTAATGTAAGTTTCCATTACTTTCTCCATACATTCACCTTCTCCCTCCTCTCCTCCCCCTGCATCCACAAGTCTGTTTTCTATATCGGTTTCTCCATTGCTGCCCTGAAAATGAATTCATCAGTACAATCTCTCTAGATTCCGTATATATGTGTCAGTATATGATATTTATATTTCTCTTTCTGGCCTACTTCACTCTGTATAATAGACTCTAAGTTCGTCTACCTTATTAGAACTGACTCAAATGTGTTCCTTTTTATCAGTTCAGTTCAGTTGCTCAGTCATGTCTGACTCTTTGCTACCCCATGGACTGCAGCACGCCAGGCTTCCCTGTCCATCACCAACTCCCAAGTTTTGCTCAAACTCATGTCCATCGAGTCGGTGATGCCATCCAACCATCTCATCCTCTGTTGTCCCCTTCTCCTCTTGCCTTCAATCTTTCCCAGCATCAGGGTCTTTTCCAATGACCTTTTTGGAGGGCACAAGCAAAACTTTGTGTGCACCAGGACCCAGGAGAAAGGAGCAGTGACCCCACAAGAGACTGACCCAGACTTGCCTGTGAGCATCCAGGAATCTCCAGCAGAGGCATGGGTCGGTGGTGCCCTGCTGCAGGGTCAGGGGCAATGAGTGAGGCAGTGCATGCACAGGGCCTTTTGAA
Organism: Bubalus kerabau; assembly: GCF_029407905.1. Lineage (NCBI taxonomy): Eukaryota > Metazoa > Chordata > Mammalia > Artiodactyla > Bovidae > Bubalus > Bubalus kerabau. The sequence continues at coordinate 48,414,436 of NC_073640.1, forward strand.
GGAAGTTACCATTATCTTCATTACCACCACCATGGTTTGGTCTCAGGTCAAACAACAGGGAGGGAACACAGCCCCTCCCATCACAGAAAATTGGATTAAAGATTTACTGAGCTTGGGCCTTCCCATCAGAACAAGACCTAGTTTCCCCCACAGTCAGTCTCTCCCATCTGGAAGCTTCCATAAGCCTCTTATCCTTGTCCCTCAGAGGGCAGACAGGATGAAAACCACAATCACAGAAAACTAATCAAACTGATCACATGGACCACAGCCTTGTCTAACTCAATGAAACTATGAACCACGCCATGTAGGACCACCCAAGATGGACAGGTCATGATGGAGAGTTCTGATAAAATGTGGTCCACTGGAGAAGGCAATGGCAAAGCACTTCAGTATTCTTGCATTAAGAACCCCATGGACAGTATGACAAGGCAAAAAGATATAACACTGAAAGATGAGCTCCCCAGATCGGTAGGTGCCCAATATGCTACCAGAGAAGAGTGAAGAAATAACACCAGAAAGAATGAAGAGACAGAGCCAAAGCAAAAACAATGCCCAGTTGTTGATGTGACTGGTGATGGAAGTAAAGTCCAATGCTGTAAAGAACAATATTGCATAGAAACCTGAAATGTTAGGTCTGTGAATCAAGGTAAATTGGAAGTGGTCAAACAGGAGATGGCAAGAGTGAACATTGATATTTTAGGAATCAGTGAACTAAAATGGACTGGAATGGGTGAATTTAACTCAGATGACCATTATATCTACTACTGTGGGCAAGAATCTCTTAGAATAAATGGAGTAGCCATGATAGTCAACAAATGAGTCCGAAATGCAGTTCCTTTTTACGGCTGAGTAGTATTCGATTGTACATATGTACCACAGCTTCTTTATCCATTCATCTGTTGATGGGCATCTAGGTTGCTTCCATGCCCTACCTATTGTAAATAGTGCTGCAGTGAACTATGGGGTACATGTGTCTTTTTCAGTTTTGGTTTTCTCAGGGTATGCCTAGTAGTGGGATTGCTAGGTCATATGGTGATTTTATTTCTAGCTTTTTAAAGGAATCTTAATACCATCTTTCATAGTGGCTGTATCAATTTACATTCCCACTAGCAATGCAGGAGAGTTCCCTTTTCTCCTATGCTACAAAGCTACAGTCATCAAGACAGTATGCCACTGGCACAAAAACAGAAATATAGACCAATGGAACAAGATAGAGAGCACAGAGATAAACCCAACACATATTGGTACCTTATTTTTTACAAAGGAAACAAGAATATACAATGAGGATAAGATAGCCTCTTCAATAAATGGTGCTGGGAAAACTGGACAGCTGCATGCAAAAGAATGAAATTAGAACACTTCCTAATGCCATACACAGAGATAAACTCAAAATGGATTAAAGACCTAAGTGTAAGACCAGAAACTTTAAAAGTCTTAGAGGAAAACAGGCAGCACACATAAATCAAAGCAAGATCCTCTATTACCCACCTCCTAAAGTAATTTGGGGGCAGGAAGAGAAGGGGACGACAGAGGATGAGATGGCTGGATGGCATCGCTGACTCGATGGACATGAGTCTCAGTGAACTCCAGGAGTTGGTGATGGACAGGGAGGCCTGGCGTGCTGCAATTCATGGGGTCGCAAAGAGTCGGACACGACTGAGCGACTGATCTGATCTGATCTGAAAGTAATGGAAATAAAAACAAAAATAAACAAGTGGGACCTAAACTTAAAAGCTTTTGCACAGCAAAGGAAACTACAAACAAGGTGAAAAGACAACCCTCAGAATGGGAGAAAATAATAGCAATGAAACAACAGCATGGGATTGATTTCCAAAATATACAAGCAGCTCGTGCAATTCAATACCAGAAAAACAAACAACCCAATCAAAAAGTGTGAAAAAGACCTAAAAAGACATTTCTCCAAAGAAGACATATAGATGGCTAACAAACACATGAAAAGATGCTCAACATTGCTCAATATTAGAGAAATGCAAATCAAAACTGCAATGAGATACCACCTCACACCAGTTAGAATGGCCACTGTCAAAAAGTCTACAAACAGTAAATTCTGGAGAGGGTGTGGAGACAAGGTGTGCTAGGTCTTATTGCGGTGTGTGTGACTTCTCTTTGCAGAGCACAGTTTCTCTAGTTGCAGCAGGAGGGCTTTAGTTGCCCCAGGGCATGTGGGAGCTTAGGCCCCTGACCAGGGATTGAACCAATTACCACTACATCAGAGGGCAGATTCTTATCCACAGAACACCAAGGAAGTTCCTATTTATTAATGTAATCATTTACTGGACACCAGGGAAGTTCTTATTTCTTTACGTAATCATTTATTTTATTAGTGTGGACTCATGCATATTAGTGTGGACTCACACATATTACTGTATACTTTGGGTTATCATCCGATACTCTGTTATTTATATTGTCCATCAAACCTTTTCCAATTTGTCAGTAGGAGCTTCTCAGACTTCCTTTTAGAGTTTCAAGGTCCATTTTATTGTATTAGTGCCTGGAAAATCCCATGGATGGAGGAGCCTAGTGGGCTGCAGTTCATGGGGTCGCTAAGAGTTGGACACGACTGAGCGACTTCACTTTCACTTTTCACTTTCTTGCACTGGAGAAGGAGATGGCAGCCCACTCCGGTGTTCTTGCCTGGAGAATCCCAGGCATGGGGGAGCCTGGTGGGCTGCCATCTATGGGGTCACAGAGTCGGACACGACTGAAGTGACTTAGCAGCAGCAGTGCAAACAAACTGCTCTCCTAATGTGAAAGTTTGAGTTTGACTCTTGACAGAGTTTTCACACATGGAGTGCTGCCTCTGGTGAACCCAGCACTCTTGGCCTTAGAACTCCCATCCCCAGTGGCCTGTAGGACTGTGGACCTCAGACAAACCTTACAACTGCACAGCTGCTTGCTGATGTTTCTGGATAAACTGTGCAGTTTAGATACCTCTTGAGATCAAGTTCACTGATGGAAGAGGATGAGACAGCCATTTTTGGGCAAGGCTAGACTGCTAGGGGTGAAGAATGTGCCCAGGAACTTGTTGTCTTAAGGGTTTGAGAAAGACTGGTAGCATGATGTGAAATTAACAGAATTATAAGCCCAGTGAAAACCTACATGGCTGTAAGTCCTGAGTTCCTTGTTGGGAATACTTTGGAAACCGAGGTTGGTTGTCCACCATTGCTTGGGGCCCAGTCTAGAGACTGAAGATGTTAAGATATTCGAGGGCTTCAGTAAGGCCCCTTCAGCAAGGCCCCAATGCACAGTTTTATGCATTCTTATCTCCAGGGCTTAACCTTGGGGAAAAAGAAAGGATTCTGTGACCTTTTTTCTTCCTGACAGTGATGTAGACCTGTCCTTGGCTCTTTTGTGATTCTGTCTGCTCAGTTTGGGAGAATGCTGCCCTTGGAAACAGGATAGGTTGGGGGAAGGTTGATCAGGAAAACAGGTGATCATTGGGGCTGGGACAACAGAGCACTTGGCTGCAAATGGAATCACTTAGAAATGTCAGTGTTTCCGTAATCACAGCCTCTGTTCTCTGGTACCGAATAGAAACACAGAAACAGTGTTTTGGGTGAAGTAGAAAAGAGTAGCTTTTATTGCTTTGCCAGGCAAAGGTGAACACAGTGGACTAATGTCCTGAAGACCATGTGAACCACCTTGGGGCAGGTAGTGAGGAGTTTTAGGGTGTTTCAGGGGCAGGGCGTGATCAGCTGGTGAACAGTTCTTGGATAGGTTGGCATCAAGGTGAATTTTTAAGCATCATCAACCTTTTAGTTTCAGCCAGTTTATGGTTTATGTTCTTGTGGTCAGCAGATTTCATCTGGAGGGGGGTCTACTTTCTGTAAAAACAACATAGGAATGTGTGTCAGGCCTTTGTATGTTTTAGGAAACTTGGAGTTTGGCTATTCTGTTATGTTGCAGAATTATAGTCTAAATTGTTACCAGTTCCCCAGCCCAACAGCTATTCTTTGTTTCTACATCTTCACATTTCCCAGTCATTAACTCTTGAGTCAGCATTTTACTTCAAAAGACAAGGTCACAGGGGCTTGTACATGGTTTCATCAGCTCCACTTGGTCTTTGGCAAAGACACCCCAACATGTTCTCCAGAAGCTCTGCTCTCAGAGAGGAAAGGGCTTCCCACAGTAAACACCCCAAGGACAAGGGAACCACATATTCCAGGAGCCTGACCACAGGACTGTGTTCCTCCTGGGAGGGGTTTGGGCTGAGCTCAGGGAGCTAGGGGTTTTTAAAGTGACGAAACCCTGCCCTGAGCAGAGCACTCCAGCCGCCACCACGATGAAGGGAGCACTGCTTTTGGTGGCCTTTCTGGTGACCAGAGAGCTGACCTTTGAGACACATGAGGGTAGGAAGGAGGGTCCAGATGGCCCATCTGATCCTTGCCCAAGGCCGTCTCACTGAATTCTTCCTAGTCCTGTCCACACCACTTCTGGGACAGATTCTGAGGGCAGCTGTCTGATCAGTGCCCAGGAATCCTGCACAAACTCCTTGAGGCTTTCAGCCTTTGAATGGAAGGAGTGGTGTGGAGTTGGAAGGGTCATTAGCTATGCACACACTGGGGGATAATTAGTTTGGGGGTAGTGGTGCACATTGGAAGGGAGGAAGCAGGCTGGTATGCCTGGGGCAGTGGTCAAGGGCAGAGGGGTCTCCAGGCCTACCCCCTCTTACTGCTCCCTTCTGCTGGGTGGTTTTCTGTCTGGAATGAAAGCAGTCCTGGGAGAGGGCGGGTCTCTGTGGGAGTGAGTCTGGAAGTTTTGGATGTGAGTTCTATCAAGTGGTGAGAAACAGGAACCTCCTACTCTGATAATCCTCTTGAAAAGGTGCTTTCTGTCTGCGCTTTCAGTGGAAGCCTGCCCTGTGTTTTATGGAGCAGTTGGTACAGTTTTTATTGGAAGCAAAACATTGTTGAACTCAACGTTCGATTTGGTTGATGCTACCAATGAGGAAAAGGAAGCTATAGGAAAACTCCAGGATTGCTTCAATGAGAATGGATTTCGTGCCAAGCTTTTCATTATAGAACTTGTGGTAATTTACTCTCTTCATCCCCTACCCTGCCCTGCCCACTCACATGCATAGTGCAGTATGCCACATGGGAATAGATCATGCAGTCATGGGATATGTGACAGATAAGAGCTATAAACAAAGAAGCACATAAACCCTTTGATTCACCCTGCAACACCTGTAATATGCAAGTACAGTCCATCTGCACATCCAGCCTCTTGTTACTGAATATGCCTGTATCATGCCAGTCAACTCACACACAGAATAGGGCTGTAATATCAATGCAGTAGGCCAAGTGTCTTGAGTCATCATTTTTTGCCTCAGTGAGAGGAGCTAGTATTGGAGGAGTAGAATTTTAATGTTTGGCAGGAAAGGAAGCATTCAGCTCACACATAAGTAACAGTCTTGTCAGCTCTACTTTAGGAATATTGAAAAGGAGCCCCTGGCTTTAGAGTCTCTTTCCAGCATGAGACTCCCTGGCTTTGTGAAGTTTCTGGCCTGTGATCTCGTCACCTCTTGTTCCCACTCTGATGGCCATTGCTCTGGCTCAGAGCCCTATTTCCACCCACATGGTCTCTGTGTCTACAAGCCAGAATTTTCACTGTGGTGTTTTGGTGCCTGAGGCTTCTGAGGAGGATTCTAGGTATCTGTGACTGCTCATCTGAGCTAGCAGTGTATCTCCCAAAGAACCATCTTTCCTTTTTTGTTATTGTTAAGTAATACTGGAGATTGTGAATAGTCTTTCTCAACATATTTTCCTCAAATTGTTGATTGTTCAAAATGAGAGGTTTTCTGCAGAGTTTCATGCACTAATAGGAGCACACAGAGCACATGGGTTTGTTTACGACTCCTGCATGCACATTAGTCCACCCAGCACACCTGACAGAAGAGGCTCAGGTGCAAGAAGTGTGACCCAAACTCAGGCTCCAGCACCTTGCTCCTCCCTCAGGACTAGTCCCGGCTGTGCCCTGCTGACCCTTGTCATCTCCTCCCTTCCCTGGCATGGTTGGTGACTCTGTCTTCCTCCTGACACCTGTGCTTAGGCTGTTAGGGAGCCATCCTTCCCCTGGTGCCTGCTGGCAGCCCCCTGTCCAGTGGTGGGTCTGTGGGCAGAGGTTCTTGCTGGGGATGGGGCTGAATCCCTGAGGGTGAGGTGATCCTGGGGAGACAGGATAGCCTGGCTGTGGGCTCAGGTCCTGTCTTTTCTCCTCCTATTCCCTCCCAGAGTTCCATCATTATCAATGAGGATTGCTCTGGCTATAGAGTGTCCACAGTGGTGAATGCTGTTTCAGGATTACTTCTCAGTGTGATGTCTTTGGTGAGATGATCTTTCCCAGGGATGCCAGCGTGCACTCAAGCTTCCTGCCCTGTTCTCCTCAACTGAAGCTGGAATCCAGATACCCGTCCCACCTGATGTGATCTCTATGAGGCTGACTCTAATAAAATGACTGCAGTATTGCTCTGTGAGCCACGTGTGTGTGTGTGCTCTGGGGAGGATGTGAGGCAGGAGGTCTTGGGAGATGGTGTCTCCTTCTTGGGAGAAGTGTCACATGTAATCATTGAGAGCATGGGAACCAGAGTCAGACAGAATGATGGTAAACCTAAGCCCTGTCCCTGGCAAGCTGTGGAAACTTGGGCAAGTTTGTTTAACTTTTTCAAGTCATTTTGTCATCTGCTAAATGGGGATTGTGTGTCAAGATTAAGCCAGTAACATAGTTTATAACAAGATTATAGCCAATAGCTTTTAAGGATAAAATTGTTGTTTGTGGACACAGATGGAATATCTCCTACTCTGGCCTTCAGCACAGAGGCAGAACTTCCAGTCCTTTAAATATCCCTCTGGTTATTGAATGGTGACTTCTGAGATGACCTGAGAGGATCATCACAGGTCCCCTCTTCCTCGTTAGTGGTATTTGCCATCTTCTACTTCTAGCCTGATATTTCTTCAGGGACACTAGGTGCCACTGCTGTTCTTGGTCTTGCCATGGGGACCAGGACCTCTATGAAGTGTTGGACCATGAAGAAGGAAGTGTACAGAAGAAACTACCCCAGTGAGGATGTTGTTTCTGTGGAAGCAGCTCATGCTATGAAATGTGAATTGAAGGATGTGCCATATGGGGCACGTGTCCTGAACCCTCCAACCTACTTGTAAAGGCATGAGATAGATAGATACAATACAATTGTAATGTATTGCATTACAATAGGAGATTTGTGAAGCTACCAGGATGGGAATAGGTTTTATTCCAGTTTCTTAGGGTCTAGGTCATTGTCAGGCTACTCTCAGTATGACCCACAGAAAGAGTGGCATAACTGACAAAAATCTCTATACCTTCTGGCCAGGCAGATGTACTAAGGTCACATACCAGGAGCTGAACTTGGGACTTGATGCTAAGTAGCCAGGGCCTTGAGTGCTGGATTTTCTTTGACCTACTACCTAAATTAGGTATTTAAATTCACTGTTTGTTCTTCCTATACCTTGATTTAATCTACCAAGTGCTGGACACTCTGCTGGAGATAGTATTAAGGGTTAAGGTCATATTGTGAAAGTGAAAGTGAAAATCGAGCAGTTGTGTCTGACTCTTTCTGACCCCATGTAGCCTGCCAGGCTTCTCTGTCCATGGAATTCTCTAGACAAGAATACTGGAATAGGTAGCTCTTCCTTTCTCTGGGGGATCTTCCCAACCCAGGGATCGAATCCAGGTCTCCTGCATTGCAGGGAGATTCTTTACCTTGTAGGAGCCACAGATCAGATTAGACTCTCAGTCGTGTCCGATTCTTTGCGACCCATGAATCACAGCACGCCAGGCCTCCCTGTCCATCACCAACTCCCGGAGTTCACTCAGACTCACGTCCATCAAGTCAGTGATGCCATCCAGCCATCTCATCCTCTGTCATCCCCTTCTCCTCCTGCCCCCAATCCCTCCCAGCATCAGAGTCTTTTCCAATGAGTCAACTCTTCGCATAAGGTGGCCAAAGTACTGGAGTTTCAGCTTTAGCATCATTCCTTCCAAAGAAATCCCAGGGCTGATCTCCTTCAGAATGGACTGGTTGCATCTCCTTGCAGTCTAAGAGACCCTCAAGAGTCTTCTCCAACACCACAGTTCAAAAGCATCAATTCTTCGGTGCTCAGCCTTCTTCACAGTCCAACTCTCACATCCATACATGACCACTGGAAAAACCATACCCTTGACTAGACGAACTTTTGTTGGCAAAGTAATGTCTCTGCTTTTGAATATGCTATCTAGGATGGTCATAACCTTCCTTCCAAGGAGTAAGCGTCTTTTAATTTCATGGATGCAGTCACCGTCTGCAGTGATTTTGGAGCCCAGAAAAATAAAGTCTGACACTGTTTCCACTGCTTCCCCATCTACTTCCCAGGAAGTGGTGGGACCGGATGCCATGACCTTCGTTTTCTGAATGTTGAGCTTTAAGCCAACTTTTTCACTCTCCACTTTCACTTTCATCAAGAGGATTTTTAGTTCCTCTTCACTTTCTGCCATAAGGCTGGTGTCATCTGCATATCTGAGGTTATTGATATTTCTCCCAGCAATCTTGATTCCAGCTTGTGCTTCTTCAGGTCCAGCATTTCTCATGATGTACTCTGCATATAAATTAAATAAATAGAGTGACAATATACAGCCTTGATGAACTCCTTTTCCCATTTGGAACCAGTCTGTTGTTCCATGTCCAGTTCTAACTGTTGCTTCCTGACCTGCATACAAATTACTCAAGAGACAGGTCAGGTGGTCTGGTATTCCCAGAATTTTCCACGGTTTATTGTGATCCACACAGTCAAAGGCTTTGGCATAGTCAATAAAGCAGAAATAGATGTTTTTCTGGAACTCTCTTGCTTTTTCGATGATCCAGCGGATGTTGGCAATTTGGTCTCTGGTTCCTCTGCCTTTTCTAAAACCAGCTTAAACATCTGGAAGTTCACAGTTCACGTATTGCTGAAGCCTGGCTTGGAGAATTTTGAGCATTACTTTACTAGCGTGTGAGATGAGTGCAATTGTGCAGTAGTTTGAGCACTCTTTGGCATTGCCTTTCTTCGGGATTGGAATGAAAACTGACCTTTTCCAGTCCTGTGGCCACTGCTGAGTTTTCCAAATTTGCTGGCATATTGAGTGCAGCACTTTCACAGCATCATCTTTCAGGATTTGGAATAGTTCAACTGGAATTCCATCACCTCCACTAGCTTTGTTCGTAGTGATGCTTCCTAAGCCCCACTTAACTTCACATTCCAGGATGTCTGGCTCTAGGTCAGTGATCACACCATCGTGATTATCTGGGTCGTGAAAATCTTTTTTGTACAGTTCTTCTGTGTATTCTTGCCATCTCTTCTTAATATCTTCTGCTTCTGTTAGGTCCATACCATTTCTGTCCTTTATCGAGCTCATCTTTGCATGAAATGTTCCTTTGGTATCTCTGATTTTCTTGAAGAGATCCCTAGTCTTTCCCATTCTGTTGTTTTCCTCTATTTCTTTGCATTGATCACTGAAGAAGGCTTTCTTATCTCTTCTTGCTATTCTTTGGAAATCTGCATTCAGATGTTTATATCTTTCCTTTTCTCCTTTGCTTTTCACTTCTCTTCTTTTCACAGCTATTTGTAAGGCCTCCCCAGACAGCCATTTTGCTTTTTTGCATTTCTTTTCCATGGGGATGGTCTTGATCCCTGTCTCCTGTACAATGTCACGAACCTCAGTCTATAGTTCATCAGGCACTCTGTCTAAGAGATCTAGTCCCTTAAATCTATTTCTCACTTCCACTGTATAATCCTAAGGGATTTGATTTAGGTCATACCTGAATGGTCTAGTGGTTTTCCCTACTTTCTTCAATTTCAGTCTGAATTTGGCAATAAGGAGTTCATGGTCTGAGCCACAGTCTGCTCCTGGTCTTGTTTTTGCTGACTGTATAGAGCTTCTCCATCTTTGGCTGCAAATAATATAATCAATCTGATTTCGGTGTTGACCATTTGGTGATGTCCATGTATAGAGTCTTCTCTTGTGTTGTTGGATGAGGGTGTTTGTTATGACTAGTGCATTTTCTTGGCAAAACTCTATTAGTCTTTGCCCTGCTTCATTCCGTATTCCAAGGCCAAATTTGCCTGTTACTCCAGGTGTTTCTTGACTTCCTACTTTTGCATTCCAGTCCCCTATAATGAAAAGGACACCTTTTCTGGGTGTTAGTTCTACAAGGTCTTGTAGAGGAAAGCCCTCAAGTCATACTAAAGAGGTCTAAAAATTTGTTGAAATGTACAAGATACAAATTGAATAGATTAAGGGCTAAATCATATCCTTGTATGAGATAAACTGACATCATAGCAATGTCAACCCTTCCCAAATCCATCTAAATTAACCTTTGTTCTTATTAAGATTTACTTAATGTTTACTTCCAGAAACTAAATTTTTGAAGTCAACCAAAAAATTGAGATAAATTGAAACTATCCAGAGGATTGTTCTCACCACATTTTTGCAAGAGAAATAAATGTCTCTATAAATTTTCAAGTTTTAGTGGAGAATAGATACATGGTCATACTGAGAGAAGACAAAACCCATACATAGAGTCAGAGTTAGTTTCAGTTCAGTTCAGTTCAGTCACTCAGTCGTGTCTGACTCTTTGTGACCCCATGAATCACAGCACGCCAGGCCTCCCTGTCCATCACCAATTCCCGGAGTTCATTCAAAGCCACGTCCATCGAGTCAGTGATGCCATCCAGCCATCTCATCCTCTGTCGTCCCCTTCTCCTCCTGCCCCCAATCCCTCCCAGCATCAGAGTCTTTTCCAATGAGTCAACTCTTCGCATGAGGTGGCCAAAGTACTGGAGTTTCAGCTTTAACATCATTCCTTCCAAAGAAATCCCAGGGCTGATCTCCCTTAGAATGGACTGGTTGGATCTCCTTGCAGTCTAAGAGACCCTCAAGAGTCTTCTCCAACACCACAGTTCAAAAGCATCAATTCTTCGGCGCTCAGCCTTCTTCACAGTCCAACTCTCACATCCATACATGACTACTGCAAAACCATAGCCTTGACTAGATGGACCTTTGTTGGCAAAGTAATGTCTCTGCTTTTGAATATGCAATCTAGGTTGGTCATAACTTTTCTTCCAAGGAGTAAGTGTCTTTTAATTTCATGGCTGAAGTCACCATCTGCAGTGATTTTGGAGCCCCAAAGAATAAAGTCTGACACTGTTTCCACTGTTTCCCCATCTATTTCCCATGAAGTGAATGGACCAGGTGCCATGATCTTCATTTTCTGAATGTTGAGTTTTAAGCCAACTTTTTCACTCTCCTCTTTCACCTTCATCAAGAGGATTTTTAGTTCCTCTTCAGTTTCTGCCATCAGGGTGGTGTCATCTGCATATCTGAGGTTATGGATATTTCTCCCAGCAATCTTGATTCCAGCTTGTGCTTCTTCCAGCCCAGCATTTCTCATGATGTACTCTTCATATAAGTTAAATAAGCAGGGTGACAATATACAGCCTTGATGTACTCCTTTTCCCATTTGGAACCAGTCTGTTGTTCTGTGTCCAGTTCTAACTGTGGCTTCCTGACCTGCATACAAATTACTCAAGAGACAGGTCAGGTGGTCTGGTATTCCCATCTCTTGAAGAATTTCCCACAGTTTATTGTGATCCACACAGTCAAAGGCTTTGGCATAGTCAATAAAGCAGAAATAGATGTTTTTCTGGAACTCTCTTGCTTTTTCGATGATCCAGTGGATGTTGGCAATTTGGTCTCTGGTTCCTCTGCCTTTTCTAAAACCAGCTTAAACATCTGGAAGTTCACAGTTCACGTATTGCTGAAGCCTGGCTTGGAGAATTTTGAGCATTACTTTACTAGCGTGTGAGATGAGTGCAATTGTGCAGTAGTTTGAGCACTCTTTGGCATTGCCTTTCTTCGGGATTGGAATGAAAACTGACCTTTTCCAGTCCTGTGGCCACTGCTGAGTTTTCCAAATTTGCTGGCATATTGAGTGCAGCACTTTCACAGCATCATCTTTCAGGATTTGAAATAGCTCAATTGGAATTCCATCACCTCCACTAGCTTTGTTCGTAGTGATGCTTTCTTGAGTTAGTTTAGGATATAATAATAACAGTTTATTGAATCTTGGAGAATAAATGGGTATTTTTAAAAATGGCGTTGAGAAAAATGAGTTAACATTAAAAGAATTAGGTGGGTCTGCAGAGCCTTTTCCTGTGGATTTATGTGGAATAATGATTTAATTGCCGTAATTCTATGTTTGATTATTCATTTGTCACAGCTCATTTCTTCTCCAATCTCTCCACACTCTTTCAGTTTAACTTTTATGACATTGCAGTTTCTTGTTTTTCTCCTGCTTTACTGGAAGATACTTTTTAGGTCTCTCAGGTTGTATCCTTTATCAAAGATCATTCTCTTTTCAGCTCTTCTTTCTTATAGATGCTCATTAAAATTTTTTTTAATTTTATTTATTTTTTAGAATGAGTTTGGAAGTTTACGTTCCTCTGCAATTTTCTAAAGAGTTTGAGTAGGATAGGTGTTAGCTCCTCTCTAAATTTTTCGTAGAATTCAGGTGTGAAGCCGTTTGGTCCTGGGCTTTTGTTTGCTGGAAGATTTCTGATTATAGTTTCGATTTCTGTGCTTGTGATGTGTCTGTTAAGATTTTCTATTTCTTCCTGGTTCAGTTTTGGAAAGTTATACTTTTCTAAGAATTTGTCCATTTCTTCTAAGTTGTCCATTTCATTGGCATATAGTTGCTGATAGTAGTCTCTTATGATTCTTTGTATTTCTGTGTTTTCTGTTGTGATTTCTCCATTTTCATTTCTAATTTTGTTGATTTGATTCTTCTCCCTTTGTTTCTTGATGAGTCTGGCTAATGGTTTGTCAATTTTATTTATCTTCTCAAAGAACCAGCTTTTAGCTTTGTTGATTTTTGCTATGGTCTCTTTTGTTTCTTTTTCACTTATTTCTGCCCTAATTTTTATGATTTCTTTACTTCTACTAACCCTGGGGTTCTTCACTTCTTCCTTTTCTAGTTGCTTTATGTGTAGAGTTAGGTTATTTATTTGACTTTTTTCTTGTTTCTTGAGGTAAGCCTGTATTGCTATAAACCTTCCCCCTAGCATTGCTTTTACAGTGTCCCATAAGTTTTGGGTTGTTGTATTTTCATTTTCATTCTTTTCCATGAATATTTTGATTTCTTTTTTTATTTCTTCTGTGATTTGTCGTTATTCAGCAGCGTGTTGTTCAGCCTCCATATGTTGGCATTTTTAATAGTTTTTCTCCTGTAATTGAGATCTAATCTTACTGCATTGTGGTCAGAAAAGATGCTTGGAATGATTTCAATTTTTTTGAATTTACCAAGGCTAGATTTATGGCCCAGGATGTGATCTATCCTGGAGAAGGTTCCATGTGTGCTTGTGAAAAAGGTGAAATTCATTGTTTTGGGGTGAAATGTCCTATAGATATCAATTAGGTCTGACTGGTCTATTGTATCATTTAAAGTTTGTGGTTTTTTGTTAATTTTCTGTTTAGTTGATCTATCCATAGGTGTGAGTGGGGTATTAAAGTCTCCCACTATTATTGTGTTATTGTTAATTTCCCCTTTCATACTTGTTAGCATTTTTCTTACATATTGTGGTGCTCCTATGTTGGGTGCATATATATCTGTAATTGTTGTATCTTCTTCTTCTATTGATCCTTTGATCATTATGTAGTGTCCTTCTTTGTCTCTTTTCACAGCCTTTGCTTTAAAGTCTATTTTATGTGATATGAGTATTGCTACTCCTGCTTTCTTTTGGTCTCTATTTGCGTCAAATATCTTTTTCCAGCCCTTCACTTTCTTTCTGTATGTGTCCCCTGTTTTGAGGTGGGTCTCTTGTAGACAACATATATAGGAGTCTTGTTTTTGTATCCATTCAGCCAGTCTTTTCTTTTGGTTGGGGCATTCAACCCATTTATATTTAAGGTAATTATTGATAAATAGGATCCCGTTGCCATTTACTTTATTGTTTTCGGTTCGAGTTTATACACCCTTTTTGTATTTCCTGTCTAGAGAAGATCCTTTATCATTTGTTGGAGCACCACTAACCAGCTCTCAGTTAGTGGTGCTAAAATCTCTCAGCTTTTGCTTGTCTGTAAAGCTTTTGATTTCTCCTTCATATTTGAATGAGATCCTTGCTGGGTACAGTAATCTGGGTTGTAGATTATTTTCTTTCATCACTCTAAGTATGTCCTGCCATTCCCTCCTGGCCTGAAGAGGTTCTATTGAAAGATCGGCTGTTATCCTTATGGGAATCCCCTTGTGTGTTATTTGTTTTTTTCCCTTGCTGCTTTTAATATTTGTTCTTTGCGTTTTATCTTTGTTAATTTGATTAATATGTGTCTTGGGGTGTTTCACCTTGGGTTTATCCTTTTTGGGACTCTCTGCGTTTCTTGGACTTGGGTGATTTCCTTCCCCATTTTAGGGAAGTTTTCAACTATTATCTCCTCAAGTATTTTCTCATGGTCTTTCTTTTTGTCTTCATCTTCTGGGATTCCTATGATTTGACTGTTGGGGCATTTAACATTGTCCCATAAGTCTCTGAGATTGTTCTCATTTTTTTTAATTCATTTTTCTATTTTCCTCTCTGTTTCATTTATTTCTACCATTCTATCTTCTACCTCACTTATCCTATCTTCTGCCTCCATTATTCTACTGTTGGTTCCCTCCAGAGTGTTTTTTATCTCATTTATTGCATTATTCATTATATAATGACTCCTTTTATTTCTTCTAGGTCTTTGTTAAACCTTTCTTGCATCTTCTCAATCCTTTTCTCCAGGCTATTTATCTGTAACTCCATTTTGTTTTCAAGATTTTGGATCATTTTCACTATCATGATTCAGAATTCTTTATTAGGTAGATTCCCTATCTCTTCCTCTTTTGTTTGGTTTGGTGGGCATTTATACTGTTCTTTTACCTGTTGGGTATTCCTCTGTCTCTTCATCTTGTTTATATTGCTGTGTTTGGGGTGGCCTTTCTGTATTCTGGCAGTTTGTGGAGTTCTCTTTATTGTGGAGTTTCCTTGCTGTGGGTGGGGTTGGATGGGTGGCCTGTCAAGGTTTCCTGGTTAGGGAAGCTTGTGTCGGTGTTCTGGTGGGTGGAGCTGGATTTCTTCTCTCTGGAGTGCAATGAAGTGTCCAGTAATGAATTATGAGGTGTCAATGGGTTTGGCGTGACTTTGGGCAGCCTGTATATTGAAGCTCAAGTCTATGTTCCTGGGTTGCTGGAGAATTTGCGTGGTATGTCTTGCTCTGGAACTTGTTGGTCCTTGGGTGGTTCTTGATTTCAGTGTAGGTATGGAGGTATTTGATGAGCTCCTATTGATTAATGTTCCCTGGAGTCAGGGGTTCTCTGGTGTCTCAGGATTTGGACTTAAGCCTCCTGTCTCTGGTTTTCAGTCTTATTCTTACAGTAGGCTCAAGACTTCTCTATCTATACAGCACCATTGATAAAACATCTAGGTTAAAGATAAAAAGTTTCTCCACAGTGAGGGACACCCAGAGACGTTCACAGAGTTACATGGAGAAGAGAAGAGGGAGGAGGGAGATAGAGGTGACCAGGATGAGACGAGGGGGAATCAAAAGAGGAGAGAGAAAGTTAGCCAGTAATCACTTCCTTATGTGCTCTCCACAGTCTGGACTGCTCAGAGATGTTCACGGAGTTATACAGAGAAGAGAAGAGGGAGGAAGGAGACAGAGGTGTCCAGGAGGATAATGGGGGGAATCAAAAGGAGAGAGACAGATCCAGCCAGTAATCAGTTCCCTAAGTGTTCTCCACAGTCCAGAACACAGAAAGAGATTCACAGAGTTGGGTAGAGAAGAGAAGGGGGAGGGAAGATACAGAGGCGACCTGGTGGAGAAAAAGGAGAGTCCAAAGGGGGATAGAACAGTCAAGCCAGTTATCTTGCTGCCAAGTAAAAATGGTTACTGAAGATTGGGTTCTTAAAGGCATAAAACTGATAACAAATACCAAAAATCAAAGATTAAAAATATAGAGTAGAGGTTGGATTTTCAAAAATACAATATTAGAGGAGGAAAAAATCACAAAAATTATAAAATATGTATATATATGAAGTTTGCTTTAAAAAATAAGGTCTTTTTTTGCAAAGTAATAGTAGGTTATAAAAATGAAAATTAAAGGAGTAATAGAGGACTTAAAAATATAAAAAATTTTTAAAAATTTAAAAAGTTAAAGAATGATAAGAGTAAAATACATCTAGGACTTTCTGTGATGTTGTTGTGGACAGTGTGGGGTCAGTTCATTTTCAGATAGTTCCTTGATCCGGCTTATACTTCCCAAGATCTATAGGCCCCTTCCTATGTAGTTGGTACTAACTACAGGGTTTTAATCTATTGCACATGTCACTTCCAAGGTGGTTTCCTCTGTTTTAGCTTCTTCTGTTGCTGGTCTCTTCAGTGTTTAACTTCTGCCCTGACACAACAGGGCGGTGGGGGTCACTTTTTTAGGCTCACTTGTTCAGTCGTGCTGTGGGGAGGGAGGAACACTGCAAAAAAATAACACTGGCATGTGTGGCGAGTGCTTCCAGTGTCTTGGCCACACTGGGTTTGTCCCCACTCACGGCATGTGTGCTTTCCCTGTCTACACTGCTCAGGCTCTAGGTTGCTCTGCCAGGTACTGTCTGAGGCTGGTCCTGGGTTGAGTGCACTCTCCAGGTCAAAGCCACTCAGGTTCGGGTACTCCTCAAAGGTGCAGACTCGGTTAGGCCTGCGTTTTGTGCCATTCCCAGGTCCAAGCAGCTCAGGTAACCAGGTGTTTGGCGAGCACGGTCGCTGCGACTTTTCGCCTCCCCTGTCCCTGCTGCTCGGTTTTCTGGGTGTACAACTGGTGCACCTTCTCAGGCAGATGTTGACCATCAAGAATCCCAAGAAGTCTTGGTTAGCAATGAAGACTTCTTGCAGTTTGATAGATAATGCCTCTCTGGGGCCGCTATTGCCCACTTCTGGCTCTGGCTGCCCCTGCCTGCCTATCTCTGGAGGGGAATGTGCCCGTCTGCAGCCATCTAGCTCTGCTCAGTCCTTTGTTCTGTGAGCAGGCCTGATGGTGTCTTAGGTTAGGGCTTTTTGCGAGGTAGCTCTCCCACAGTCTGATTTGCTTTCTCAAGTTAGTTCCCTCAGATTGTGCTCAGGGCATTCAGGCCCATTCCTTACTCTAAGCAATGCAGCCCGTGCCTCCTTGCCCAGCCCCCGCTTGCTAGTGGCAGATGCAGGCGTCTGTGCTTCTTCTCTGCTGGGAGTTTCCACTGGGCATGTAATCTGTGGGTTTTAATTATTTATTTTTCCTCCTGGTTATGTTACCTTCTGTGGTTCCAAGTCTCGCCAGACTCTCCAGTGAGAGTGTTTCCTGGTGTTTGGAAACTTCTCTTTTTTAAGACTCCCTTCCCAGGACAGATCTCTGTCCCTACCTCTTTTGTCTCTCTTTTTATCTTTTATATTTTTTCCTACTTCCTTTCGAAGACAATGGGCTGCTTTTCTGGGTGCCTGGTGTCCTCTGCTGGCATTCAGAAGTTGTTTGGTGGAATTTATTCAGCGTTCAAATGTTCTTTTGATGAATTTGTGGGTGAGAAAGTGGTCTCCCCATCCTATTCCTCGGCCATCTTAGGACTGCCCCCTACCACAACTTCTTTATCCATTCATCTGTCAATGGACACCTAGGTTGCTTCCATGTTCTAGCCATTGTAAACAGTGCTACAATGAACAATGGGATACACATGTCTTTTTCAATTTTGGTTTCCTCAGGGTATGTCTAGGAGTGGGATTGCTGGATCAAATGGTGGTTTTAAGAAGAGGTAGCAAGAAAACACAGAAGAATATGAAAAAGATCTTTATGACCCAGATAACCATGATGGTTGATCATGGTTAGACATCATGGTATGATGCCAGACATCATGGAATGTGAAGTCAAGTGGACCTTTGAAAGCATCACTACCATCAAAGCTAGTGGAGGTGATGGAATTCCCATTGAGCTATTTCAAATCCTGAAAGATGATGCTTTGAAAGTACTGCATTCAATATTCCAGCAAATATAGAAAACTCAGCAGTGGCCACAGGTCTGGAAAAGGTCAGTTTTCATTCCAATAACAAATAAAGGCAATGCCAAAGAATGCTCAAACTACCACACAATTGCACTCATCTCACATGCTAGTAAAGTAATGCTCAAAATTCTCCAAGCCCAGGCTTCAGCAATAAGTGAACCATGAAGCTGGTTCCGGACGTTCAAGCTGATTTTAGAAAAGGCAGAGAAATCAGAGATCAAATTGCCAGCATCTGTTGGTTCATCAAAAAAGCAAGAGCATTCTAGAAAAACAACTATTTCTGCTTTATTGATTATGCCAAAGCTTTTGACTGTGTACATCAGAAAAAAATGGTGGAAAATTATTAAAGAGATGGGAATACCAGAGCACCTGACCTGCCTCTTGAGAAATCTGTATGCAGGTCAAGAAGCAGCAGTTAGAACTGGACATGGAACAACAGACTGGTTCCAAATAGGAAAAGGAGTATGTCAAGCCTGCTTATTTAACTTACATGCAGAGTACATCATGAGAAACACTGAGCTGGAGGAAGCACAAGCTGGAATCGAGATTTCCGGGAGAAATATCAATAACCTCAGATATGCAGATGATACCACCCTTATGGCAGAAAGTGAAGAGGAACTAAAGAGCCTCTTGATGAAAGTGAAAGAGGAGAGTGAAAAAGTTGGCTTAAAGCTCAACATTCAGAAAATGAAGATCATGGCATCTGGTCCCATCACTTCATGGGAAGTAGATGGGGAAACAGTGGAAACAGTGTCAGACTTTATTTTGGGGGGCTCCAAAATCACTGCAGATGGTGACTGCAGCCATGAAATTAAAAGACGCTTACTCCTTGGAAGAAAAGTTATGACCAACCTAGATAGCATATTGAAAAGCAGAGACATTACTTTGCCAACAAAGGTCCATCTAGTCAAGGCTATGGTTTTTCCAGTGGTCATGTATGGATGTGAGTGTTGGACTGTGAAGAAAGCTGAGTGTCAAAGAATCGATGCTTTTGAACTGTGGTGTTGGAGAAGACTCTTGAGAGCCCCTTGGATGGCAAGGAGATCCAATCAATCCATTGTAAAGGAGATCAGCCCTGGGTTTTCTTTGGAAGGAATGATGCTAAAGCTGAAACTCCAGTACTTTGGCCACCTCACACGAAGAATTGACTCATTGGAAAAGACTCTGATGCTGGGAGGGATTGGGGGCAGGAGGAGAAGGGGACGACAGAGGATGAGATGGCTGGATGGCATCACCAACTCAATGGACGTGAGTCTGAGTGAACTCCGGGAGATGGTGATGGACAGGGAGGCCTGGCGTGCTACAATTCATGGGGTTGCAAAAAGTCGGATACGACTGAGCGGCTGAACTGACAATTTGATCTCTGGTTTCTCTGCCTTTTCTAAAACCAGCTTGAATATCTGGAAGTTCATGTTTCACATATTGCTCAAGCCTGGCTTGGAGAATTTTGAGCATTACTTTACTAGCGTGTGAGATGAGTGCATTTGTGCAGTAGTTTGAGCATTGTATGGCATTGCCTTTCTTAGGGATTGGAATATATAGGATTATATATATTAGGACAATATATAGCGGTTCAAAGTTTCTTGATCTCTCTGAAATGCTTAACAGGTTCCTCTCTTGCCATTTTAAACTGTCTTTCTTGCATATTGCAGCATGAGCATGTAAAGTCAAATAAGCATACTTAGAATCAGTATAGATATTTACTCACTGCCCATTGCTAAACCCTAGAGCTCGGGTAAGAACCACAGGTTCTGCTAGCTGAGCACTCACTCCCTGGGGGAGAGATTTCACTTCTATTGGCCTAACCTGCTTTATGCTTCCCATCCCAAACAAAGGAAGTGCGATCTGTAAATATTTCCATGTCAGGATTATCTAATACTGTATCCATCAGATCTCCCTGAGCTTCATAAAGTTAGAAATTGGGAACAATCGTATTCACGTGTTTAATTTTCCTTCTCAGGAAGGAAAGTGGTAGGATTTAAATTTCCACAAAATTTAAGTTTTGTTATTGGTCCTTCTAACAACAATGACCGATATATTGTCTCACAGTCATGGGTATTGGCTGATTTAGTATTGGTTTAATTCTAGAAAGCATACAGAAAAATATTCAGCTTATTTAGGAATTTTAGACAATAGAGTATAAAGATTAGGCACCATGGGGTGTAAAGGAACTACAGCCTCATTTATTATTTGTAAATCTTGAACTAGTCTCCATTTATCATTTGATTTCTTTATACCCAAAATAGGAGTGCTGCATGGACTCTTACAGGGAATTAATAGCCCCTGCTCCTTTAAATTCTCAGTGATGGATTTTAACCCTTCCTTAACCTCTGGTTTCAATGGATACTACTTCTTATGTGGAAATAAGTGCAGGTCTTTGAGCTTGACAACTACAGGAATAGCATTTTGTGCTCGGCCCACAGATTTTCCATCAGCCCACACTCTAGGGTTTATGTTTTGTTCAATTAAAGGGAGAGAAAGGGAGGGCTCTATATTCATGAAAACATAGGCATGGACCTTGCTCAGTATATCCTTCCCAAAAGCAGTGAGGGAGACTGGCATGATTAGAAACTCGTGGGAAAATAGCAGAGTCCCAGCTGCAGCTTAAAGAACAACAACAGTATTAAAGAAATAATACTATTTGGTTCGTCTAGACAATGGCATTATGAAAGCGGATTGGGGAGAAAGTGGACCAGGGGCTTCAGTAAGCACAGAGTAAGTTTCCCCAATGTCTAAAAAGAAGTTTATGGATTGGCCAACCACAATTATTAATACCTGGGGTTCCTCAAGTGTAATTAGGGTGGGAACTTGTGTAGGGACCCTCAGGTACCTTCAGTCCTGGTTGTCTTGAAAGTCCGACCCCTGAAACTTACATTTCTTGGGGCAGTCTCTCCTCCAGTGTGGTCTCTTGCAGACCAGACATGGAGCCAGGGGTGGCTTAGATGCCTGAGGGCAATTTCACTTGAGGTGTCCCTCCTTTCCACAGTAATAGCAAGCCCGTCCCTTTTCACCTGGGTCCCTCTGGGCATTTTTCTCAGGCTGTTTAAGAATGGTTCTGACAGCCATTACAAGGGCTTCTGCCAGTTCCTTTGTCTTTTTCTGCCTTTCTTTCTTTTCCTCATATTCCCTATCATAATAGACTGTTTGAGCCAGTTGCAACAGATTATCTAAAGACTGATTTGGTCCATACACCTGTTTTAATAGCTTACGGTGGATATCTGGGGCTGATTGAGTGAGAAATCAATCTTTTAAGATCACTCTCCCCTCTTCACTTTCAGGATCAGTCTCAGTGAATCTGTGAAGGGCTTCTCTTGTTGTAACCATACATTCTGGGAAACAAACTCACTCAGAAGGACAATGCAGATTGTGGAGTGCAGTTTATTACCCTGGTGGACCCAAGGGAGAGTCTCCTCTTAGCTAAGGACCCCAACCACTTTTTGTGAAAACCTTATATACCCTAAGTGTAGGTGCCCAAACCCCACTCCCCAAATTCCCTGAAACTACTCTGAACAAAGGAATAGAAAGATACAATCAAAGTTAACCTGTGATTCATATGCCTTAAGCCTAGGTAGTTAACAGTGGACAATTGTCAATAGGCCTGTGATCATACCCCAATAAGTATAATAGAATTTATGATTCTATTCGGTTACACAGATAATTAGGGTATTCTTTTAGGTGAAGGAGAGTCTAGGTATGAGCCCTTGGGCCCTTCCATCCCGGGGGTCCTGGTTTTCCAGTTGGTATATCATTTCCATAGATACTGGGCATATAGTTCAAAGACCACAGTCTGGCCCAAGATGAAGTCCTGCTTTCAAGATGGAGCCTATTCTGTTTCCTCCTTCATTCCCCATCCTGATGCTCTTAACTCATAGTACTAGCATCATTCATAGGGATGTATTGCACCCTGGCTCTCCGACCAGCAACTTGGAAGAATGACACCAACCTTTGGGTTACAAAGTTCATAATACATTGTAAAATTCAGGGTCCACAAAGCAGAACTATCAAGACAACTGTAACAATGGTAAATATAGTTTTCTACCAATCACCCTTTATCCAACATAGGACCGAAGTCCAAAAAGGAAGATTATCATCAGACATAGCTTTTACCTGACCTTTCATGTCATCTAGGGTGGCTGATATATTGCCAGATAAATCAGGAATATACATATACAGAACATTCAACTTTAATTATAGCACAGGTCCCTCCTTGTGCTGAAACTATGATTAGTCTCAAGATGATACCGGCAAGTTCTAGTAGCAGCAGTTGATTGTAGAACTTCATCTCTTTTTCTTCTTTAAGATGACCTTTGTTTCACGGGGATCAGTGGGGTCCTTTTGTGTAGTCCACTTGGCATCCTCCAGGTCTGTGTGGTATGCTCTTCACCCTCGTGTGGTGGATTCAGGGAGTGACACCTGCAACTTTAACTGCTGTAGGGGTGGTTAGAACAACAGTATATGGACCCTTCCAATGTGGGGTCAATGAGTCATGTTTCCAGTCCTTCACCCACACCTGATCCCTGGCACAGATTCATGAATCTGTCCCCCAAGGGGGAATGGCACCCTTTCTTATACAAACTTAGTTACCTGATTTATTACCTTACCCAGTTGTTCCATCTACTGTGAAATCTCATCTCCCCTTACCTGAGGCAAATTTGTTGACACCTGTTTTATTATGGGAGGGGGCCTCCCATACAGAATTTCGTGCAGAGAATAGCCATGGGGCCATGGTGTCATCCTGAGTTTGAGCAGAGCCATTGGAAGTAAGTCCACCCAGGAGCAGTCAGTCTCTATGATCCACTTGAAGAGTGTCTCTTTTAAGTGTCTGGTTGGTTCATTGCGCCATCCCAGAATCTCTGGGGCCTATATAATTTCCACTTGATATTTAGAGTTTTACATACCTGTTGAATTAAGTTGGCTACAAAGGCAGGGCTGTTGTCTGATCCTATGCTGGTTGGGAACCTGAATCTGGGGATTAGTTTTCAAAGCAGACAGCGAGCCACTTCATTTGCTTTTTCAGTTCAGGTGCAGAAGACCTCCACCCATCCTGAGAAGGTACATAAATGTCGGCAGGGTTTAAAGGCCACTTAGAGTGCCTTTTAACGGTATTCCTGGAGGTTTTTGTTTCATCTCGGGGCAGCATTTACCTTTGGCCCTTTCTGCTTCAGCCAGCTGGTCTTGGGATGGGGTATACTGTGGGACAAAGTTAACTCAGGCATTTTTGAGAGTACAAAGGTTCTGATAGACCTCCCTACCAGTAGCCCCAAATTTCTCAGCCGAATTTTTTGTGGCTTTATCTGCTAGTCAGTTTCCCCATGTTTGTGGGGTGTTTTCCTTTTGGTGACCCCAACAATGCATCACTGCTACCTTTCAGGTTCCCATACAGCATCTAATAGTGTCAAGATTTCTTCTTTGTTTTTAATGTCCTTTCTGTTGGCTGTCAGAAGACCTTTCTCTTTATATAAAGCCCCATGTACATGTAAAGTAGCAAAAGCATACCTGGAGTCTGTAAATGTTTGTCTTCTTACCTTTTGACAGCTGGAGGGCCTGGATTAGAACATATAGTTTGACCCATTGAGCAGACCAGTGTGATGGCAGAGAGCTAGCCTCAACGATGGTTTCTTCCATGACTACTACATATCCCAACAGTCGTTGTCCTTGTTTCACCAGGCTGGTGCCATTGGTGTACAGGACCAAATCTGGGTCCAGGATTGGCTGGTCTCCCAAGTCAGGTCTGCTGGCCTAAGCTTCTTCTAGGATTTCCTTGCAATCATGTGAGGGCCCACCTTCTCCCACAGGAAGGAGAGTGGCTGGACTCAGGGCCTGATAAGGCTCAATAGTAACATGGGGGATCTCACACAACAGTCCTTGGTATTGAGTAATTTGGGATGTCGACAGCCATTTATGGGGGGTTCCCTCACAGTAGAGTGTTGACCTCATGCAGGACTTTTATGATTAAATCTTGGTCCAAAGTCAGCTTGATTGCCTCCCGGACCAGTAAGGCAACCACAGCAACTGCTCATAAGCATCCCGGCCACCCAGTGGCAACATTGTCCAGCCATTTTGAGAGATAAGCCACAGGTCTGTCCCATGTCCCCATAGTCTGGGACAACACTTCCAGAGCCAACTTGTCCTTTTCAGTCACATAAAGAATAAATGGCTTAGCAAGGTTTGGCAGACCCAAGGCAGGTGCTGACCTAATTGTACCAGGTTTGAGTTCTATTACCACTGGCACTTGTTTTGCAGGCCTGGGGAGGGAGTGGCGGGGGGGGGGAGGGGGCTGTTTTCTGCCCAGACCTCAGGGAATTGTTAACTCTCTCTCTTTCTTTCTCTGTCTCTCCTGTCTAGCCCGTCCTGTTTCTTTTCCAGGAGATCGTGCAACCTCCATTCATCTTGAGGGGTTACTTAGAGGAAGAGTAAATAGGTGGTTGAGACCACTCAAAGAGTGGGTCTTTCATGGGGGGAAAGGCCACTTGTGCCCCCAATTTAGACAGCAAGTCTCTTCCCAACAAAGGTACTGGGCATTCAGGCATGTATAAAAATTCGAGTCACTTGGTGTCCCCCCATCTGACATTTTCGGGGTAGACTTGAAACACAAAGGCTGCATTTATCACCATCTGAGACCCAGCAGCCTCTGGATCTATTGGCATATAAAGTCTATAGGCCTCACACAGTCTTTCATAGAATTCAGAGGGTCATTTGCTTTCCCTTTGAATCACTTCAGAGGGTTTTGCCATACTCATAGGTTTTCGGGCCCCCCTCTTAAGGCCTTGTAAAATAGCTACCTGATGTCTCTCCAGGTGGCCCCTCCCTTCCTCTGTGTTACAGTCCAATTGAGCCTCTCATCAGGGGTGGCTAGTTCTGCCCACTGCTGCAGGTTTGCTGTACCCTCAGGTGCCATTTCTCTTAACCATTTTATGGCCTCAGGATCCTGTGTCTTTCCTCAGTGCTGAAAAGGGAGACTAGTAATTAGATTATGTCATCCCATGTAGGGCCGTGGGTTTGAAAAATAGTCTCCATTAAGCCTAATCATGTCTTGTGGCTCCCCCGAGTATGGTGGAGCGTGTCTCTGCCAGTTTAACATATCTGTAGAGGAAAATGGCTGGTAATAATAGGCTACAGGGGGGTGATGGTAGTGCCTACATGCCTCCTGAACCGGAGGCTGTTGTAGCTCTCTGAGGGGCATCTGTAGTGGGGTTCTTTCCCTCTGTTCCTTGGCAGAGCACAGCCTCTAATTCCTGTGTTTTCTTCCCCCTTCCCATAAGTATTCACCAGGAGAGATGGATACAATCTAGGTAGTCCAGCTGAGGTGGAATCCTGGGGGCTTTGATCAGAGGTCTCCATCACTGGGATCAGAACCTGCCAAAATGGTGGCTCTAAGTCTCTGGGAGAGCTGGCGGAAGAGCAGCGGCTGCTGCAAGAACGTCACCTGGCCCTGGATCGGGAATTAAGGCGGCTTCCGGTCCTGGTGGAGCACTGGGCGGCTGGCGTGTCATCATCCAGTAGGGGGGAGGGGGCAGGTCAGATCAGATCAGATCAGATCAGTCGCTCAGTCGTGTCCGACTCTTTGCGACCCCATGAATTGCAGCTCGCCAGGCATCCCTGTCCATCACCAACTCCCGGAGTTCACTCAGACTCACGTCCATCGAGTCAGTGATGCCATCCAGCCATCTCATCATCTGTAGTTCCCTTCTCTTCCTGCCCCCAATCCCTCCCAGCATCAGAGTCTTTTCCAATGAGTCAACTCTTCACATGAGGTGGCCAAAGTACTGGAGTTTCAGCTTTAAAACTCCATTTTTTTTTGGAGTTTCCATCCAAAGAAATCCCAGGGCTGATCTCCTTCAGGATGGACTGGTTGCATCTCCTTGCAGTCCAAGGGACTCTCAAGAGTCTTCTCCAACACCACAGTTCAAAAGCATGAATTTTTCGGCATTCAGCCTTCTTCACAGTCCAACTCTCACATCCATACATGACCACTGGAAAAACCATAGCCTTGACTAGACGAACTTTTGTTGGCAAAGTAATGTCTCTGCTTTTGAATATGCTATCTAGGTTGGTTATAACTTTCCTTCCAAGGAGTAAGCATCTTTTAATTTCTTAGCTGCAGTCGCCATCTACAGTGATTTTGGAGCCCAGAAAAATAAAGTCTGACACTGTTTCTACTGTTTCCCCATCTATTTCCCATGAAGTGATGGGACCGGATGCCATGATCTTCGTTTTCTGAATGTTGAGCTTTAAGCCAACTTTTTCACTCTCCACTTTCACTTTCATCAAGAGGCCTTTGAGTTCCTCTTCACTTTCTGCCATAAGGGTGGTATCATCTGCATATCTGAGGTTATTGATATTTCTCCCGGAAATCTTGATTCCAGCTTGTGCTTCTTCCAGTCCAGCGTTTCTCATGATGTACTCTGCATATAAGTTAAATAAACAGGGTGACAATATACAGCCTTGACGAACTCCTTTTCCCATTTGGAACCAGTCTGTTGTTCCATGTCCAGTTCTAACTGTTGCTTCCTGACCTGCATACAAATTTCTCAAGAGGCAGATCAGGTGGTCTGGTATTCCCATCTCTTGAAGAATTTTCCACAATTTATTGTGATCCACACAGTCAAAGGCTTTGGCATAGTCAATAAAGCAGAAATAGATGTTTTTCTGGAACTCTCTTGCTTTTTCGATGATCCAGCAGATGTTGGCAATTTGATCTCTGGTTCCTCTGCCTTTTCTAAAACCAGCTTGAACATCAGGAAGTTCACAGTTCACATATTTCTGAAGCCTGGCTTGGAGAATTTTGAGCATTACTTTACTAGCGTGTGAGATGAGTGCAGTTGTGCAGTAGTTTGAGCACTCTTTGGCATTGACTTTCTTCGGGATTGGAATGAAAACTGACCTTTTCCAGTCCTGTGGCCACTGCTGAGTTTTCCAAATTTACTGGCATACTGAGTGCAGCACTTTCACAGCATCATCTTTCAGGATTTGAAATAGCTCAATTGGAATTCCATCACCTCCACTAGCTTTGTTCATAGTGATGCTTTCTAAGGCCCACTTGACTTCACATTCCAGGATGTCTGGCTCTAGGTCAGTGATCACACCATCGTGATTATCTGGGCCGTGAAGATCTTTTTTGTACAGGTCATCCCCATCCAAATCCTGTAGAATTTATTTTTTATCATCAGTCAGTTTTTGTGCCATTAATATTTTCCCCTTTCCCTTCTGGATACAGAACCTTGTCCAAGGAGGAGGGTCTTGAGCTAACCCTAGCCATGAGTCAATATGGATTTTGACCCGGATGTCCCAGCTCTCCTGAGACTACTGTATGGACTGCTTCCACTATTTTTAAGTTCATGGTGTCCTCTGGTGGCCATCTTACTCCCCTAGGGGGCCATTCGACCTCACAGAGTATGCGGAGGCAGTTAGGCGTCATTTTGAACCCATAGTCTCCTCCAAATCCCTTCTTTAAATTTTTAATCACGCATTCCAATACAGTTGCCTTAAATTAATTTCCTCCCATCTTGCTTACCTTCTAGGATCTTCTTCTACTTTTCCTTTTCATTCTGTCTACAAAGTTCTCAGTACCCTATGTACTTCTGATATTTCCATTCAATGAAACACTTATATTGCCATTCCACCTCCTTTCTAATTGGGATGAGAAGAGCCTTACCTGCCAGATCCCAGAGGGAGAAGGAGGATCGGCATGTCTTCACCTGCCAGTTGGCACAACTGAACCAAAACACCACATGGTCCAAGAGTGTTTCTCCCTTAACTTTTAAAGTCTATTCTGGCTTAGTGGGCTTGATTGGGTGCAGATGAAAACACAGATGGGTTAAATATCCCACATCTCAGGCCATCTCAGGAAAAGCCAATTTGTACTCACTTATGTATCTCCCTCCTTCTAGCCTGAAAATTCCAAGGGGGTCAAGAATTTCACAGTAGATGGGACACCTCCTTGTGGAGGGCAGAATACGAGTGCACAAAGACCAAGTTTCTTCTTCTAACAATCCCCTGGCGATTACTTGGTAATAATTTTCCGCAAGACAGTGTGGACACCACCTCCTAAGTGATCGTCACAAATTTCCTTCCAAAGCCCTAACATGCTTGTCCACCTGTGTACCAAGCAATCACCACCACCTGCCTATTCCAGGCTCATGTGGGTCCTTCTAGTCCCACCCAGGGGGGTGATCAGGCTGACTCTTCCACCCTGCCAGGTGGGTTCCTCCTCACCTGAGTGCTCAGTTCCCCTGCTGCCATCCACTACCTGCTAAAGTGAAAGGTCCAGGCGTTGAGAAGCAGAATCCTTCCAGAAGGCAAGGCATCTTCCCCCCTTTAGAAGATTCAAGCAGCAAGGCCTCGGAGTAGTTCCAAATGGGACTTGTCGGAGTTTCCCGGCCAATGCACCAAATTTTGTAGCCATCCTTTCTGGGAAACAAATTCACTCAGAAGGACAATGCAGATAGTGGAGTGCAGTTTATTACCCTGGTGGGCCCAAGGCAAAGTCTCCTCTTAGGTAAGGACCCTGACAACATTTTGTGAAAACCTTATATACCCTATGTGTAGGCGTCCAAACCCACCTCCCCAAATTCCCTGAAATTAGTCTGAACAAAGGAAAAGAAAAATACAATCAAAGTCAATGCGTGATTCATATGCCTTAAGCCTAAGTAGTTAACAGTGGACAATAAGCATAATAGAATTTATGATTCTATTTGGTTACGCAGATAATTAAGGTATTGTTAATTAAGGCAATGGAGAGTCTAGGTATGAGCCCTTGGGCCCTTCCATCCAGGGGTCTGGTTTTCTAGTTGGTATGTTGTTTCCATAGATACTGGGCATATAGCTCAAAGTCCATAGTCCGACCCAAGATGGAATCCTGCTTTCAAGATGGACCCTGTTCTGTCTGTTTCCTCCTTCACTCTCAGTCTATCTAGGAATTTACCAGGAGCTTCCTTCTCCTCCTGTTCTATGTTTGCCAATTTGGCATAGTTTAAAGTCTTAGCATGCACTTGCCTGAGTCCTTCAAGAGTACATCTGGCAAAATGACTCTGATCCTATCTTCCTTTAGGCATGTTATAATCCCAGTCTGGTTCTATAGTTGGGACCACCTGATTCCTAGTGGGGAGGGTGGCTGTCTTGTCCTCCCTCTTCCCTACTGTTTCATTACCAAGCCATTCATCTCCATAAGCAACAGCTTCCCCCCAAACTCGAGTTTTTGAGTCAGAATTCAGCGTTTGTCCCAAGATATACATCACATCCTTCCACGTAAGATCATAAGGCAGTTGGTACCGTAAAGGCTTCAATGTACTTTTTGGATCCTCTAAATAGTCTCCCAATTCCTCCTTGACACTTTGTATTTCTTGATAAGAAAAGGGCTTATTAATTCTCATAGACTGATTATTTCTCCCAGTGGGTGCTTCATTAAGAGGCAACAGCTTGTGTGGTTCTTCCTCAGCCTCTCTGGCTGCTCTGCACATATGATCCCGGGGATAGATTGGAGAAACCTGCTTTTCCTTATCTCTCTATTTCCTATTCTCCATCTCATCCTGTATTTCACCCTTAGTTTTTGCTGCCTGAGCTTCTCTTACTTCGATTGTTCGAGTTTCTATTGGAACCAGAGTAGTCTGAGGTTGTACTGAGACAGGGGTTGTTTGGACCTCTACTTGGGCTGTCTGAATCTCAGTTTGGGCTTTTACTGAGACCAAGGCAACACTTCCTGGGGGGGGAGTGCTTCCCAGACTTTCAGTATGCTCAGTTTGGAGCCCCAAGTCTAGGGGCAAAGTAGGAGGAGAGGAGGGAGCTGAAGGTTTCACACCCAAATCTATACCCTTAGGACATAAGTCTGGCATATCTCACAGAGAGAAAAAGGGTAACAAATATGCTACTTCTACCCATTTCCCTTGATTTCTACAGAAACAGTCTAATTGTAAAACAGTATTATAATTATGAGATCCTCCAACTGGCCACCATTCGCCATCCTCCAGTGGATACCGTAGCCATGCAGTATCACATAGGAAGATCAGATGTGTCTTCTTTAAGCACTGGGGATCAAATCTATCCCAGTTTTTCAGGATACAGTTCAAAGGAGTGAGGCTGGAATTGTTAGCTCCCATCTGTAAGAGAAAAAAAGCAACCAGCGCCATCTTTCTACTGGAAGCGTCCCTTCCTGCTTTAGACAGGGGTGTAGACAGACTTTCCATCAAACCTTTTCTTCCCTTGTCAGACTTAGTCTGCTCCTTACCAACGCAGGTGCCATACATGTCCCTCCCAGTTCTACCACTGAGGCGGGGTGGAGATGCACCAGGGGTAGACCTGATGGCATCCCAGACTGATGTCCTCACCATTAAAACCTTGCTTGCCTCTGATGCCACCCAGGGTGCAATCAGAGTAACCTTCCAGAATGCCTCCCAAGCTAAGACCGTTGGGGGCAACATTTGTCACCTGAGTGCCTGTGCATGATGCTGAGTATATTCCTGACCACAATAAGACTGGTACGAACATAAAACTGAGATGTTCCTTCCAAGTGTTGCCACACCAGTATAAGTGATAGCAAAAGAGATGGTGAAGTGCTGGCCAGTGAGGAAAAAGTGATTTTTGTCCTAATATGGGCCAGTCCTTTCGTTTCATTCCCACAGATTCCACAGAAAGAATATCTAAGGAGTTGGGACAAAAGCCACTGGAAAGCCTCCTCTGGTCCACTAAGAGCTAGCATTACCAAAGAAAGAAACTCATTGTACTCATTAACCTCAAAGATGCTCTTGGAGCTAGAGATCCATCTAGCTTCTGAACTTTTGACTCCTAGCAAGGCTAGGCGCTTCCTGACTACCAATCCAAGTTTGGGATCTAAATAACAATACACAGTAATAGCATAGACCACAAGTCCCTTGAAAGTCTTTGATCCAACAGATAGATTAGTAGTTCTAGTTCCCAAGAAGTTACGAAATGGTCAAAGAGACTGGAAGGTTTGACTGAGAAAGGAGAGTTTGGTCCACATGCTTTGCCAATTTCTGGTCTGTTCCTTGAGGGAGACATTGGGTGCCTCTTGGCATTGGCAGGTCAGTATAAACCCCTGACAGGTTTCTGCCATAAGCCCTATGAGGTCACCATGGAACTGCAGAGCAGGGCTCCTCATTTGCTTCACGCAGGGTGTGTCATTCATTCACACAAGCACACTGTAGAGTTAGTAGAGTACAGCAGAAAACGTGTTCACGAGGAGAATAAAGAACTAGTATCCAAGCATCCTTACCTTGTCCTGAAGAATCCTGGATGAGCCCCCAAGACGAAAGGCTGTTGCCGACACAAAAGATGCTGGAATTCTTGGCCTCTGGAGGAGAAGAATTCAATCTGGGGCCAGAGATGAGGCTTGATTGCTCAGAGCTTTTGTGTAATAAAGTTTTCAGTTCAGTTCAGTTCAGTCGCTCAGTCATGTCCAACTCTTTGCGACCCCATGAATCACAGCATGCCAGGCCTTCCTGTCCATCACCAACTCCCGGAGTTCACTCAGACTCAAGTCCATCAAGTCAGTGATGCCATCCAGCCATCTCATCCTCTGTCGTCCCCTTCTCCTCCTGCCCCCAATCCCTCCCAGCATCAGAGTCTTTTCCAATGAGTCAACTCTTCGCATGAGGTGGCCAAAGTACTGGAGTTTCAGCTTTAGCATCAGTCCTTCCAAAGAAATCCCAGGGCTGTTTATTAGATTATAAAAGAGATATAGAAAGCTTCTGAAATAGACATCAGAAGGGGACAGAAAAAGTGGCCCCTTCACTAGTGTTAGCAAGGGAGTTAGATACTTTTTAATTAGTTTTTATAATGAATCGGAAGAATGTCTGGAGGTTGTGAAGATCTTACTAGATCCACTCCCATAATTTACATTTTAAAATAACAGGATTAGCCAGAAGGTTTTCAGGAAGGAGAAACTGTCCTCAAGTAGGATACATTGTTGTTATATAATCCTTAGTACAGAGTTTAAACTGAGTTGTTTTTTGTGTAATCATCAGTTTGAGGCTTAAGGATAAAAACATTTTATGTGACTAAGACTAAGGAATGTAGAGGGAAAAAAACGTTTGTCCTTTCCTCCTCCTTGAGAATTCCAGAGCCCTATCTCCTCCTTGAGAACCCCAGACTCCTCTCTCCTTGGGGACCCCCGGACTTCTTATCAACCTGTCTAGAAACTGACTCTTAGCTGGAAGAGGGGGCGATGGAGGATGAAATGGTTGGATGGCATCACCAACTCAATGGATATGAGTTTGAGCAAACTGCAGGAGGTAGTGAAGAACAGGAAAGCCTGGCATTCTGCAGTCCATGGGGTTGCAAAGAGCTGGACATGACTGAGTGACTGAACAACAAAAAAAAGGACATCTGCCCCTGGTTACCACCATTCTTCTTTCTGTTTCTATGGATTCGAATACTTCTTAAAAAATACTTCAAAGATTTTTAAAAATATTTTGGTCAACCCATGTAGCCTCTGAGTTCTTAGTTCCCTGACCATGGATTGAATCTGGGCCCTCAGCAATGAGAAATAGAGTCCTAACCACTGTGCCACCTGGGTTTAACTACCTAACTTAGATATTTCCTCATGAGTGGAATCGTGCAGAAATTGTCTTTATGTAACTGGCTTAGTTTACATGCAATAATGTCCTTAAGCTTTATCCATTTTATTGTATATGGTAAGATTTTTTTTTTCTTTTTAAAGACTGAACAACATTCCACTATGTATATTTGTGTATATATCACATTTTCTTTAGGTATATATCTGTTGTTGGATATTTGGCTTATCTTGTTGTCTTTGCCCTTGTGAATAATGCTACAGTGACCCTGGGATTAAAATATCTGTTTGAAATCTTGATTTTAATTCTTTAAGATAAAGACCCAGAATTAGGTTTAGTGGATCATATGGCAATTGTATTTTTTGGCTTTTGAGGACACCCCATGCTGTTATCTATAATGGCAGTACCAGGTTCAGTTCCAAATTTCTTAACATCCATGCCAGTACTTGAGTATTTTGTTTTAAATGGCCTTTATAATAGGTGTAAAGTAATAGTGATATCTCAGTGTGGTTTTGCTTTGTATTTCCCTGATAATTACTGATATTGAGCACCTTTTATATACCTGTGGGCTGTATTTTTATCTTTTGACATTGTCAGTTTAGGTCCAATTTAAATAAAAACAATATCTTATTTTTAAATAAGATATTTGTGTTTATATATGGAGATCAGCCCTGGGATTTCTTTGGAAGGAATGATGCCAAAGCTGAAACTCCAGTACTCTGGCCATGTCATGTGAAGAGTTGACTCATTGGAAAAGACTCTGATGCTGGGAGGGATTGGGGGCAGGAGGAGAAGGGGACAACAGAGGATGAGATGGCTGGATGGTTTCAGTGACTCGATGGATGTGAGTCTGAGTGAACTCCAGGAGTTGATGATGGACAGGGAGGCCTGGTGTGCTGCGATTCATGGGGTCGCAAAGAGCCGGACACAACTGAGTGACTGATCTGATCTGATCTGATGGAGATGTTGGTACATGTGCTTGCAAGCTAAGTTGCTTCAGTCGTGCCAGAATCTTTGACACCCTATAGACTACAGTGTGCCTGGCTCTCCTGTCCATGGGACTCCCCAGAGAAGAATAGTGGGGTGGGTTGCCATGCCCTCCCCTCCAGAGGATATTCCTGACCCAGCTATCGAACCCACATCTCATTATCTTTCCTGCATTGGCAGGTGGGTTCTTTACCACTAGCATCCCCTGAGAAGCCTTGTGTAGGAATCCTTGTTTGTTTTGGATATTAACTCTTTATCAGATATGTGGTTTGAAAATATGCTCCCATTATATAGATGGCCTTTTACTCTGTTGATGATTTCCTTTGCTATTTGGGAGCCTTTTAGTTTACGTTGTCCCATTTGTCTTCTTTTTTGTTGCTGTGCTTTGGATTTAATATCCAAGAAATTATTACCAAAACCCATGTCATACTGCTTTCCCCCTATATTTCCTTCAAGTAATTTTATATTTTTAGGCATTATGTTTCAGGGTTTAACCTATTTTGAAATGTTTTGTGTGTGTGGCGTAAGATAAGAATAAAATTTCATTCTTTTCCTTCTCTATATCTGGTGGTTCCCACACCATTTATGGAAGAAACCATCTTTCTCCATTTTGTATTCTTGCAAACCTTGTCAAAGATCAATTGACTGTGTGCGTGTGGGTGTGTGTGTTCTCTGGGCTCTCTATTATGCTCCTCTGATCTATGAGTCTACATGTTGGTAACATACTATTTTAATGACTGCAACTTTGTAATTTTTTTTTTTTTTGGTGTGGTTCCTTAGATTTATTTTATTTTTTAATTTAAATTTATTTATTTTAATTTGAGGCTAATTACTTTACAATATTGTATTGTACAATATTGTATTGCCATACATCAACAAGAATCTGCCACAGGTGTACATGTGTTCCCCATCCCGAACCCCACCCCCCACCTCCCTTGCAACTTTGTAATATGTTTTGAAATGAGGAGGAGTGGTGTCTCCAGGTTTGTTTTTCTTTCTCAAGGTTGTTTTAGCTATTCAGAGTCCTTAGTAGTTGCATATGATTTTTATGACCATTTTTCTAGTTCTGTAAAGAAATCCTTGGGATTTACACAGGGACTTCATTGACTGTTTATATCATTTTGGATGGTATGGATATCTTTAAAATATTAGTCTTTCAGTTGATGAATACGGGATGTTGTTCTACTTTTTTGTGTCTTCTTTAATGTTTTTCATCAGTATTTTGTAGTTTTCAGGGTAGAAGTCTTTCCCTTCCGTGATTCATTCTATTCCTATGTTTTTTATCTTTTCTTAATTTCTTTTTGGAGCTTTCGTTTTTAGTGTACAGAAACACAACTGTTGTGGTCCTCAGCATTGACTCTGGGTACAGCAGTGAGGGACTAGGGCAGGTAGTGGTGATTGCTAGTGCCAGAAATGTGCACATGCTCAGCTGTGGGTCTGTAGGTGAATGCACAGGACAGAGGTATATGCACAGTGGCAAGGACAGGGCCTGTGATAGGATCTGGGGTGGATTGCAGGCACAAGTTCAGTTGCTGAAATCAGAGCTGGGGGCATGTATATGCCTGGCTTCGGGACCAGGACTAGCTTTGCTGCATGTACTATGGCTGTGCTGAGTTCCAGGGAGGCACTGGCTGTGATGGGTCCTGTTAGGGAGGGTGGAGGGACTCAGCACTAGGAGTCTGAGATGTAAAATCCTGTGAGACCTTCTGTGCTGAAAGTGCTGGGCTCATGCAGTGGTTGTGCTGGCTGTTGGTTTCGTCCACAGCTTTAGGTCATTTTAATTTGTGCTACTGTTACAGGAAACACACTGACAGAATGATTGGCCAAAGACAACCTGGAAACTAATCCAGTTCCAGTTCTCTTTCAGTCGCTCAGTCATGTCCGACTCTTTGCGACGTCATGAACCGCAGCACATTAAGCCTCCCTGTCCATCACCAACTCCTGGAGTTCACCCAAACCCATGTCCATTGAGTCGGTGATGCCATCCAACCATCTCATCCTCTGTCGTCCCTTTCTCCTCCTTCCCTCAACCTTTCCCAGCATCAGGGTCTTTCCCAATGAGTCAGCTCTCCGCATCAGGTGGCCAAAGTATTGGAGTTTCAGCTTCAGCATCAGTCCTTCCAATGAACATTCAGGACTGATTTCCTTTAGGATGGACTGGTTGGATCTCCTTGCAGTTCAAAGAATGCTCAAGAGTCTTCTCCAACACCACAGTTCAAAAGCATCAATTCTTCAGTGCTCAACCGTCCAACTCTCACATCCATACATGACCACTGGAAAAACCATAGCGGCTGCGACGGTGGTGCAGAAGAGTGGCCGAGAGGAGCTACCTCACGTCCAAAGTCAGGGGCAGCAGCTGAGAGGAGTTACCCCACTTCCAAGGTAAGGAGCAGTGGCTGTGCTTTGCTTGAGCAGCCGTGAAGAGATACCCCATGTCCAAGGTAAGAGAAACCCAAGTAAGATGGCAGGCACTAAGAGAGGGCATCAGAGGGCAGACAGACTGAAACCACACACACAGACAACTAGCCAATCTGATCACATGGACCACAGCCATGTCTAACTCAATGAAACTAAGCCATGCTGTGTGGGGCCACCCCAGATGGGCAGGTCATGGTGGAGAGGTCTGACAGAATGTGGTCCACTGGAGAAGGGAATGGCAAACCACTTCAGTATTCTTG
Organism: Bubalus kerabau; assembly: GCF_029407905.1. Taxonomy (NCBI): domain Eukaryota; kingdom Metazoa; phylum Chordata; class Mammalia; order Artiodactyla; family Bovidae; genus Bubalus; species Bubalus kerabau. The sequence continues at coordinate 48,450,727 of NC_073640.1, forward strand.
TTTTGAGAACCCCATGAACAGTATGAACAGGCAAAAATATAGGACACTGAAAGATGAACTCCCCAGGTCGATAGGTGCCCAATATGCTACTGGAGATCAGTGGAGAAATAACTCCAGAAAGAATGAAGGGATGGAGCCAAAGCAAAAACAACACCCTGTTGTGGAAGGGACTGGTGATAGAAGCAAGGTTCGATGCTGTAAATAGCAATATTGCATAGGAACCTGGAATGTTAGGTCCATGAATCAAGGCAAATTGGAAGTGGGCAAACAGGAGATGATAAGAGTGAATATCGACATTCTAGCAATCAGCGAACTAAGATGGACTGGAATGGGAACTAATGTAATCACCATAAAATTGAAGACTGTGAGCCAGGTGGCAGAGCAGTTCTCTTGGGTCCCTTTACCTACTGCTTTCTACCCTGCCACCCCTTATCAATAAAGTCTCTTGCTTTATTGGCATGTGTGTCTCCTCAGACAATTCATTTCTGAGTGTTAGACAAGAACCCCCTTTTGAAACCTGGAAGGGGTCCCCTTCCTGCAACACTACTGTGTTGCTTCAGCTTCTTAAGTGGACTCCTGAGCTGTGTCAGAACTATGTTGTTTTTCTCGTTGGTGGCTTAGAGACTGGGATATCCTACTAAACTATCCTCCTGACACTACTCTGTATACGTTTTTGAATCAGTTTCTCACTTTCTACATACCTCCTGCTGGCATGTGAACAAGGATTGCCTTGAATTTAAAGATTGATAGAATTGATCTTATCATTATTGAGTCTTTAAATATGTAAGCCTAGTACATGTCTCCATTTAATTATGACTTTTACTTTTCTCAGAAATTAAATTGCAAAGTTTCCATTTTACAGGTCTTACACATATTTTATTAATTCCCTGTCAAAATATTTTGTTTCTGGTGCTGTTATGAATGACATTTTACTTCAATTTTGGATTGTTTGTTGTCTCTATGTAGAATACACTTGACGTTTTATATATTGACTTGTATTTTACAAATATGCTAACCTCACTTACATGTCCCTGAGAGAAGGAAATGGCAACCCACTCCAATATTCTTGCCTGGGGAATTCCAAGAACAGAGGAGCCACGCAGGCTTTAGTCCATGAGGTCACAAAGAGTTGGACATGACTAAGTGACTAACACACAGACTTATATGCACTGGTGGTGTTTTTATAGATTCTTTAGGTTTTTCTCTGTATATTATAATTTACTCTGAAGAGAGTTTGAGTTTTTCCCTTCCAACTGTAGTTTTTTTACATTATTTCTTGCCTTATTTCACTTGTGAGAGCTTCCAGTCCAATGCTGAAGAGAAATGGAAAGAGTAGGCACCTTTCCCTTATCCTTGATCTTAGGAGAAACAATTCAGCCTTTGTTCATTAAATGCAGTGTTAGTTGAAGTCTTCTTTGTTATTTTTGATGCCAATTATTAGATTGTATCCATGTTCTTCTATTACTATTGTACTGAAAAATGTAATGGACGTTTAACTTTTTCATTTTTTTTCCCCTGCATGTTTTGATATATAGTTTTACCTCTTCCTTTCCAGTCTGTATTTCTTTTCTATTCTTTTGCTTTACTGGTCAGAACTGCCAGTAAAATGTTTCCATGATGTTTTCATCATGTAAATGGGCATCTTTGCCTTCTGCTCCATTTTAGAAGGAAAGCATACAATCTTTACCCATTAGGTATAGTCAGTTGTAAGTGGCTATGTAGGTGTAACTCATAATGTTATGAAGTATACTTTTCTCTTAGTTTATTGATGTGTTTTATTATGAATGTTTTTATTTTTAAAAATTTAATTTTAATTGGAGGATAATTGCTTTACAATACTTGTTGGTTTCTGCCATACATCAATATGAATCATCCATAGATGTACACATGTCCCCTCCCTCTTGAACCTCCTTCCCGACTCCCACCCCATTCCCCTTCCCCAAGTGAATGTTTTGATTTTTAAAACATATTTTCTGCATCTGTTATGAGGCTCATATGAGTTTTCCCCATTATTCTGTTAATGTAATGAATTACTTTGATTGACTTTGAATGTTAAACCAAACCTCCAGTCCGAGGATAAACATCACTTGTGTTTATGTGCCACTTCTTTTGTGTGTGTCCAGATTTTATTTGCTAATGTTATGTTAATTTTTGTGGGTATATGTTTATGAATGGTATCAGTCCATGGTTTTCTGATAATACTTTTTCCTGAAAATATATGAGAAACTCCTGGCCTCAAGAGATGAGTTAGGAAGATTCATTTGTCCTTTGTTTTCTTAAAGCATTTATATAGGATTGATATTATTTCTTCTTTATGTATTTGATAAAATTCAACTTTATATCTATGGGCCTGAAATTTTCTATGAATGATGGTTTAAAGTTTATCTTTCAGATAAACAGATATAGAGCTATTCAGGTATTCTCTTTTGTATTGATTCACTTTGTGTAATTTTTGTCTTCAAGAAAGGTGTATGTTTCATCTAAGCCAACCAGATAATTGGCATAAGTAGTTCTTTATGCTTTCTTATATTTTTTATGTAGATCTATAAAGTCATCCTTTCTTTTATTTATTATGATAATTTGTGTCTTACTGATTTTCAAATAAGTAATAGAGGTTTATCTTTTTTTTTTTTTGCTTTTTCAAAGATCATGGTTTGGATGGTCATTGATTTTCCTTTTTTTTTTTTTGCTGGGCTGTGTTTTTCACTGCATGTGGGCTTTCTCTATTTTCAGCAAATGGGAGCTGTCTACTTGAACAGGATGGACCCTAGGATCTGCGGGCTTCAGTAGTTGCAGCATGTGGGCTCTAGGGTGTGCGGGCTTCAGTATTTGCAGCTCCCGTGCTCTAGAGTGCAGGCTCAGTAGTTGTGATGCACATGCTTAGTTGTCCTGCAGCATGTGGGATCTTCCCCATACAGGGATCAAACCCAGGTTCTCTGCATTGGCAAATAGATTCCCAACCGACAGGACCACCAGGGAAGTCTGATATTCTTGTTTATCTGTTGTCTACTTTGATATCATCAAACTTTATTTTTGTACTGCATTAGTTAATAAATATAGCAAATGTTTAGTACAAACAGTCATTCAAACATCATTACCTTGTTTCTCATTTTAAATGGACTGCTGGCGGGGGAGGGGGGGGCGGCGGGGGGGGGGGGGCGGGGTGGGATTGGTCCTAAGATGGCAGAGGAATGGGACGGGGAGACCACTTCTACCCCACAAATTCATCAAAAGAACATTTGAATGCTGAGAAAATTCCAGAAAACAACGACTGAATGCTGGCAGAGGACATCAGGCACCCTGAAAGGCAGCCCATTGTCTTCAAATGGAGGTAGGACAAAATATAAAATATAAAAAGACAGACAAAAGAGATAGGGACAGAGATCCGTCCCAGGAAGGGAGTCTTAAAAAAGATAAGTTTCCAAACACCAGGAAACACTCTGACCAGCGGGTCTGTGGTGAGTCTTGGAATCTCAGAAGGCAACATAACCAGAAGGAAAAATTAAAAAAAAAAAAATTAAAACCCACATATTACATTCCTAACGGCAACTCCCAGTGGAGAAGCAGCCCAGATGTTCGCATCTGCCACTAGCAAGCAAGGGCTGGACAGGAAGGCGCAGGCTGCATTGCTTAGGGTAAGGACCGAGCCTGAATGCCCTGAGGGCAATATGAGGGAACTAATGTGAGATATAATCCAGACTGTGGGATAGCCAGAGAGAGAGAGGAAAAAGAGAGAGAGAGAGAGAGAACTATCTGGCGAAAAGCCCTAACCTAAGACACTGCCAGGCCCGCTCACAGACATAGGACTGAGCAGAGCTAGCCAGCTGCCTATTGGCCCATCCCCCACTGGAGACAGGCAGGTTGGGGCAGCCAGAGCCGGAAAGGGGCAATCGTGGCCCCAGAGACGCATCCGCTACCAAACTGCAAACAGGTTTCATTGCTAACCAAGACTTCGTGGGATTCTGGATGGTTGACATCCACCAGGAGGGTCGCAGCCAGAGATCAGCCCCCCAGAAGAGACACATGGCACACCTGAGAAGGTGTGCCCGTTGAACACCCAGAAAAGAAAAGGCTGGGATGGGGGAGGCGATAAGATGCACCCGCCACCTGGAGGTGACTGTGCTCACAAAGCACCTGGTCACCTGAGCTGCTTAGACCTTGGCAGGGCACAAAACGCAGGCCCAACCGAGTCTGCGCCTGTGTGGAGTACCTGAGAACCTGAACCCGAGCAACTTAGACATGGGAAGTGCATGCAACCCAGGGCCCACCTCAGACAGTTCCCGGCAGAGCAACCTAGAGCCTGAGAAGTGTAGACCATGAAAGCACACACGCTGTGAGCAGGGATAAACCCAGTGCAGCTGAAACACTGAGAGCACTCCCCACACACGCCAGTGATATTTGTTTGCAGTGTTCCTCCCTCCCCACAGCACGACTGAACAAGTGAGCCTAAAAAAGTGACCCCCATCACCCTCTTGTGTCAGGGCAGAAATTAGACACTGAAGAGACCAGTAAACAGAAGAAGCTTAAATAAACAGAGGGAACTGCTTTGGAAGTGACAGGTGCAACAGATTAAAACCCTGTAGTTAGCACTGACTACATTGGAAGGGGCCTATAGATCTTGAGAAGAAGCATAAGCCAGATCAAGGAACTATCTGAAAATGAACTGACCACACACTGTCTACAAAAGCTCTAGAGAAATTCCTAGATATGTTTTTACTATTATTGTTTTTTAAATTTTTTAAAAAAATTTAAGACCTCTATTACTCCTTTAATTTTTGTTTTTATAACCTATTACCCTGCAAAAAAAAGACCCTATTTTAAAAGCAAACTTCATATATATATATATATTTTATAATTTTTGTTACTTTGTTTTGGTTTTCTAAATATTGTATTTTTGAGAATCTATTCTCTACTCTAGATTTTTAATCTTTGCTTTTTGATATTTGTTATCAATTTTGTACCTTTAAGAACCCAATCTTCAGTACCCATTTTCACTTAGGAGTGAGATTACTGGCTTGATTGCTCTATCCCCCTTTTGACTCTCCTTTTTCTCCACCAGGTTGCCTCTATCTCCTCCCTCCCCCTTCTCTTCTCTACCCAACTCTGTGAATCTCTTTGTGTGTTCTGGGCTGTGGAGAACACTTAAGGAACTGATTACTGCCTGGATTTATCTCTCTCCTTTTGATTCCCCCTTTTCTCCTCCTGACCACTTCTGTCTCCTTCCTCCCTCTTCTCTTCTCTGCATAACTCCGTGAACATCTCTGAGGGGTCCAGACTGTGGAGAGAACATAAGAAAGTGATTACTGGCTAGTTTGCTCCCGCCCCTTTTGATTACCCCTCTTCTCCGCCTGGTCACCTCTATCTCCCTCCTCCCTCTTCTCTTCTCCATGTAACTCTGTGAGCCTCTCTGGGTGTCCCTCACTGTGGAGAAACTTTTCATCATTAACCTAGATGTTTTATCATCGGTGCTGTATAGATGGAGAAGTCTTGAGGCTACTATAAGTATAAGACTGAAAACCAGAGGTAGGAGGCTTAAGTCCAAAACCTGAGAACACCAGAGAACTCTTGACTCCAGGCAACATTAATTGATAAGAGCTCATCACAAGGCTCCATACCTACACCGAAACCAAGCACCATCCAAGAGCCAACAAGTTCCAGAGCAAGACATACCACACAAATTCTCCAGCAACAAAGGAACATAGCCCTGAGCTTCAATATAACTTTTTCCACCTAATGGGGGTTTCAGTATCTTCAAAAAACCTCCAAGGATATGGTTCAGAATATTATGTATGGCACTTGAAGAGTAACTGAAGGCCCTTGGCATTATTTAATGACTCCAATATTATTACATTTTTTGATTGACTATTTTTCTTTCTGCATTTTCTCAGGTATCTGATCCAATGTACTCTATGGAACTTGGGAAAGACCTAGAAGACAAAAGTGTTTCTACAGACAAAAGGCATGTGAAGGACATGGTTGGGGGTTGATCTGTTGTGAGGAGACCTCTTAGGGTCCTGCTCAGTTGTATTTATGCAGTTTATTATATATATTTGTAATGCTAAGCTATGTTTGCATTCTTAGAATAAAATAAACTTTTAAAAATAAAATATATATTTTTGTACTTTGTTGGTAATATATTAGCCTTGCTCATACTTTGTTTTTATTTGCATGTATCCAAAGTATTCCAAGAGAAAATGAAAAGCTTTTTTTAAGAAAAATCTCTTCATTTAAGAAAAAATGAAAGCTCTTCTTCCCATGACTGGACACATAAAACAATGTATTGATCTGCCTTTCCCCTCTCTAGAGCAATATTATCTAGAGCCGCCCCTCCCTCTAGACTCCAGTCTGGAATGATGACTTTCCAAACCCAATGCACTGGTTGTCCCGAATTTCCCTCAGTTCATCTTGGGGATTCAGACATCTTCCCCCTTCTCAGTCTGTTCTCTTGTGTTAGTGAAGTACATCCTCTTGTACATTCCTGAGAGAAAATGCAAGGAAGGAGAATTATTTGATTGTTATGTATTTGGATTGATACCTTCTTCAGGATGGAAATCTAAATTTGCTTTAGAAATTTGAAGACACTCCTCTGTTATGTTCTAGCTTACAGTGGTGCCATTGAAAGTGCACGTTTTGAATGCAAACAATTTGGAACCATGAAGTGCAACTTCAGAGTCCCTGATCTTAACCATTACATCAAGCTGGCTCTCCAGCTTTCTACTTGGAGGATGTTTACCTGAATGCATGTATTCTGTGCATGAAAGAGGTGGGGAGTAGGGTTAGAGGTTTCAGTGATTCCACGTAGATATCACTTACCTCTTTTTATCAGTTACCTCTTTTCAGTTCTGAAGCCATATTTACACTTACCCACTGCAGTGCTCATGTCTATGTAGCCCAGAGCTCCTTGGAATTAAGTAGGAAAAACAGGCTCTGCTTATTTGTTAGATATAGCTTTTTCTGCCCATAGTCACCCCATATTTCTGTGCTTTCTCTTTTCTGAATATCTGTTCTATTTCATCATTAGCTGATAACCCCATATTGTTCTTTTTGTCCTTATGGGGTCATAGTTTAAAATTCCATTACTATCTTTTTCATAGCATATTGAGGAGAGGAGAATGAGTCATTTATTTTTCACTTTTTAATTTCCACTCCAAAGCAATTAGATGGTTCAGAAGTAGAATGTTTTGTAAGCCTGTATTGCAACCACATAGCTGTATACCATATCGCCCCACTGTGCAAAGTCCCCCTGAACTTGGATCATCAACCTGAATCCTGTGTTGACTTATTCTTCCTGGCCTCTTCTCAGGGTCTTTCTCTCTACTTCTTTTTGAGGTTTTAAAAAATATTTTAAACTTTACATAATTGTATTAGTTTTGCCAAATATCAAATTATGTAAAGTTTAAAAATAAAATAAAATTTAAAAAAAAGTTGAAAAAAAAAAGAAGTACAAGAAAGAATAATGAAACTGAAAAAAATTTTTTTAATTAAACTTAATTTTTTAATTGGAGGATAGTTGCTTTACAATGTTGATCCAGTAGTTAAGAGGCTGTCTTCCAATGCAGTGGATGTGGGGTCTTCTTGTGGCAGATGTAGGAAAGATCCTTGTAGCCTGCAGGGTTTTCTATAGCTGTGGCACAAAGGTCTCTGTCATCCCATGGAAAGTGGCATCTAAGTTCCTTGATCAGGGGTCACACCAGCATCCTCTGCATTGGAAGGCAGATTCTTAACCACTAGATCACCAGGAAAGTCTCATCAGTGTCTCTTTGCATTTGGAGCTTTATTAGTTATCTTGGACTTGGCTCTAATTTTTTCTCTCAGACAACTAACCAAAATCGTTTAGGTATTTCTGTGACTTATTATTATTCCTTCCACGCCTGTCCTGAAGGAATCTAGAATGGGCTAAACCCTCATGAATTGAGCATGGAAGATGCTCCTAAGACTGGGCCAGCCCTGTGTGTTTGCTCAGAGCTGCCTCTGTGGTAGAACTGGTGATGATGTGAAGCTGGGCTTGTCCTGCTCTCATCTCCAGGGCCTCTTCACCTGGCTGTGTTGTGTTGACCATGCTAGTTTCTGTGCCCCAAATGCCCAGATACACAGGCCTCTGTACAGCTCTGCAGGCTTTACAAGGGGGGCCTATTTGCCTATTAAGTAGTGAGTTTGCTGTTACCTCAGTAATCTGGAAACAGACAAGATGAATCCATGTGTGTGTTTTCTATCATGTCCTTCTGAGTGGAAGATGTGTTTCTGTCATCTATCTTATCTGTCTCCTTAGGATCTGCTGAGCTCTGTGGCTTCCTCGGGTACCTGCTTGGGGCACATGAAAGAACATCTGACCCTTCCATGGGAACCCGTTCATGAAGAAGCCTGGGTTTGAAGCCCCAGCTGGGTATCCTGTGTTCTGAATCCATGAGCATGCCAGCATAAAGTTGAGTGTAAATATGTTATACCGTTGGACCTGTATTCAATATAGTAGAACATATTTTAAAAGTATTTTTAAGGAAACTTCAAAGTATGATGGTAACACTGAAGCAGTGGATGTATCTCTTCAGGTCTTCATATTGCAGTCATGAAGGCAAGCCCTGTCCTCAATTATGGCCTGCTTCTGGCCTTTTCCTTGCTGGAGGCTTGTCTGTTTTGCAGCCTCTATCCTGCCACCCAGATCTTGCTCTTATCTCTCTATGATTTTCTGGTTCCCAGGTCTTGATCCATGGAGCAATGTGTGCTTCAGCCTGAATTCCCCCATTGATTCCTATGGTCTAGGGTTGGGGTACACCCTCAAAACACCTTGTCCCAGCTGACTGAGAATATCCCATTGCAAGGTCCACAGAGAAATACATGGTCAGAGAGCATCTCCCTCTGCCAAACAGGTTTCTCTTCTCTGTGTAGGGATGATCATGTACTCTGTTATGCCTCTAAAGCTTCAACTATGGTATCCCTCTCCCTTCTACCTTCTGTCTTTACTGGGTATCTTTCACTTGAATTCCTGGCTTTCCTGATTAGGGAGATGGAAATAGGACACCATGAGATTTGTGTTCCCAACAAAGGTGACCCAGACACAGGGGCTTGGGAGCACCGAGGTAATTAGGAAGGTGATGTCAGTTGCCCAAGTGAGGAATCTCCTAGTGAACTTCCCAGTGGTTTGAAGGAGGGCAGGGAAACCCACTCTAGTATTCTTTCCAGAAGGGTCCCATGGACAGCAGTACCTACTGGGCTCCAGTCCACAGGGTTGCAAAGAATCAGACACAACTGAAGCAACTGAGCACACAAGCACCAGTAGTTCAGCAAGTTCCCAGTTGCTGGAGAAATCCACCAAGCAGGTAGGGGAGATGCAGGAGTTTGAGGAGGGGAGTGTCTGCAGTGGGGGATTATCCCACAGCTACAGGTAAACTCAGGTTGGCCTAGGTGAAAATGAAACAGGGCTCCTATGATCTAAAGGGGAAGTCATGTGAGAATCAGAGATCCAAAGCCACAGGTTTTTTAGTTACATTTGCAGCTATCTGAGGTTTGGATGTCAGACAGAAAAGTATTTGGGAGAAATCAGATGCTGCCTTTTCTACTAACCCCAGGTTAGATAAGGGTGCTGGAGATTAGAGGAAGGAAGGGAGGGGGGGGGGCAGTGGGCAATATGGAAGTGTCTTCCCAGCAGACCCAGGAGTTCTGTGCAGCTGAGCAAGAGCCAGGATACAGATTGTGTCTGTCCCAGGAGGACCAACTGCCCCGCACTCATCTCCACCGAACCTTTGGACAGGTCCCATCACATTTGTACATTCACTGGAGAGCAGGGTGAGTTTCTATCCAAGACATTGTAAGAGGCACTTTACTTCTCAGGGTGGCATTCCTCCTTCCTGAAGGCTTGGGGCTTTCACATCAGTTGGGTAGGGGTGGGATGGAATACACATCCTGGGTCAGATGAGAAGAAGGGTCCCTGCGCCAGGACCTCTTCATACAGGCTCAACACACCTTAACTCCCACAGAGGCAGGTCTCCATCTTAGAAGTGCCCCCAGACAGACCCTGGTGGGGATGTAGTGGTGGGCAGAGACAAGAGCCCGATATTACTCTGGGTAAGGAGACCTCCCCCGTGTCCCCCAGGCTCGCTCCACAGGGAGAAGCAGCAGCTCTTGATCACCTTGGGGACCTGTCCTAAGCCTTCTCATCATGAGGACCTTAGAGATTCCCCGTCCTAAACCCAGCCCTGTGGCATAAGCCCAGCAGACTCGGACCTTTAGGGAAGCTGTTGGGTGGGAAGAAGCTCTTAGAGATGGGGTGGTGTCAGGAAAAAAGAATGAGACAGCATGAGCACAGGGCCCTGTGCATGGGCAGGCAGCAGAGACACAGGAGGAGCAAGAAACCCCAGGCCCCTGGATGTCCACTCTGAATGTGAGACTCAACTCACAGTCTGTTTATGTGGAAGTAGCTGAGTCCACAACTGGGGGTTGGCATTAGGATAAACTGAGGTCCAAAGAGTGACAGAGTTCAGCATGTGGACCTTGACCCTTTGTTCTTCCTCTCCTGTCAGGCAATTAGGACAAGGGCCATTTGTCAGTCATTATTTTAGTTTGGCCTTACCCCAGACTTGGAGACTGGAGGGAGTTCCATTTTTTAAATGGAAATCAGAGGCCCAAAGAAGGACTATAATATGTGAACAGTCATAGGGTGATTTAGCTGAGCTCATCTCCCGAGCATGGACGGGTGGGGAAGGCTGTGTCTCTTCAGCAGGAGCTTTACCCTCTCTGAGCCTCAGATCCTCCCTTGTAAGATGAGGATTATTACTCCTATGCTTCAGGTTGCTGCAAGGCTGAAATTTGGTGGAATATGCTCATGATTTGTGGGTCTTGGTGACAGAAGTGAACACACACTCTAGCAGATGTGACAGAAGTGATCAGACCCTCTAGCTGATGCAATGATCATTACCCAGGCTCCACCTGTTGAATGTGTGGAGGAGCATCTGATAGCACTGAAATCCAGCTGTAGTGGGAAGGCACACTGATGGTCTCCACTGTGGTTGTGTTCCCTCCACCCCCTCTCTGAAGTCAAAGAGTAAGCACTCTCCTGTGAATTGCAAGGCTTTTTATTGCTGGAATCCTCTATAATCAGACACCTGGATGTGGCAGGTTGCTGACATGACTTAGGGATCAGGTAAGTGGCTTCCTTGGGTGCCTGGCAGGGACAGTTCCATCAGCAGAGAGAACTTGAGTATATTTTATTCTGTAAGAGAAGATGCATAAACCTGGTGAGGCTTCAGGGTTCCAAGAGACATGAAGCTGCACTGAACACAAGGGAAGGGTCTGCGGAGAGAGGCCTCTGAATGTGAGTGGGTTAACGTGGATACATCCCAAAGAGTCTTCCTCCAATGGGACAGAGACTGTGTGGTCTCCCTGGAGGGCTGAGGGCAGTCTCCCGGAATAGAATGGGGGACACTGCTGAAGACCACCTGGCAGGGCTCAGGAGTGACTCCTGGAAGTCGTCAGGGGTGAGTTGATCCCTCTCTGCTTCCTCCCTCTGGCCCTTGGACACTTAGAGGTGAAACAGCTGCTTGTTCCACCACCTTTATGGCAGCAAAGATTCACCCTGACCCTCGACTCTGAGCATCTCAGGCCTGGGGAGGGCAGGAGGGCAGCTTTTGGAACAGCCTCCTCTTAGGGTATGTGTGGCTTAATGGCCCTTTGGCATCCAGGGACCAAGGACATATGTGGGTGTTTGGAGAAACGAAGTAGGTCCTTGAGGCACTGGAGCAAAAACGGATGTTTGTAGAAGAGAAGGTCTCAGTAGGAATGAATTGCAGCCGAGTCAGGTTCCTGTGCTGGAGAGGCTGGAGTCAGGGAGGCCAGCACTGAGGCCCTAACTCCAAAGGCAGGTGGCACCACAGAATCAGCAGGGCCTGGAGGGTCCCAGGCCTGTGACCAGGCAGAGCTGAGCAGTCAGGGCCAGCTCAAGAGCTCCAGGGCTGGACTGAATCTCCCTCCGTGACCCTTCCCCACCCTGTGGGTGTTGGCCACATTCTCTCTACATCCTAATTCATGAGGATCTTTATCCTCCCAGGTTTCCAGGGAAGGGCCTGGGTGGAAGGATATGGTCTCCCCACCTCCAAGTGCCCTGAATAGGGCCCTGACATCCCCGCCTACCTCCCACACACACCCCACAGGCACATTCACACACAGCCTGACCCACCAGAGCACTGAGAGCATCCTGCTTATCCTCTGCTGTCAACTTCTCATCAACACAGCTCTTCAGGGTATCGGCTGTTTCCAGTACATCAGAGTTTTGGTTATACTTTTCAACTTGTTCAATATAAGCCTCATGGCTTCCCGATATGAACAGGTCAACAGTGTCCCTCAAGGCTGGGCAGATGTCATCACACTCTGAAACAGAAAGATAAGGGGACACTCCCTGTAAGGCACTCATCAGAACACCCTATTCCCTTCCTGCTCCTGAGAGGCTCAGTCCTGCCCTTGGGAGGTGTCAGAACGCTTGGGGAGCCCAGGTCGCAGCCACTCACTTCCGTCCCCGATGAGGAGCAAGGCAGCGCAGAGCACCAAGAGAGCTCCAGCCTGCGTCATGGTGCCGGTGGCAGGTGCTCCCTACTCACTTGGAGCCCTTTTATACTTGTGCTTGTCCTCACCCCAAGGGACTGTGTCACATGCTTCCTTTTTTCAGGAGATTCTGCCAGGCCACAGTGTGAGGGTGCACGGGGCTGCACAGAAAGAGCTGTGTGTGTTGGCAAGATGCTAGTCCTTGAGTCCACAGAGGGCACTGGCTCAGCCTCCTCCCCACTGGAGGGCTCTGTGGGAGGGGCAGCTGACTCAGGAGTATTAACAACTGAAAATCCCCAGGGTGACCAAAAAGGATAAATATGTTCCCTATAATGCCTCCTGAATGATGGCCGGTGGGAGCATGTAAGAACATATGACCTTGAAGAAAGATTAGTGTGGACTCGTGGGTTTTGCTTAGGAATGGTCTCACAGGGAGTAAGTGCCAGGCAGGCTGGAGCATGAGCCCTGAGCCCCTTGTCAGGCTCTCTGATGGCTCCTGCCCTGCTATTATCACTGTGCCTTGATCTTGTCAGTGGCCTCTGTTGGGCCAATCTCCCAAATCAGTTATAGAGCCCTGAAATCTCTTGTATGCTCTGCCCCAGAAGTTTCTAGTTTTCTCTTGATCTAGACTTGACACCTGGCTTTGATAGTACCTTGTTCTACACAGGAATATTTTCTGCAGCCTCTCCTTCTTCTTTTTAATTAAACTTTTTTTTTTGGATTGGATTATAGCCAGTTAAGAATGTTATGATAGTTCCAGGTAGACAATGAACAGACTCTTCTGTATGTGTGCACATTATCCATTCTTTCCCATAGTTGCCTTTCATCTAGGCTAACACAAAACAATAAGCAGAGTTCCCTGGGCTCTACAGTTATCCTTGTTGGTTATCTATTTATTTAAAATTTATTTTTAATTGAAGAATAAATGCTTTCCAGGGTTGTGTCAGTTTCTACCATACATCAACATGAATCAGTCAGAGGTATACACATGTCCCCTCCCTCTTCTACCTCTGTCCTACCTCCCAACCCATCCCATCCTGTAGGTTTCACGAGCACCAGGCTGAGTTATCTTCTCTATGCAACAACTTGCCATTAGCTATTTCTTTTACACATGATAATGTATGCATTTCCATGCTGCTTTCTCAATTCATCCCACCCTCTCCTTCCCCCACTGTGTCCATAAGTCTGTTCTGTATGTCCACATCTCTATTCCTGCCCAGCATATGGGTTCATCAGTACCATTTTTCTAGATTTCACATATATGCATTAATACACAACATTTGTTTTTGACTTTCTGACTTATTTCACTCTGTATAATAGGCTCTAGTTTCACCCACCTCATTAAAACGAACTCAAATACATTCCTTTCTATGGGTTCGTAATATTCCATTGTTATGGGTACCACGATTTCTTTATCCATTGATCTGCTGATGGACATCTAAGTTGCTTCTATGTCCTAGTTATTGTGAATAGTGCTGCAATGAACATTGGAGTACATGTGTCTTTTTCAATTATAATTTCCTTAGTGTATATGCCCAGTAGTGGGATTGTTTGGTCATATGATAGTTTCATTTCTAGCTTTTTAAGGAATGTCCATAGTGGCTATGTCAATTTACATTCCCAGCAACAGTGCTAGAGTGTTCCCTTTTCTCCACATCTTCTCCAGCATTTATTGTTTGTAGATTTATTGATGATATCCATTCTGACTGATGTGAGGTGATACCTCATTGTAGTATTGATTTTCATTTCTCTAATAATAAGCAATGTTGACCATTCTTTCATGGGTTGATTAGCCATTAGGATGCCTTCTCTGGCAAAATGCTGTTTAGATCTTTTACCCATTTTTAATGTATTTTCCTCTGATGTTGAGCTGCATGAGTTGCTTGTATATTTTGGAGATTAATCCTTTGTCACTTGCTTCATTTGCAATTATTTTGTCCCATTCTGAGGGTTGTCCTTTCATCTTGTTTAGGTTTCTTTTGCTGTGCAAGAGCTCTTAAGTTTGAATGGTTCTCATTTGTTTTTTTTTTTTTTTATTTCCATTACTCTAGGATGTGGGTCATACAGGATCTTTTTGTGATTTATTTTAAAAAGTTTTCTGCCTGTGTTTTCCTTTAAGAGTTTTGTGGTTTCTGATCTTACATTTAGGTTTTTAATCCATTTTGAGTTTATCTTTGTGTATGGTGCTAGGCAGTGTTCTAATTTCATTCTTATATGATACATGTAGCTGACCAATTTCCCTAACATCACTTATTAAAGAGACTGTCTTTTCTCCATTGTAGCTTCCCTCGTAGTTCAGTTGGTAAACAATCCACCTGCAATGTGGGACACCCCAGTTCGATTTCTGGGTTGGGAAGATCTGCTGGAGAAGGGATAGGCTACCCAGTCTAGTATTCTTGGGCTTTCCTTGTGGCTCAGCTGGTAAAGATTCTACCTGCATTGCAGGAGACCTGCTTTTGGCCCTGGGTTGGGACGATCCCCTGGAGAAGGGAAAGGCTACCCACTCCAGTATTCTGGCCTGTAGAATTCCATGTACTGTATAGTGCCTGGGGTTGCAAAGAGTTGGACACAACTGAGCAACTTTCACTTTCACTTTCACATAGTCTTTCCTACCTTGTCAAAGATAAGATGCCCATAGGTGTGTGGGCTTTTTTCTGGATTTCTATCTTGTTCCATTAGTCTATATTTCTGTTTTTCTGCCAGTTGCATACTGTCTTGATGAGTGCAGCTTTGTAGTATAGTCTGAAATCAGGAAGATTGATTCCTCCAGCTCCATTCTTCTTTTGAAAGATCTCTTTGCCTATAAGGGGTCTTTTGTGTTTCCGTATGAATTGTGAAATTTTTTGTTCTAGTACTGTGAAAAATACCATTGGTAAGTTTATATAGATTGCATTGAATCTGTAGATTGCTTTGAGTAGTATAGTCATTTTCACAATATTGATTCTTCCCTTCCAAGAACATGGTATATCTTTCCATCTGTTTATGTCATCTTTAATTTCTTTCATCAGTGTCTTATAGATTTCTGTATACATACCTTTTGTCTCCTTAGGTAGGTTTATTGCTAGGTATTTTATTCTTTTTATGTCAGTGGTGAATGGAATTGATTCCTTAATTTCTCTTTCTGAGTATTCTTTGTTAGTGTACAGGATTGCAAGGAATTAATGTATATTGATTTTGTATCCTATGACTATACAAATAAATTCACTGATTAGCTTGTTATCTTTACTGTTATCTCTAGTATCTTTAGCATCTTTACTTTTTTCTACATATAATATCATGTCATCTGCAAATAGTGAGAGTTTTACTGCTTCCTTTCCAGTCTGTATTTCACCATTTCTTTTTCTTCTCTGTTTGCCATGGCTGGACTTCCAAAACTATACTGAATAATAGTGGTCAGAGTGGGTACCCTTGTCTTGATCCTGATCTTGGAGGAAATGCTTTCTGTTTTTCACCAATGAGAACAATGTTTCCTGTGGGATTATGGTAGATAGATTCCTTCTATGACAATTTTCCTGAGAATTTCTATCATAAACGGGTGCTGAATTTTGTTGACAGTTTTATTGCAGTTATGGAAATTATCATGTGAATTTTATGTTTTAATTTGTTAATACAGTGCATTACATTGATTGATTGGAATATATTGAAGAATCTTTGCATCCCTTGAATATACCTGACTGGATCATGGCATATGATCCTTATCTATTTTCAATCTCGTGGTTTGTACACAAGCATCCCAAACTCCATAACTGTCCCTTAACCTCATCCTTCCCTCTAGCAATCATGAGTTCATTCTCTAAGTCTGTCATCTTTCTGGGTTGTAAATAAATTCCTTTGTATCTTGTCTTTTTAGAGTCTGCATATAAGGTATGTCATAAGACGTTTCTGCTTCTCTGACTTATTTCAGTCAGCAAGACAGTGCTTAGGTCCATCACTTTTTGCAACCTCTTTCACCTCTTGAGTGTCTCTGTACTGTTCCCATGATCACTTCTTCACTTGAGAAAAAGCCAAGCCCCTTCTAGATCATAACCTCTGGGCCAGTTGCACAACCAGCCCCACATTGCTGCTGCCTGTATGAACTTATCCATGCCTTTCTCCCCTCCCTCAGTGCTTCCTGTCTGCTCCTTGACCCGACCAAGTGTGGTCCTGCAGCAGGGACTCTGCACATGGAGCCCTCCCAACCTGGAAGGCTCTTCCTCCAGTGGCTGCATGATTCGTTCCCTCATCCTCAGGTGTCTTCAGGTAACACACAGCACAGACTTCCCCAACTATTGAGCTCAAATATCAAAGCAGTCTGCCCCTCTCTTACCCCAATGGCCATCTGTCTTCTCCCCCTGCTTAAATTCGCCCAGAGCACTTCTTCCCATGGGGTCACTGTCTTTCACTCCCTCTTAGGTGATGAAAAGCTGCAAGAGAGCGATAGCTGTGCTGTGTGCTGCTGCATCCCCAGGACTAGGAGAGGGCCCAGCATTCATTAGATGTTGCACACTGTTTGTTAGAATAATGGCAGGAATATTCCATTTCTCTGGAGTTGATAAGCAGGAATATCTTTCATACTACTTACTGTAAATATGTTTATGAACATTGCCTTGGATTAATAAGGTAAAGGATTCAAATGTTTGAAGTCACATCAAGTAACCTTTCTCTGGAGGCATCTGGCTGTCCCTTCTCTGAGGCACCTGTGGCAGATTAATGTTTGCTGAAGAGCTAATCTGAGGTTCGGACACATAGTGTGACAATAGGCAGAACCTTGTGCCAAATAGGATTCACATCCAGTAACTGGTCTTGGCAAAGAGGCACCAAGTACTGAGCTGCAGTGTCAGCTGACCTCTGTGCAGAGACTCCTTGCCATGGTTCCTGCTGCCTGGGGTCCACCCCTCTGAAGGTCACCTCAAGAGGGCCTCAGGTGGCTGTAGGTGTGAGTTAAAGTTTCCTGGGCAGGAAGGTGAACACCACATGGCCCAGGCTGCACATGTTGGCTCTTTGTCTGTGGTGGCAGGACTTCTGTGTGGTGAGACAGCTGCCCATGGATCCCATGTCTCCTGTCCTTGAGAAGACACTGCCCCCAAATGGCCTCCGCAGCTCTATGAGGAGAGGAACCAGGGCCTGGAGTGCTGAGTAATGCCAGTGGCTACTATGGATCCATCCCAGTGCCCTTTCAAGGATGCCACAGGGTCCTCTGAGACGTCCCTAACTATGGGGACATTTGGTGACATCAGAGTGAAGAGCTGGTTAGGGTCAATGTAGGAATGCTGCTGATGTAGCCGTGTCCTAATGCAGGTCATTGTCGTTGTTGTTGCTTTTAATGTATTTTAAATTGGAGGATATTATTTTGCAATAGTGTATTGCCTTCTGCCATACAACAACATGACTCAGCCATAAATAAATCAATTCTGTCTTGAATAATCCCCATCCTCCAATACATATCACCCCTCGAGGTTGTCACAGAGGACAGAGTTGAGCTTCCTGTTTCAAGCTGTTATTAGTAAAATTTTAAGTTGGAATAATTTTAGTTTTATGGAAAAAGTGCAAGTATTTGTCAAAACTGAGAGACAACATTGGAACCTTATGACTAATGAAGTGTTAAGTTTATCTGAATTTCAGCAGCTTGTCCATTAATCTTGGATTCCAGGATCCTATCCAGACCCAAAACTCACTGCATTCACTATCATGTGTCCCTAGTGTTCTCTGCTCTGTGGAGTTACTCATTCTCTCCTGGTCTGTCATGGCCTTAAGAGTCTTGAGGAGAACTATCAGGGACCAGGGATGGTAGAAGGCCCCCAAGCTAAGTTTAGCTGCTATTGTTCTGATACTGTCGAGTGGGGTTCAGACTTTGGGTTTCGAGGGAGACACCACACAGGTGAAGCTCCCTTCCAGTCCCCTTACATAAGGATACATGTGACAGCTGTGTGCCTTACCACTGGGAATAATCAGCCTTGATTAGCTGATTATTTGAGTTTGTCAGGTTTCTGCAGTGCTTTCCTCTCCTCCTCCTCTTTTCTTTGGAGACGAGTTCTTAAGTCTAGCCCACACTCAGGGAGGGTAGGGCAGTATGTTCATCCTCCTGGAGGGGATAGTCTATGGCTGTTATTCGGGATGTTTCTGTAAGGAATGGTTGCCTCCTCTCCCACATTGATTTATTTAGACAGCAATTTAGGCAATATGGATTCACACATATTACTTTATACATTGGTTTATCATTGAATACTGTTACTTATATTGTCTGTCAAATCCTTTCCAGTTTGGCCATTAGGAGATTCTCAGGCTTCCTTCCAGTGTTTTCAAGGGCCATCTCTACCAGGGTCCAGCCCCAGCAGGATCTATGGATTCCGTCAGGAGGATGGCATTGGTGAATAGGGAAAGTAAAAGGGGAGAGAAAGAGGCTTAATCTTCCTTGGTTTACACAGAAAGCCAATAAAGCTCCTGACATGGAACTTGCTCTGTTCACAGAGACTGCAGGCGCCCTCTCAGTGGGGTGAGGATGCAGGACGCCCTCTCCCCAGTGAAGACGCAGGGTGCCTTCCCGATCGGGTCTTAGAAGCCCAGGCAAAACTCAGAGAGCCCCTGTGTTCCAAGTAGTCACCCTGAAAGAAGCACAGAGAGAGAAGAAGAGAGAAAAGGAAAAAAAGAATGACACGGGGAGACTGAGCTTTGGTGAGCAAGGCCCGTAACTTTATTTTTAAAAGGAGCTTTTATACCCTCAGTTGTACATAGATGAGAATGTAGGGTCCAGAGTCATGCAGGGTCAGCAGCCCTGACCCTTGTTGAGACCAGGCTTTCTTTCTGAAAACCTATCATATACAAAGGCTTTAGGTGATTTACATCATCTTCTGGCCAGGAGGCCTATTAACATTTTATGACTCTTTGTTCTGATAAAGATTAGTTAACCAGAAAACTTATTTTCTCTAAAGGTAATTTTTCTAAAGTTTGGTGCCACTCTCCAAAAGCACTAGATAAAGTTGCATTCCCATAGGGCAAAGGTGCAGTGCGCTGTAGCAAGGAAAGAATTTATTACCTCAAGGGTCTAAAGTTGTTAACACCAAGGCCACTACTTATTTTTCTATATACGAACTATATTAATTAATATACTCCCAGGGACACAGTGGGTAAGGGATATGGAAACTTGGCAGCAAGCATTGACTCAACAATGAAATCCTTCACCAATTCTATTCTAATAATTACTAACTCCTCAAAAGGCTCTATATTGTTAGAATGTTTTAAGCTTCCTGTGCCTCTCGTGGTTGGGAGGCTGTAAACAATCACATGCATAGCTGTAAGAGTCCGGATAAACCTGTCATGCAAGTTAGAAAGCCATCTGAGGGGTTTGGATTGAAACACTCCTATTGTGCCCAGGAGGCTTATTAACTAGAGCTCTAAGTTGATTTCCTTCAGAGAAAGGTGGTCGGGGATAGCCCCCCATTAATGTCAGAGGAGTTGGTGAAAGTCATTAAAATAGTAAAACAGACAGATTCTGGTTTTGGGGTAGATGCTCAAGCAGGTCCAGGGGGTCCCTCAAGTCTTGATTCACCTTGCCCGTCAGGTCTCTCCCGCATGACCTTGTCATGGGTGGGCTCTCCCGTGCTGGCTCCCAGCACATCTCAAATGGTTTGTCCCAACAAACTGCTTTCCTAACGTGGAAGGTTGAGTTTGACTCTGAAAGAGTTTTCACATACAGACTGCCACCTCTGATCAACCCAGCCCTCTGGGCCTTAGAACTCCCATCCACAGTGGCCTGTAGGGCTGTGCATCTCAGAGTCTACCCCAGGAGACAAACCCTCAAACCCACAGCTTCCCCCTGATGTTCCTGGATAGACTGCGCAGTACAAGCACCACCCGAGACCAGGCTCACTGTGGAGGAGGAAGGAAAGCCAGGAGAAATGGCAAGGCTGAAGTCTGCTCAGGAACCAGATGTCTGAAGGGTCTGAAGGAAAGCTGGTGGCATGACCCAAAAGTACAGAATTACCAGCGCCTGAGAAAAGCCACTTGGCCTTAAGTCCTGCAAGTTCCTTGTTGGGCATGAATCAGAGCCCAGGGCTGCTGACCAGCAATGTAAAGGCCCTGTCTAGAGACTGCAGATGTTAAGACATCTGGGGGCTTCAGTAAGGTCCAGCTCCACATTCTTATCTTTAGGAATTAATGTGTGGGGGAAAAGCCAGAATTCTGGACGACCTTTTTTCTACCTTACAGTGTCATAGATATGTCCTTGACATTTTTGTGATTCCATCTGCTCAGTTTGGGGCAGTGCTTCCCTCAGAGCCAGGTTAGGTTGGGGGAAGGATGATCAGGAAAACAGGTGATGGTTGTGGACCAGAAAACAGCATTTGGCTCCAAATGGAGTCACTTAGTTCCACTTGTTCTTTGGCAAAGATACCCCAACATGTCCTCTAAGAGCTCTGCTCTCAGAGTAGGATGATTTTCCACAGCAAATATCCCAAGGGCCAAGAGAGCCACCTGTGCCAGGAGCCTGGCCACAGGCCTGTGATCCAACTGGGAGGGAAGTGGGCTGGCCTTGGTTTATAAAGCCTTGGGCTAGCTAGTGGTTTATAAAACAGGCAAAACCTTGCCCTGAGCAGAGCACTCCAGCTGCTACCATAATGAAGGGAGCACTGCTTGTGCTGGCCTTGATGGTGACCAGAGAACTGACCTTCAAGACACATGAGGGTAGGAAGGAGAGTCTGGATGGCCCCGCTGATCCTTGCTCATTGCCATCTCACTGCATCCTTCCCAGTCCTGTCCAAGCCACTTCTGGGGCAGATTCTGAGGGCAGGTGGCAGATCAGTGCCCAGGAGTCCTGCACAAATTTCCTGAGGCTTACAGTGTTTGAATGGGGCTGGTGGTGTGGACCTGGAAGGGTCATTATCTGTGCAAACCCTGGGGGATAGTTTGTTGGGGGTAGTGGTGCTTAGTGAGATGGAGGAAGCAGGCTGGTATGCCTGGGGGCAGTGGTGAAGGGAAGAGGGGTCTCCAGGCCTAGCCCCTGTTTCTGCTCCCTCTACTGGGAGTTCCTCATAGGGAAGATTTTGTCTGGGATGTAAGCAGTCCTGGGAGAGGGCGGGTCTCTGTGGGAGGTGAGTCTGAAGCTTTGGATGTATGAGTTCCTATCAAGTGTTGGGAAACAGAACCTTCTAACCTGGTGATTCTTTTGACAAGGTGTTTTCTGTCTCTGCCTTCAGTGGAAGCCTGCCCTGTGTTTTATGAAACCCTTTTTGCTGTGAGCCTTGGACTCCCAAGTAAAGCATTGAATGAAACCTTGGATTCAATCGAAGCTAATGAAGCTGAAAAAGCAGCCTTTGGGAAAATCCGGGATTGCTTCGTTGAAGCAGAACCTGAAGACAGGTTTGATCATCTGAAATATAAGGTAACTTACCTTTACCCACACTGACCTTGAGAACTCACATGCAGAATAGTTCATTATGCCACATGATAATAGATCATTCAGTCATGGAATGTGTAATAGAGCTATAAACAGAGAAGCACATAAACATTTGCGTCAACCTGCAGCACCTGTAATATGCAAGCACAGTCCACCTGCACATCCAGCCTCTTGTTACCTAATATGTCCATATCATGTTAATCAGCTCACACATAATAGGGGACTAGTGTCAATGCACTAGGAGAAGTGTATTGAGTCCTGTAATTTTTTTTTCTCACTGAGACGAAGTAGCATTAGAGAAGTAACATTTTAATTTTTGCAGGAAATGAAGCATTCAGCTCTCATACATGTAGCAGTCTGTCATCTCTACTTTAGGAATATTTAAAAGGAACCCCAGGTTTTAGGTCTTCTTCCAGCATGCGACTCCCTGGCTTATAAGCTTTCTGACCTGTGGTCACATCACCTCCTCTTTATCCCTTTTTGATGGCCATTGCTCTGGCTCAGAGCCCCATTTCCACCGACATGGTCTCAGTGCCTACAAGCCAGAAATTCCACTCTGGGGTTTTGGTGCCTAATGCTCCTGTTGCAGTTTCTAGGTAAGTGCAACCACTCACTTGGGCAAATAGTGTATCTCTCGAAGAACCATCTTTTTGCTGTGATTGTTTTTCTTCTGATATAGTATTTGAGATTTGAATAACCTATCTTTGCATATTTTCCTCAAATTGTTAACTCTTCAAAACAAGTGGTTTACCATGATCCAGAATATCATGCACTAATAGAAGCCCCCATGGCACATGGGGCTGTTTATGACACTTGCATGCACCTTCCATCCACCCAGGACACCTGACCGAGGAGGCTCAGGTGTGACCCAAACCCAGTCCTCAGCACCATATTCCTCCTTCTGGATCAGCCCCGGCTGTTCACTGCTGACCCTTGTCATCTCCTCCCCTCCCTGGTGTGACTGGTGGATCTGTCTCCCTCCTGACATCTGTGCCTGGTCTACTAGAGAGCCATCCTCCCCCTGGGGCCTGCTTGCAGCCCCCTTTCCAGTGGTGGGACTGTGGGCAGAGGTTCTTGGTAGGGATGGGGCTGAATCCCTGAGGGTGAGGCGTGAGGTTTTCCTGGGGAGACAGGATAGCCTGGCTGTGGGCTCAGGTCCAGTCCCTCCACCTCCTTCTCCCTTCCAGGTGTCCATCATTTTCAGTAATGATTGCATCAGCTATAAATTGTCCTCAGTGGTGAATGCTGTTAGAGGATTGGCTTCCAGTCTGCTCTCTTTGGTGTGAGAAGCTTTGCTAGTTGTGCTGGGTCTGCACTTGATCTTCCTGCCCTGTTCTCCTTCTGTTCCTGAAGCTGGAATCCAGACACCTTCCCCACCTGATGTGGCCTCTATTAGGCTGAATCTAATAAAAACACTGCAACATTGCTCATTGTGCCCAGTGTCTGTGTTCTGTGCAGGGAGGATGTGAGGCAGGAGGTCTTCAGTGATGGTGAGAAGTGACACATGTGGTCACTGAGAGCTTGGGACCAGGGTTCGACAGAACCTACACCCTGTCCCTGGCAAGCTGTGGGAGTATGGGCAAGTTTGTTGTAACTTTCCAAGTCATTCTGTCATCTGCTACACGGGGATGTTGTGTGAAGACTAAGCAAAATAACAAATGTGTAACCTGTGACATCACCAGCCTGGCTGGATAAAATTGTTGTTTTGGGGCACAGATAATATATGTCTCACTCTGGCCTTCAGCACAGTGGCAGAATCTCCAGTCCCTCTGGTTATTGACAGGTGACATCAGAGATGGCCTAAGAGGGTCATCACTGGTACCCTCTTTCTCCCAGTGGCATTTGCCATTTTCTGCTTCTTAGGTGGGTGTCTTCTGAGGAGCCAGCATTTCTTCAGGGACACTTAGTGCCACTGCCGTTCTTTGTCCTGCACTGGGGGCCAGGAACCTCATGATGTGTGGCTCTAAGTAGCTACCCCTGTGGGAACGTTGTTTACATGGAAATAGCTCATGCTGTGAAGTGTGAATTGCAGGATGTGTCACATGGTCTCGTGTCCCAAATCCTCTGCCTACTTCTGAAAGCATTAAATGGGTAGTTCCATTACCATAGGAGGTTTATGAGGCTACTAGGGAGGGACTAGAATTTAGCCCAGTTTCCTAGGGTCTAGCACAATGTCAGGCTACAGTCAGCATGACCCACATAAAGAGTGGCATAACTGGTAAGATATCTCTACCTTCTGACCAGACAGGCATAAGTTTACATACTGGGAACTGAACTTGGGACTTGGAGCTAGTGGCTAGGGCCTTGAGTCTCAGCTCTTCTCTGACCTGCTGTGTGAAATTAGGTATTAAATACACTGAATCACTCTTCTACACCTTGATTTTATGTATACCAAGTTCTGTATGCTCTGCCAGATTTAGTATTCCGTGTTTGTGCAGCTCAGTTGCTTCAGTTTTGTATGACTCAGCATATTTATGGGCTGTATCCCCACCAGGCTCCTCTGTCTGTGGGATTCTTCAGTTGGAATACTGGAGAACAGGTTGCCGTGTCCTCCTTCAGGGGATCTTCCCAACCAGTGGATTGATCTGGGTCTCCTGCCTTTCGGGCAGAATCTTTATTGTCTGAGCCACCAAGGAAGCCTCTGACTCACCTCCCCATAAATAAATTTTTGTTCTAATGAGGTTGACTTAAGGTTTACCTCCAAAACTAAATTCTTCAAGTCAATCAAGAAAATTGTGATAAATAGGAAATACAAGGAGGGTGGTTTTCACCAAGTATTACAATAGAAGTTTGTCTCCATAAATAATCTAGTTTTAGTGGAGGAATAGATAACTATCTGGTCATTGTGACAGAAGACAAAACCCACAGATAGAATCCAAGATAGTTTCAGTGCAGTTCAGTTCAGTCGTGCAGTCATGTCCGACTCTTTGCAACCCCATGAATCGCAGCACTCCAGGCCTCTCTGTCCATCACTAACTCCCGGAGTTCACCCACACTCATGTGCATTGAGTCGGTGATGCCATCCAGCCATCTCATCTCCTGTTGCCCCCTTCTCCTTCTGCCCCCAATCCCTCCCAGCATCAGGGTCTTTTCCAATGAGGCAACTTTGTGCATGAGGTGGCCAAAGTATTGGAGTTTCAGCTTCAGCATCAGTCCTTCCAATGAATATTCAGGACTGATTTCCTTTAGGATGGACTGGTTGGATCTCCTTGCAATCCAAGGGACTCGAAAGAGTCTTCTCCAACACCACAGTTCAAAAGCATCAATTCTTCAGCACTCAGCTTTCTTCACAGTCCAACTCCCACATCCATTCATGACCACTGGAAAAACCATAGCCTTGACTAGATGAAAATCTGTATGCAGGTCAAGAAGCAACAGTTAGAACTGGACATGGAACAACAGACTGGTTCCAAATAGGAAAAGGAGTACGTCAAGGTTGTATATTGTCACCCCGCTTATTTAACTTCTATGCAGAGTACATCATGAGAAACGCTGGGCTAGAAGAAACACAAGCTGGAATCAAGATTGCTGGGAGAAATATCAATAACCTCAGATATGCAGATGACACCACCTTTATGGCAGAAAGTGAAGAGGAACTAAAGAGCCTCTTGATGAAAGTGAAAGTGGAGAGTGAAAAAGTTGGCTTAAAGCTCAACATTCAGAAAACAAAGATCATGGCACCTGGTCCCATCACTTCATGGGAAATAGATGGGGAAACAGTGGAAACAGTGTCAGACTTTATTTTTTGGGGCTCCAAAATCACTGCAGATGGTGACTGCAGCCATGAAATTAAAAGACGCTTACTCCTTGGAAGGAAAGTTATGACTAACCTAGATAGCATATTCAAAAGCAGAGACATTACTTTGCCAACAAAGGTCCATCTAGTCAAGGCTACGGTTTTTCCAGTAGTCATGTATGGATGTGAGAGTTGGACTGTGAAGAACGCTGAGTGCTGAAGAATTGATGCTTTTGAACTGTGGTGTTGGAGAAGACTCTTGAGAGTCCCTTGGACTGCAAGGAGATCCAACCAGTCCATTATGAAGATTAGCCCTGGGATTTCTTTGGAAGGAATGATGCTGAAGCTGAAACTCCAGTACTCTGGCCACCTCATGCGAAGAGTTGACTCATTGGAAAAGACTCTGATGCTGGGAGGGATTGGGGGCAGGAGGAGAAGGGGACGACAGAGGATGAGATGGCTGGATGGCATCACGGACTCGATGGACGTGAGTCTGAGTGAACTCCGGGAGTTGGTGATGGACAGGGAGGCCTGGTGTGCTGCAATTCATGGGGTCGCAAAGAGTCGGACATGACTGAGTGACTGAACTGTACTGAACTGACTAGATGGACCTTTGCTGGCAAAGTAGTATCTCTGCTTTTTAATATGCTTTCTAGGTTGGTCATAACTTTCCTTCCAAGGAGTAAGTGTCTTTTAATTTCATGGCTGCAATCACCACCTGCAATGACTTTGGAGCCCCCCAAAATAAAGTCAGACACTGTTTCCACTGTTTCCCCATCTATTTCCCATGAAGTGATGGACCAGATGCCATGATCTTGGTTTCCTGAATATTGAGTTTTAAGCCAACTTTTTCACTCTCCTCTTTCTCTTTCATCAAGAGGCTTTTTAGTTCCTCTTTACTTTCTGCCATAAGGGTGATGTCATCTACATATCTGAGGTTATTGATATATATAACAATAACAGTTTATTGAATCATGAAGGAATGGCCTTTAAAAAAATGACATTGAGAAAATTGAACAAACATTAAAACAGTCTAGATGGATCTCCCAAGTCTTTTCTTTTGGATTTATGTGGAGTAATTATTTAACTGCCATCATTCCAATAGTTAATTATTCATTTGTCTCAGCTCATATTTCTTTTACCCCCTCCCCCCCCACTCTTTCAGTTTGACTTTCATGACATCACAGTTTTTTTTTCCCCTCCTGCTTTACTTGACGATCCTTCTCATGTCTTTATGATTGAGTTCTATAACAAGGATCAGCTTCTGCATGCCTTTCCTTCCGTATATATCTTCAGTTTGTTAGTGATATCATCCAGCTTCATTTTAACCTTATTCATAACATTTGAATTTAAATCTCGAGTCCAAAACTAAAACATTGAAAAGCACAGAATTGATCCTCACTTAATATTTATTTAGTTAATGGATCTGTTTTTTATAAGCACTAAAATTTTCTTGAGGGACAAATATACACACATTTATATAATGAATAGATTATTCAAAGGAAATTTTCAGCAAAATAATATTTCCCTTTAGAAATAGCAGCTAGTTTGTGACTTCCTTGATGGTTCAGTTTTATAACTCCGAGCTTCCACTATAGGGCGCACAGATTCAATGCCTGGTAGAGAACTAGCATTCTGCATTGTCCCTAGCCAGAAACATACAAAAAGCTGATAGTTGAATGTAATCCCAATAAAATAACGACAAGATTTTTTTTTTGAGTGGTTTCATTTGAGAGTCTATGTTTGTCTTTGCATGTCATTTATTATTAATTTATTATTGGTACCACTGTGCAGCATCTTAGTTCCCTAACCAGGGATCGAACCCTAGCCCTCGGCAGTAGGAGAATGGAATCTTAACTACAGGACCACCAGAGCAGTCCCCCAAATTTTTAAAAGCAGTCTTTTGTTCTTATAAAATTTAGCTTGTTATTATTGTTGTCATTCATTCGCTCAGTCATGTCCGACTCTTTGCAACCTCATGGACTGCCACGTGCCAGGCTTCTCTTTCCTTCACTATCTCCCAGACTTTGCTCAAAACTCATGTCCATTGAGCCAATGATGCCATCCAACCATCTCATCCACTCTTGCTCCTTTCTCCTCCTGTCCTCAGTTTTTCCCACTATCAGGATCTTTTCCAATAATTAGCTCTTCACATCAGATGACCTAAGTATCAGAGCTTCAGTTTCAGCATCAGTCCTTCAAATGAATATTCAGGGTTGATTTCCTTTAGGATTGACTGGTTTGATTTCCGTGTATCCAAGGGACTCTCAAGATTCTTCTCCAGCACCACAGTTTGAAAGCTTCAGTTCTTTGGAATTCAGCCTTCTTTATGGCCCAACTCACACATCCATAAGTGAGTACTGGAAAAACCATAGCTTTGACTATATGGACCTTTGTCACCAGTGATGTCTCTACTTTATAATACACTGTCTAGGTTTGTCATGGCTTTCCTTCCATGGAGCTGGCCTCATTTGATTTCATGGCTGGAGTCACCATCCGCGGTGATTTAGAGGCCCTAGAAAGTAAAGTCTGTCACTCCTTCCATTTTTTCCCTCATCTATTTTTCATGACTTGCCATCTATTTACCTCATATCATAAATGTCAATTACCTGAGGTAATTGAACTTCTCCCAGCAATCTTGATTCCTCCTTTTGATTCATCTAACCTGGCATTTCACATGACATACTCTGCATATGAGGACCCAGAGATCAAATTGGCAACATCCACTGCATCATCAAAAAAGCAAGAGCATTCAAGAAAAACATCTCTTTCTGCTTTATTGACTATGCCAAAGCCTGACTGTGTGGATCACAATAAACTGTGGAAAATTCTGAAAGAGATGGGAATACCAGACCACCTGACCTGCCTCTTGAGAAATCTGTATGCAGGTCAGGAAGCAACAGTTAGGACTGAACATGGAACGACACACCAGCTACAAATAGGAAAAGTGGTACATCAAGGCTATATATTGTTACCCTGCCTTTTAACTTACATGCAGAGTACATCATGAGACATGCTGGGCTGGATGAAGGACAAGCTGGAATCAAGATTTCCGGGAGACATATCAATAACCTCAGATATGCAGATGACACCACCCTTATGAAAGAAAGTGAAGAAGAAATAAAGAGCCTCCTGATGAAAGTGAAAGAGGAGAGTGAAAAAGTAGGCCTAAAGCCAAACATTCAGAAAACAAAGATCATGGCATCCGGTTCCATCACTTCATGGCAAATAGATGGAGAAACAGTGGAAACAATGGCAGACTTTATTTTCTTGGTCTCCAGAATCACTGCAGATGGTGACTGCAGCCACGAAATTAAAAGATGCTTACTCCTTGGAAGAAAAGTTATGACCAACCTAGACAGCATAGTAAAAAGCAGAGACATTCCTTTGCCAACAAAGGTCCATCTAGTTAAGATTATGTTTTCCAGTAGTCATGTATGGATGTGAGAGTTGGACTATAAAAAGCTGAGCACTGAAAAATTGATGCTTTTGAACTATGGTGTTGGAGAAGACTCTTGAGAGTCTCTTGGACTGCAAGGAGATCCAACCAGTCCATCCTAAAGGAAATCAGTCCTGAATATACATTGGAGGGACTGATGTTGAAACTGAAACTCCAATACTTTGGCCACCTGATGTGAAGAGCTGACTCATTGGAAAAGACCCTGATGCTGTGAAAGACTTGAAGGTGGGAAGGAAAAGGGATGACAGAGGATGAGATGGTTGGATGGCATCACCTACTCAATGGACACGAGTCTGTGTAAACACCGGAAGTTGATGATGGACAGGGAGGCCTGGCGTGCTCCAGTCCATGGGGGCCGCAAAGAGTCAGACACGACTGAGCGACTGAACTAACCTGACCATACTCTGCATATGAGTGAAACAAGCATGCTGACAATATACAGCCTTGATGTACCCCTTTCCCAATTTTATTCCTGTCCGTTGTTCAATGTCCAGTTCTAACTGTTGCTTCTTGACCTGCAAATTTCTCAGGAGCCAGTAAGCTGGTCTGATATTTCCATCTTTTGAAGCATTTTCCATAGTTTGTTGTGATCCACACAGTGAAATCTTTAATGGAGTCAATAAGGAAGTAGATTTTTTTTTGGAATTCCCTTGCTTTTTCTATGATCCAATGGATGTTAGCAATTTGAACTCTGTATGCACTCTTTTCTGAACCCAGCTTGTCCATCTGGAAGTTTTCACTTCACATACTGTTGAAGCTTAGCTTGAAGAATTTTGAGCATTGCCTTGCTAGCATGTGAAATGAGTGCAATTGTACAGTATTTTGAACATTCTTTGGCATTACCCTTCTTTGGGGTCAGAAAGAAAACTGAGCTTTTCCAGTGCTGTGGCCACTGCTGAGTTTTCTAAATTTTCTGGCTTGTTGAGTACAGCATTTTAATTGAATCTTTTTTTATCCATCACCTCCACTAGCTTTGTTTTTAGTAATGCTTCCTAAGGCCCCTGGAGTGCAATAAAGTGTCCAGTAATGAGAGGAGCTATCCCACTTTGAAGGTCAGGAAGGTCGACGGTGAGGAGATACCCCTCGTCCAAGGTAAGGAGCAGCGGCTGCGCTTTGCTGGAGCAGCCATGAAGAGATACCCCACGCCCAAGGTAAGAGAAACCCAAGTAAGACGGTAGGTGTTGCAAGAGGGCATCAGAGGGCAAACACACTGAAACCATACTCACATAAAACTAGTCAATCTAATCACACTAGGATCACAGTCTTGTCTAACTCAATGAAACTAAGCCATGCCAATGGGGCAACCCAAGACGGGAGGGTCATGGTGGAGAGATCTGACAGAATGTGGTCCACTGGAGAAGGGAATGGCAAACCACTTCAGTATTCTTGCCTTGAGAACCCCCATGAACAATATGAAAAGGCAAAATGATAGGATACTGAAAGAGAAACTCCCCAGGTAAGTAGGTGCCCAATATGCTACTGGAGGTCAGTGGAGAAATAACTCCAGAAAGAATGAAGGGATGAAGCCAAAGCAAAAAGCATACCCAGGTGTGGATGTGACTGGTGATAGGAGCAAGGTCCGATGCTGTAAAGAGCAATATTGCATAGGAACCTGGAATGTCAGGTTCATGAATCAAGGCAAATTGGAAGTGGTCAAGCAAGAGACGGCAAGAGTGAATGTCAACATTCTAGGAATCAGCGAACTGAAATGGACTGGAATGGGTGAATTTAACTCAGATGACCATTATATCTACTACTGCGGGCAGGAATCCCTCAGAAGAAATGGAGTGGCCATCATGGTCAACAAAAGAGTCCAAAATGCAGTACTTGGAAGCAATCTCAAAAACGACAGAATGATCTCTGTTCGTTTCCAAGGCAAACCATTCAATATCACAGTAATCCAAGTCTATGCCCCAACCAGTAATGCTGAAGAAGCTGAAGATGAACGGCTCTATGAAGACCTACAAGACCTTTTAGAACTAACACCCAAAAAAGATGTCCTTTTCATTATAGGGGACTGGAATGCAAAAGTGGGAAGTCAAGAAACACCTGGAGTAACAGGCAAATTTGGCTTTGGAATATGGAATGAAGCAGGGCAAAGACAAATAGAGTTTTGCCAAGAAAATGCACTGGTCATAACAAACACCCTCTTCCAACAACACAAGAGAAGACTCTATACATGGACATCACCAAATCGTCAACACTGAAATCAGATTGAATATATTCTTTGCAGCCAAAGATGGAGAAGCTCTATACAGTCAGCAAAAACAAGACCAGGAGCAGACTGTGGCTCAGACCATGAACTCCTTATTGCCAAATTCAGACTTAAATTGAACAAAGTAGGGGAAACCACTAGACCATTCAGGTATGACCTAAATCAAATCCCTTATGATTATACAGTGGAAGTGAGAAATAGATTTAAGGGCCTAGATCTGATAGCTAGAGTGCCTGATGAACTATAGAATGAGGTTTGAGACATTGTAGAGGAGACAGGGATCAAGACCATCCCCATGGAAAAGAAATGCAAAAAAGCAAAATGGCTGTCTGGGGAGGCCTTACAAATAGCCGTGAAAAGAAGATAAGTGAAAAGCAAAGGAGAAAAGGAAAGATATAAACATCTGAATGCAGAGTTCCAAAGAATAGCAAGAAGAGATGAGAAAGCCTTCTTCAGCAATCAATGCAAAGAAATAGAGGAAAACAACAGAATGGGAAAGACTAGGGATCTCTTCAAGAAAATCAGAGATACCAAAGGAACATTTCATGCAAAGATGAGCTCGATAAAAGACAGAAATGGTATGGACCTAACAGAAGCAGAAGATATTAAGAAGAGATGGCAAGAATACACAGAAGAACTGTACAAAAAAGATCTTCATGACCCAGATAATCACAATGGTGTGATCACTGACCTAGAGCCAGACATCCTGGAATGTGAAGTCAAGTGGGCCTTGGAAAGCATCACTACAAACAAAGCTAGTGGAGGTGATGGAATTCCAGTTGAGCTATTCCAAATCCTGAAAGATGATGCTGTGAAAGTGCTGCACTCAATATGCCAGCAAATTTGGAAAACTCAGCAGTGGCCACAGGACTGAAAAGGTCAGTTTGCATTCCAATCCCAAAGAAAGGCAATGCCAAAGAATGCTCAAACTACTGCACAATTGCACTCATCTCACATGCTAGTAAAGTAATGCTCAAAATTCTCCAAGCCAGGCTTCAGCAATATGTGAACCGTGAACTTCCTGATGTTCAAGCTGGTTTTAGAAAAGGCAGAGGAACCAGAGATCAAATTGCCAACATCCACTGGATCATCGAAAAAGCAAGAGAGTTCCAGAAAAACATCTATTTCTGCTTTATTGACTATGCCAAAGCCTTTGACTGTGTGGATCACAATAAACTGTGGAAAATTCTTCAAGAGATGGGAATACCAGACCACCTGATCTGCCTCTTGAGAAATCTGTATGCAGGTCAGGGAGCAACAGTTAGAACTGGGCATGGAACAACAGACTGGTTCCAAATAGGAAAAGGAGTTCATCAAGGCTGTATATTGTCACCCTGCTTATTTAACTTACATGCAGAGTACATCATGAGAAACGCTGGACTGGAAGAAACACAAAATGGAATCAAGATTGCCGGGAGAAACATCAATAACCTCAGATATGCAGATGATACCACCCTTGTGGCAGAAAGTGAAGAGAAACTCAAAAGCCTCTTGATGAAAGTGAAAGTGGAGAGTGAAAAAGTTGGCTTAAAGCTCAACATTCAGAAAACGAAGATCATGGCATCCAGTCCCATCACTTCATGGGAAATAGATGGGGAAACAGTGGAAACAGTGTCAGACTTTATTTTTCTGGGCTGCAAAATCAATGCAGATGGTGACTGCATCCATGAAATTAAAAGACGCTTACTCCTTGGAAGGAAAGTTATGACCAACCTAGATAGCATATTCAAAAGCAGAGACATTACTTTGCCAACAAAGGTTCATCTAGTCAAGGCTATGATTTTTCGTGCAGTCATGTATGGATGTGAGAGTTGGACTGTGAAGAAGGCTGAGCGCCGAAGAATTGATGCTTTTGAACTGTGGTGTTGGAGAAGACTCTTGAGAGTCCCTTGGACTGCAAGGAGATCCAACCAGTCCATTCTGAAGGAGATCAGCCCTGGGATTTCTTTGGAAGGAATGATGCTGAAGCTGAAACTCCAGTACTTTGGCCACCTCATGCGAAGAGTTGACTCATTGGAAAAGACTCTGATGCTGGGAGGGATTGGGGGCAAGAGGAGAAGGGGACGACAGAGGATGAGATGGCTGGATGGCATCACGGACTCGATGGACGTGAGTCTGAGTGAACTCCGGGAGTTGGTGATGGACAGGGAGGCCTGGCGTGCTGCGATTCATGGGGTCGCAAAGAGTCGGACACGACTGAGCGACTGATCTTATCTGATCCTAAGGCCCACTTGACATCACACTATATGATATCTGCTTCTGGTGAGTAATAACACCATCATGGTTATATGGGTTCATAAGACCTTTTTTTTTGTACAGTTTTCTCTGTGTATCGTTACTACCTCTTCTTAATCTCTTCTCCTTCTGTTAGGTCCTTACTCTTTCTGTCTTTTTTTTATGCCCATCTTTGCATGAAATCTTCTCTTGATGGCTCTAATTTTCTTGAAGTGATCTCTGGTCTTTCTCATTCTATTGTTTTCCTCCATTTCTTTGCATTGTTGACTTAAAAGAATTTCTTATCTCTCCTTGTCATTCTTTGGAATTTTGCATTCAGATGGGTATATCTTTCCCTTTCTCCTTTTACCTTTCAGTTCTTTTCTTTTCTCACCTATTTGTAAGGCCTCCTCAGACAAGCACTTTGCCCTGTTACGTTTCTTTTTCTTAAGGATGGCTTTGGTCACTCTCTCCTATATAATGTTACATAGCTCTGTCCATCATTCTTCTGGCACTCTGCCTATCAGATCTAATCCCTTGAATCTATGTTATTTACACTATATTATCAGGGGCACTGGGGTTGGGAAGATCCCCTGGAGATGGGAACAGCTACCCATACCAATATTCTTGCCTGGAGAATCTCCATGGACAGAGGAGCCTGGCAGGCTTTGCAGTCCATGGGATTGCAAAAGTTGGTGTCCAATATGCTACTGGAGAACAGTGGATGCAATTACTAATAGATCTAGAAAGAGCAAAGAGACTGAACCATTGTGGAAATGGCATACAGTAATGGATGTGTCTGGTGGTGAAAATAAAGTCTGACACTATAAAGAACAATATTGCATAGGAACCTCGAACGTTACATCCATGAGTCAAGGCAAACTGAATGTGATCAAACAGATGATAAGAGTGAACATTGACATTTGAAGAATCAGTAAACTAAAAGGACAGGAGTGGGTGAATTTAATTCAGATGACCATTATATCTACTACTGTGGGTAAGAATCCCTTAGAAGAAATTTAATAGCCCTAATCGTCAACAAAAGAATCCAAAATGCAGTACTTGGGTGCAATCTCAAAAACAACAAAATTATCTCAGTTCATTTTCAATGTAAACCATTCTACATCACAGTAAACCAAGTCTATGCTCCAAGCACTGCTACCAAAGAAGCTGAACAGTTCTTTGAAGGACTAAAAGACCTCCTAGGACTAACACCAAAGAATAAATCCTTTTCATCACAGAGGACTGGAATACAAAGTAGGAAGTCAAGAGATACCTGGAGTAGCAGCCAAGTTGGGCCTCGGAATCCAAAATTAAGCAGATCAAAGACTAACAGACTTTTGCCAAGAGAACACACTTGTCATAGCAAACACCATTTTCCAACAACACAAGTGATTATTCTATACATGGACATCACCAGATGGTCAGTACTGAAATCAGATTGATTATATTCTCTTCAGCTGAAGAGGGAGAATCTCTATACAGTGAGTAAAAATAAGACCTGGATCTGACCATGGCTCTGATCATGAGCTCCTTATTGGAAACTTTAGAGTTAAATGGAAGAAAACAGGGAAAACCACTAGGCAATTCAGGTATAACCTAAATCAAATCCCTTAATATTATACTTCTCTTTGGAAACAATGCAATTTTCTTAAGTATTGAAAGTATTAGAAGAAATAATACTGTAAATCTCTAATTCTCCACCTGGTGGAACTACCTTTCAAAATAAAGGGGAAAAATACCCTTTTTCTTTTTGTTTAGGCTTAAAGGATTCATCCCCACCATACCTGACCTGTAGGAAATATTACAGGAAGGCCTACAGGAGGGACAGACGTGATACAACATGGAAATCTAAAACTCTACTAAGAAAGGGAGAGCACAGAAACTTGTCAATGTGAGGATATAAACCTATATCTCTCCATATCTGTATCTCTACCCCTAATATAGAGAGAATATTAAACTTTCATAGTGGATTTTCTTGGACTGAAGTTTTCCAATAATGCATTTAAGGGTAGATTAGGTACAGCTGTTGAGAAAAGTAGTAAATTGTAATTTAGCTCCAAAAATATCCAGAATAAAACAGGGAGATCAAAAATGTAATAAAATATGGAAAAGTGCTTAAGAGGTAATATGGGACACAGTGAAAAGACCCTCTGTAAATAGATACTGAAATGACTGTTAGGAGTCCTATCTCCTGCGTAGAGTTGACTGGCAGGAGGACTCCCAGGGAGCAGAAGCTGCAGTGTGTGAGCCCACAGCTGCAGGCGTGGAGTAGGTCAGTGGGGGTGCTGGCCTCAATACACTGGGTGGCCAGCGCTGCTGCTTGTGTTGCTTTCTGCCCTATTTGTCTCAAGGATGGCTCTGGCTGAAGGGACCTAAGGGACACATGCCAAAGCAAATATCCCTCAGAGCTCCTTGGAAAGTAAAGGGTGATCCTCTGGCAATTCCTAGATTGGGCTGTACCAGCAAAGTCACGTGGGGTTGCCTGGGTGAGATATTAGCCTGGCTCCTGGGCATCAAGAGAACTCCTTAGCAGTGCAAGAGAGGGGGTCCTTGTTTTCTTTATTGGAGTATAGTTGCGTTACAATGTTGTGTTAGTTTCTGCCTTATAGCAAAGTGAATCAACTCTGGCATATGTGCAAAGTCATGTCCAACCCTTTGTGACCACATGGACTGTAGCCTGCCAGGCTCCTGTGTCCATGGGATTTTCCAGGCAAGAATACTGGAGTGAGTTGCCATTCCTTTTCCAGGGAATCTTCTTGAGTCAAGGGTTGAATTCACATTTCTTGTGTCTCTTGCATTTGCAGGCAGATTCTTTACCACTAGAGCCACCAGAGAGGAGGGAATTAGCTGTATATTTACAGATATTCCTCCACTATTTGGGGGTGGGGTGGGGTTCATCTCTCAGTGTCATATCTTTTTGCCTTTTCATATGGTTCATGGGGTTCTCAAGGAAAGAATGCTTAAGTGGTTTGCCATTCTCTTCTCCAGTGGACCATGTTTTGTCAGAGCTTTCAACCATGACCTGTCCATCTTGGGTGGCCCTACATGGCATGGCTCGTAGTTTCATTGAGTTAGACAGGCTGTGGTCCACGTGAACATTTTGGTTAGTTTTATGTGATTGTGGTTTACATTCTGTTTGCCCTCTGATGGATGTGGAGAAGAGGCTTGTAAAGTTTCCTTATGGGGGGACTGGCTGTGGAGAAAACTAGGTCTTACTCTGGTGGGCAGGCCCATGCTCAGTAAATCTGAAATCCAATTATCTGCTGATGGGTGTGGCTGTGCTTCCTCCCTGTAGTTTGGCCTGAGGCAGCCCAGTCCTGGGGTCCTGAAATCTCTATGGAAGGGCTCTGTTAGGCCTAATTGCAACCTCCTCCAAGAAGACTTATTCCAACAAGTCACACCTCCTAGGAATGGTGCTACCAATGCCCCAACTCTGTGACTTTGTGGCACACCACTGTCAAGCCACACCTTCATCAGAGACTCCCAAACACTCACAGGCAAGCGTGGCTCAGTCTCTTGTGGGGTCACTGCACCTTACTCCTGGGTCCTGCTGTGCACAAAGTTGTGTTTGTGCCCTCCAAGAGTTTCTGTTTCCTCAGTCCTTTGGAAATTCTGTTATCAAATCCTGCTGACCTTCAATGTCAGATTCAATGGGCATTCCCAGACCATTTGCCAGATCCACAGGTTTGGAAGTCTAGAACCTTCACAACAGTGTGAGAACTTTTTCGGTATAATTGTTCTTCAGTTTGTGGATTGCCCGCCTGTTGGAAAAGGAGAAGATGAACACGTGATCTTCTACTCTGCCATCTTGAAACTGAAATAGGAATTTCTGTTGACACTTATGCAATGTGTAAAATCCAAGACTTCTAGAAAACTGATGTACAATATTGTGCTTACAGTTATCAAGACATACAAAGTCATTAAAACTGTAGATTTTTTGAGGGAGACATTGGGCTGTTGGGACATGGACACAACATGTCTAAACTGGGATTGTCCCATTTATGGGAATATAAAGAAGCTTCATTTTTTATGTTCCTTTGAGGTGGTGTCTGTCATTTTCTACCAGGCATACTGCTGTGACTGAGTTTTCTTAAGGTGTCATTTCCTATATTTGAGTTCACTTAGCTAAAGAGAATACATGAGCCCAGCACATAAGACTGATATTGAAAGTAACTGAACTCTGTCTGATGGACTAGGCTGTTTTGGTCGTTTAGTTATAAGAACAGAGCTGAGCAAGCCAGGGGACAGAAGACAAAGCACATGCTATCTGGTCAATATATAATTCAATAACGGGGCCATTTTTGGAGGTATTATTGAAAGCCACCAACTTCCTCACCTCACCTGAGAAACTGTTTCTGTCCTTCTAACAGTGGAGATCTTGGAGGAGCTTCCATTGCTGTGAGTGTATGATTCATATAAATAAATAAATAGTTTGTAGAAATTTAAATGGAGTCAAAAGTAAAAAAAAAAAGAATATATTTCATATGATTTTCCATTAAAATGAAAATAAGTATATAATTCTGAAAAAAGAATAGAAATGTCTACCAACAAGTAGTTGGATTAAGAAACTTTGTCATACCAACATGAAGAACTACTACTTGGTAAAACCTAACCTATTGCTGCACACAACAACATAATTCAACAACAGGATTAGATATAAAAGATGGTATCCTCATGATTCCATTTACATGGGTAAAATTATGGAAATATTGAATATCCTGATCATATGTATTTATCAGTATCAAAATTTCTCAAAACGTATACTAAAATTAAGTACATGTATTGTACATGACTGCCTTCAAGGATCACAGCCCTGTCGTGGTGAACAGGCTTGTATAACTCAATGTAGCAATGAGCTATGCAATGCACGGCCACCCAAGATGGACGGGTCATAGTGAAGAGTTCCAACAAAACGTGGTCCACTGGAGGAGGAAATGGCAAATCACTTCAGTTCTTAACACAAGAATCCCATAAACAATATGAAAAGAGAAAAAGATATGACACCAGATGTGGAGCCTTCCAGGTCAGAAGATATTCAATGTGCCACTGGAAAGCTTAGAGGGCAATTAGTAATTCCTCCAGAAAGAATGAAGAGACTGAACCAAAGCAGAAATGACAATCAGTTGTGGATGTGTCTGGTGGCAAAAGTAATGTCTGATAATGTGAAGCATAATACTGCTTGCCGCTAAGTCACTTTAGTCGTGTCCGACTCTGTGCGACCCCATACACGGCAGCCCACCAGGCTGCCCCGTCCCTGGGATTCTCCAGACAAGAACACTGGAGTGGGTTGCCATTTCCTTCTCCAATGCATGAAAGTGAAAAGTGACAGTGAAGTCACTCAGTCGTGTCTGACTCTTTGCAACCCCATGGACTGCAGCCCACCAGCCTCCTCCATCCATGGGATTTTCCAGGCAAGAGTACTGGAATGGGGTGCCATTGCCTTCTCCGCTTAGGAACATTAATGTTCAGTCCCTGAATTCAAGTGAATTGGGAGTAATCAACCAGGAGAAGGAATAATGAACATTGATACTTGAGGAATCAATGAAGTAAAATGGATGGGAATGGGGAGGTGGTCCTAAGATGGTGGAGGAATAGGACTGGGAGACCACTTTCTCCCCCACAAATTCATCAAAAGAACATTTAAACACTGAGTAAATTCCACAAAACAACTTCTGAATGCCGGCAGAGGACATCAGGCACCCAGAAAAAGTATCCCATTGTCTTCAAAAGGGGGTAGGAAAAAATATAAAAGATAAAAAGAGATACAAAAGAGGTAGGGATGGAGCTCCATCCTGAGAAGGGAGTCTTAAAAAGAGAGGTTTCCAAACACCAGGAAACACTCTCACTGCCGAGTCTGTGGCGAGCCTTGGAACCACAGAGGGCAACATAACTGGGAGGAAAAATAAATAAATAATTAAAACCCACAGATTACATGCCCGACGGTAACTCCCTCAGCAGAGAAGCAGCGCAGATGCCTGCACTTGCCACTAACAAGCAGGGGCTGGGCAGGGAGGCACTGGCTGCATTGCTTAGAGTAAGGACTGGGCCTGAATGCCCCGAGGGCAATCTGAGGGAGCTAACTAGGTCTAGCAAACCAGACTGTGGGATAGCTAGCACGCGAAAAGCCCTAACCTAAGACACCACCACGCCCGCTCACAGAACAAAGGATTGACGAGAACTACGTAAAAAGCCCTAACCTAAGACACCATCAGGTCCACTCACAGAACAAAGGACTGAACAGAGCTAGGCAGCTGCAGACCATCCCCCTCTGGTGACAGGCAGCCAGAGCTGGAAGGGGGCAATTGCAGCCCCAGAGAGGCAATATCTACCAAACTGCAAGCAGGCTTCTTTGCTAACTAAGACTTCTTGGGATTCTGGACGGTCAACATCCGCCTGAGAAGGTGAGCTAGTTGTACACCCAGAAAACCAAGCTGCAAGGACAGGGGAGGCATAAGTTGCAGCGACTTCACTCTCCAAACACCTGATCACCTGAGCTGCTCGGACCTGGGAATGGCACAATACGCAGGCCCAACCAAGTCTGCGCCTCTGAGGACTACCGGAGTGCCTGAAACTGAGCGGCTTAGACCTGGGAGGTGCATGTAGCCTAGAGCCAGCCTCAGACAGTTCCTGGCGGAGCAACCTAGAGCCTGAGCAGTGTGGGCAGGGAGGCCACACGCGCCGTGAGTGGGGGCAGGCCCAGTGTGGCTGAGACACTGCGAGCACACGCCAGTGTTATTTGTTTGCAGCGTGCCTCCTTCCCCACAGCACGACTGAACAACTGAGCCTAAAATTGTCCACCACTTCCCCCTTGTGTCAGGGTGGAAATTAGACACTGAAGAGACCAACAAGCAGAAGAAGCTAAAACAGAGGGAACCTCCTTGGAAGTGACAGGTGCAATAGATTAAAATCCTGTAATTAGTACCGGCTACATAAGAAGGGGCCTATAGATCTTGAGAAATATAAGCCAGACCAAGTAACTATCCGAAAATGAACTGACCCCACACTGCCCACAACAAAACCAGAGAAACTCCTAGATATATTTTTAATATCATTTTTTTTAATTTTAAGTCCTCTATTACTCCTTTATTTTTCATTTTTATAACCTACTATTACTTTGCAAAAAAAAGAGACCCTATTTATTTATTTATTTATTTTGCAGTGATATTTTATTTTATTCTGTTTGTTTTTTGTTTTTTGTAGTCAGCATACTGTTCAGACCCTATTTTTTAAAGCAAATATCATATATATATATATAATAATTTTTGTGACTTTTTTTTAATATTGTATTTTTGAAAATCCAACCTCTACTCTAGATTTTTAATCTTTGCTTTCTGGTACTTGTTATCAATTTTGTACCTTTAAGAACCCAATCTTCAGTCCCCATTTTTACTTGGGAGCGAGATTACTGGCTTGACTGTTCTCTCCCCCTTTGGACTCTCCTTTTTCTCCAGCAGGTCGCCTCTATCTCCTCCCTCCCCCTTCTCTTCTCTACCGAACTCTGTGAATCTCTTTGTGTGTTCCAGATGGTGGAGAACACTTAAGGAACTGATTACTGGCTGGATCTGTCTCTCTCCTTTAGATTCCCCTCTTTATCCTCCTGGCCACTGCTGTCTCCTTCCTCCCTCTTCTCTTCTCAATATAACTCCATGAACATCTCTGAGTAGTCCAGACTGTGGA
Source organism: Bubalus kerabau (assembly GCF_029407905.1). Lineage (NCBI taxonomy): Eukaryota > Metazoa > Chordata > Mammalia > Artiodactyla > Bovidae > Bubalus > Bubalus kerabau. The sequence continues at coordinate 48,491,930 of NC_073640.1, forward strand.
GCGCACATAAGGAAGGGATTACTGGCTAGCTTGCTCTCTCTTCTTTTGATTCCATCTCATCTCATTCAGGTCACCTCTAACTGCCTCCTCCCTCTTCTCTTCTCTTCTCCATGTAACTCTGTGAACCTCTCTGGGTGTTCCTCACTGTGGAGAAACTTTTCATCTTTAACCTATATGTTTTATCAATGGTGTTGTATAGATAGAGAAGTCTTGAGGCTACTGTAAAAATAACTCTGAAACCATGAGCAGGGGGCTTAAGTCCAAATCCTGAGAGCACCAGAAAACTCCTGACTCCAGGGAACATTAATCAACAGGAGCTCATCAAACACCTCCACACCTTCACTGAAACCAAGCACCACCCAAGGGCCAACAAGTTCCAGAGCAAGACATACCATGCAAATTCTCCAGCAACACAGGAACACAGCCCTGAGCTTCAATATACAGGCTGCCCAAAGTCACTCCAAACCCATTGACATCTCATAACTCATTACTGGATATTTCGTTACACTACAGAGAGAAGAAATCCAGCTCCACCCACCAGAACACCGACACAAGCTTCCCTAACCAGGAAACCTTGACAAGGCACATACAACCCCACCCACAGTGAGGAAACTCCACAATAAAAAGAACTCCACAAACTGCCAGAATACAGAAAGGACACCCCAAACACAGCAATATAAACAAGATGAAGAGACAGAGGAATACCCAGCAGGTAAAGGAACAGGATAAACGCCCACCAAACCAAACAAAAGAGGAAGAGAGAGGAATCTATCTGATAAAGAATTCCGAATCATGATAGTGAAAATGATCCAAAATCTTGAAATCAAAATGGAATCACAGATAAATAGCCTGGAGACAAAGATTGAGAAGATGC